>NC_045483.1:25015539-25338818 GCF_009650955.1 Corvus moneduloides | reverse complement strand
GTTTCTCCCCATTCTGAAATCCTAGCAAAATATTCTTCCATTTTCTGAGGAGGTACAGTATTTCTAGCAGAGTTATCTAAGCAGGTTTCTTCTGGGGCTGATTGACAGTTTTTAGTTGTGATTTTAATGGAAATCTTTCACTGAATGTCTACAGCTTCATTTCTGTCAATCCAATGCTTTTTACCAAATGGCTTTCTTCAGAGGGTGACACCTTCAAAATTAACCCAGCATCATGCTTTTCTAGATCTATAAACAGAGTATCAAACCAGCTGGTGCACATTGCAGAATTCCACGATCTTACCTTTGGATCTTTAATGGTGTAACTGCAGTGGAAGACATTTGGTTTGGTTTACAGGTTTGCTGTAGTGTGGAAAGTATCCCAATTGTAACTGAATTTATCTGGGTTTCTTATACGTTATTTTTCTGCAATATCCTACACGCTCTATTTGTCCGGACCTTCTGAGTACTGGCAATAGGTTTATTAAGGGTGGACTTTTAAACCCACAAAAAACTGCCCTGACATTACTGCCGTGAAAAGGACTCTCTGCTCAAGGAAGATGACAGGTCCCACATTAATCACACCCATGGAGGTGACCAAACAGGTATCAGCAATTAACAAAAAAACACCACTCAGCTTCCTAGTAGCCACCAAGACCCACAGTCTGTTGACCCAGCACCAATATTTTTGGAATGAACTCAAACATGGCACCAATAAACACTGCCTGTAGCTACTGCCCCCTCCATGCACTCTTTAAAATAGGTTAGGGGAAAAAAGGTTCTTCTTTCAGAGAATTTTCAGGAATTTAATACAGAGCTTCAGGAAGAGGTAGGACAACATCTTGATGTGTCAGCATGGATTCTACATCATTTTCCATCAGAATATGGTACAATTTTTGGGTTGTAAAAGTGGAAAGCATTTACCAACACTATGCTTTAAGATTATTCCTAGTAATTTCGACAAGTGCAGAGACTTTTTTTTTACTTACTTCTTTTTGTTAGCATTTAGATATGGTGCCTGACTGCAAGGGTATCAGATTATTTCCAGGGAAAGTAATTCTAAAGTACAATTCAGACAACAGATCATTGCGATTCTTTTAACAGTTGATAATATTCATGCAACTTATTTTTAAATTAGTACCTATTTATTGTACACCAACTCTTAGTCACTTGCTAGTAAAGCACATGTCATAGTCTCTGGGGTCTGAGCAGCTATTTTTGAGCCTGTCTGGCTAATGTCTAGAATACAAAATTATCCTGTTCACAAGTTGGGCTTTTCTGTGTTATTTTCCTTTCTTCTGAGACATCAGTATATTATCAGTTTTCATCTGGGTGCCTCCTTTCAGGTGGAATCTTAGTCCATTTAAATGCAGACAATTTACTGCGATAACAGTTTATTGTAACTTAGCAACAAGAGATAAAAAAACCCCAAGTTACATCCATCACACATGCAAGCCTTGTATTGTGCTGCCCTGTACTCAGCAAATTAGACCCTTGAGATAAATGACATTCTAGACCAGTCAGTTTAATATCATTAGCTGGGCTGGCCAGTTGTTCTAATTACAGAAGTCAAAGACTGCAGGAAGCAGCTGCAAAGTCAGCACACGTGCAAGGAGCTGTTTGTAAAGCAGAAACACATGCTTTAACGTGAGGGGTTTTTTGTTGCAACATGAATTATTAAAGAAACGTATGGCATTTAGTATCACTGACAGAAAAATGGTCTGGCTGTGGTCCAGGTGGCAAGACTTATATGAGTGGCATGGCGTTATCACTGGTCTTTCTGTGAAGCTTCATTTCTGGCGTAATATTTTTCAGTAAAATAAACAAACACTTCCAGTGTTATTTCTCTGTGATCAGGTTCTTGGGTCATTCATTTACTGGTGAGCTGGGAGGACAACACAAGGAAAATTAGCACAATGCTACCTACTGTCCTACCTATTTTACTCCAAATGGAGAATCTGCTATCAATGAAACATGTTCAGGGAGCAATAAGATTGCATAGCTGGTACACTGGAATTGGGAGGAAACATCTGTAAGACAGACACATGCTCAACTCTGGAGCTCTGCTTGAGCCTACAAGATTAATCCAGCCAAAAAACAGGTAAAAGTAAAGTCAGGCAGCTGCTCTGATGGGTGGCCAGGGATTACCTCAGCTCTGAGTTTCACATCCCTCTTGGCATTTCACCTCCAGAAACTGAATTCAGGAGAGGCAGACATCTTGCTGTGGTTAGTTAAGTGGATTCAACCTTATAACTGATTTCCTTTAGAAAAGAAAAATGTTCAGCCAAGTTCTTTGCCTCAAAAAGTCAGCTTAAATAGAAGGTCTTCACTTCTCTGATATTTCTGTATATTTCATTTGAACATAAAGCTCCATCCAAAGATGAAGAGCATTAAACAAATCAACAGGGTTTTACACGGCAGGAATGAACAAGCTCTTGATAACAACCTCTAGGAAGGTATCAAATCCGTCCCAACTACTTGATAAACCATATTCTGCACAGAGGCCTGCAAAAATGGACAAAGTTTCATCTCCTTTGAGATAAACACACTTAGCCACTTTCATAGCTATTAATATCACTGTAGCTCCAGCAGCTGTAGATGCATTCCCTGCACCCTGAACAGAGTCAAAACTATCTCCTCCCCACTGCATAGTACTGTGTTATAAGGTAAGCCAACTGCACCTACAAATAACATTTTAAACAGTTCTATTAATCATCATAAAGATGGTATTTCAAGTTGAATTTACACAGGCCCTATTTTTAGAACAGGGGACATTTTGCACACTTGCTATATTGCTTTCCAGGACCTTCTTGTAACATGTTCTCATCAATTAAGACCAAATCTAATCTTAGTCTAAGACTGAGGATGTTTATAGGGGTTAAAGTAAGGCATGTATGTGATGCAAAACAGGCATCCAACCCTCATGATTAGGCATTGCCTTTTGAGGAGAACAGTTTTCTTTAATTAAAGAAGTCTTAGAATTATAAGATCGTAGAATGTGCTAAATTGGAAGGGACCCATCAGGATCATTGAGTTCAACTCCTGACCCTGCAAAGCACCATCCCCAAGAGACGCACTCTGCCTAAGAGTTGTCCAAATACCTCTTGAACTCAGCCAGCCTTGGAGCTGTGACCACTGTCCAACCACTTTCTGTGTAAAAAACTCTTTCCTGGTATCTTTCAAACACACTGTAAGTTAGTGATGAGTGTACTTGTTGCTTTCTTCACCTTCAATTCTTGCATTTTTCAACAAACTTTACCACACTCTTCTAGCATTTTCAATCCAATAGAATTTAAAACTTTGACCACCTACACCAGTGAAGAGTACATCCAACTGAAACATAAAGGAGTAATGTAACAAATGTGTAGTGTATCTCAGTATGTATGCATGGAAATAGTGTCAGAATCTAATATAAATACAAGGTAATATGTCCAATTTCAGTCACAACTGAGTTTGAACGTATTCTTCTTTAAAATAAAATCAGGAATTTCAGGCTTCTGTTTAATTATTTTGTTAGGACTAATTATTTTTCCATTAAAACCTATATTAGTTCTGTATTTATTTAATCCAAACAGTGGTCTGTATTTTCTCTAAAATAAAACACAGATGATGCAGATTCCAAGACACTGTTTTAGTTCTTTCTTGCTCAAACAAAATAAAAACAATATTGTGTTCATCACAAAGTGGCTTTTCCCATACTCAAGATTTGTCAAATAATTTCCATTTGTGAAAACTGACATCTTTCAAAACTGAACCAACAGGAAAATACTTTTTTTTCTTCTCATTCATTTCATTAACATGTGAAAAGTCTTCTCACTCAATATCAGCTTGCTTGTTTGTTTTTTTTTGATTGTAATTCAAATCTCAAAAATCATGAGGAAGCTAAGTATGCTAGACGTGTATTCTCTTTAGGTTTTGAGGCAATTTCATTACTGAGTTGTTGGCTAGTTTAGGAACGTTGTGTTAAAGACAATCTGTGTGAATAAACTAACAACTGTCCAAAGGGAAACACTTCTGAGAGGAAGGAGTATACTCTCTAGAACAGTTCTCCTGACTGACATATCTGAAATGGATGCTAGACATGATATGAATTTTCATTTATACTCAGCAAGGGCTATATGGCTTTTCCTTCCCATTTCTCCTCGCGTCTTTCCCAACCTTTTCATATTAATGATGTGCGTTTGAGAAAAATGTTCTTATTCCTCAGGGCACCAGCAATGTTGGGTAACATTTAGCAAAACATGCATCATCCAAGTGATCTGTAGGTTACACCAGGGACAATACCATGATCCACACGGTGAAGCAACCAGAGCGAAAGCCAAGTAAATTGTTGCTTTATAGGGAAGCTTGGACCCTGGAACCACACAGTACTTGAAATCATGTAGCAAATGATTTTGTGTGTTGTAGAGATACTGGAGCTTTATGGGACAAGACCAATGCATCAAGATGTACAAGAGCAAAAAAAAAAAGTGTATGGTGGAAACAGAAAATGAGATACATAACTCTCTGTTAAAGACTTCTTTCCAACTTTTAGAATGAAAAGACTCGAGTTTTTTCCTAAGTTGTAAACACTACAAATTCTGTCATGAAACTCAAAAAGATAAACCACTCAAAAATCCTGTGAAACTGTGTGCTGTATACACATACATGTTCATGTATGACACCATAAAAGTTCCAGATCCTAAAGAAGCCAAAAAACACCCTCAAAACAGAAATGCAACCACAGCCTTACAAATCACATTTGGTCATCTTTGAGGAAAGGTTTTAGGAAAATAATAAATTTAAATAGTCATTTTCACATAAATAGAAAAGAACATGGAAGATTTGAGCAGCCTTTCTTTAGTTCCTAAACACCTATAAACTCTGCCTTGCGTACAATCACATCCTCACAACTTTACAATCACAACTGTGTCATGTCTAATACGCTGAATCTATAGTAAACAAGAAATTATCCCATAAAACTCCAGGACACAGTTCAGGTCATGAAACACACAGGCCCCTGCCATGCCAGAACACAGTTCAGGCTTCCTTCTTGGGGACACCACCAGGGTGTGTGCAGCAGAACAATGCCATACCCTGCCAGGAGCCACCTGGGACCGTGCTTATCCCATCTACTGCTCTTGGAGAACAAAACAGAACAGAACTGGGCCAGGACAGAACTAAAATAGACAACCTCTGTGTTACCAGGAACTGCAGAAAGCACCTACTATGCTCCAGTTGTTAACTTCTTTAAGGCTGGTAACGGATTTGAGAGGAAAGGAAGCAATACGGAAAGCCTTGCACTTCTAAGAAAGCCAAATATTGCTACAACTAGTTTCTTCACAAGGGAAATGAAAGAGTTAATTAAACCTGCTGTCTGTGGTTTGAAATATTAACCTGACATTGGTGTTTATCTCGTGTGAAACAGCTTTAATGATTCTACTTAGCCTTTACATTTCTCTCATTGTTTTGCTCACTGTCCTCTGTTGCCAGTAGTATTATTACACTTTCAGTTTTAGTAATAAAACAATTACTGAGACTCTCTGCTGTTTAATGGGTTTGAAACCTCAGGAGCTGAAAATAATTAAGTTGGATTTTTGTGCTTGCAATGAAGTTTGATATTTGATAAAAAAAAAAGAAAAAATCAAAACTAGGAGAAAGATCCATAAATACTAAAGTCAATTGGGACCACTGAATGAGTCTGACTTCCAGCATACCACAGCAACTCCATCACTTCATCCAATTTTACCTGTGTCAAACCTAGCATCTTATATGGGTAAGTTCATTATAATAAAAATAGTTTCAGATCTCAAAAAATGATAATACAAGCTGCAAGTGCAAGACCTTACAGCTGCTGATCACAACAGAGTGGCACCATCCCTGTCTCTTCAAGCCAGCTAACCATAAGCCCCCTACCTTGCAACATATTCATCCTGTCTAAACACAGCAATTTAATCTCAAAATGCATTTCTCACAGAAAGCTAAGAGAAACTTTAAAAAGAAAAGAAAACTCATTAGAGGACCTGAGCTAGAATTAAAAAGAGATGACAGGTGCTTCTACCACTTGCTATAAAAAAATGCCAAAACTTATAATTTCAGAAGTCTCGGGAAAATTGCAGCCGCATCACACTACTAATTTTGGGAGTTTCCTACCTGAATAATGTACTTTTCCCTCAGCATTGTTTCTTGGATAACATAACGGGGAAAGAGGCATAACTGCTGGGTTTAACATTAATCAAAAGATTATCAGTGCTGCCCCTCAATAGGTAAACATAAACATTAGCTCTCTGTGCAATTTCTTGCAAAGGGAACGTATAAAATTGTCTGGAGCCTAATGCATACATAACATAAAGGATCAAAAAAAAATGGAGGGATGGCTTCTACACAGTAGGAAAAAACAGGGCAAAGAGAGACAACTCTGTGCAGCATTATAGTAGGATTTACAGAGGAAAATCATCAGTTCCCTCAGCACTCCCTACAGCTCTCTGAAAAATTTGTTTGCAGGATTGCTGCTTCCAATGAATAAAATGAACACAGCTGAGGCAAAAAGGGAGCAATAGAGCACACTGGAAAGTGAAGGAAAGAAATAGGGGAAGGAAAAGGGAAAAAGAAAAGAAAAAGGTATTTTCTCCCTCATTACTCTCAAGGTTTCTGACGCATAGCAGATTTGGGGATGAATCAATAAAGAAATAAAGATTAATATACAAATGGATACAAAAGAAAAAGAAAACAAATACTAGTCATGGAATTGTTAAGGTTGGAAAAGACCTCCAAGACCATCAAGTCCAACCTTTGGCTGAACACCACCTCGTGAACTAAACCGTGGCACTGAGTGACACATCCAGGCCTTTCTTGAACACTTCTAGGGATAGTGACTCCACTGCTCCCCTGGGCAGCCCATTTCCATGCCTGACCACCCTTTCAGTGAAGAAATTCTTCTTGATGTCCAAGTTGCCTTGGTGTAGAGCTTGAGGCCATTTCCTGTCATCCTGCCACTGGTTGTCTGGGAGACCAGACTGGCAGACTGACCCCCCAGTTACACCCTCCTTTCAGGCAGTTGTACAGACTGATAAGCTCTCCACTGAGCCTCCTTTTCTCCAGGCTAAACACCCCCAGCTCCCTCAGCTGCTCCTCACAGGACTCATGCTCCAGACTCCTCACCATCTCCCTTCCCCTTCTCTGGACACACTCCAGCAGCTCCATGTCCTTCTTGTAGTGAGGGGCCCAGAACTGGACACAAATGGAACAAAATAACATTACAAATAGAGCATTGAGGTGATGTAACAGATGTCCCCTCTCCAAAAGCTAGGGCCGTCCTATGGTCCATTACTGTGGGCAGGAACTGGAACACATGTCTTTAGGTGCAAACCTTCTGACAAGATATCTGACCCTTCAGCTCACAGTCCTTGGGCAATGGAAGCAGGGATAATGCCTGCTGGAGATGAGTGGGGGTAGGGATGGGGCTGATGCTGTTAGAGACCAGACACCATGACAAAACACGGTCGCCACTCTAGCATTCACTTATTCCACACTACAGAAATCAATTCAACATCTTTCACCATCCTGTCAGTCACATTCTGAAGCACTGCAGGACAAATGGATTTTCTCTGTGACAGCAGGATAGGGATCATGAATTCTGATCCTTCTGTTGGACAGTTCAGTACCCATAAATTGTCAAGATGGCAGTAGCCACACTGCATTTTAGTCTCCCACTGCCAGTGCTTAAGGGTGTCCATCCAGAAGGAACAGATTATTGTAGATGGTGGAGGTGTGGAACAGTGATTTTTGTGAGGCACAAAAGAAAGAAAATACCTAGGAACAACCACTGAAATACAAGGAACATGGTGCAAACATCTCCTTAAATGTACTGAAGTAGTACAGAACTGTAGTCTGCTGAAGAAAGAAATACTGAAGAGAAGAAATATGGGTGCTAGGATTTCACTAGTGTAAAAGTGGAAAGCTGTAGAACTAAGTGAGGATTTGATTTTCACCTGTTGTGACTCAGAGCCATGCTAAATCATTACAACCTCTTTTCATGGAACATCTTAGATTGCCAGAGCCAAACTTTCTATGCCAGTTAACATGGTGGGGCTGAAAACATCTCTGATACTAGCTGAGCATTTTGAGTAAGGAAAACCAGGAGAAAAATCAACAGAAAAGCAACCCAATATGTATTATTAATCTATCATCAATGTATAGTCGCTAAATAACAACACTGTTTTTATCTTCAGATCTGTACTGTTAACTCACAGTGACTAATATCCCATTCGTATAATGCTTCTTGATATGTTTTGACAGCCAGAAAATTGTTCCTCTGCCTGAACTTAGGAAATAATTTCTTTTCTGAAGTGAAAAATTAAATACAAGGCACAGCAGAAATAGCCTAGTCATCTTCTGGTAAATATGAAAATTAATGTTACATACATATATCCTTCATAAAGAAACCTACAATCATACATGTCTGTGAGTGCTAAACTGCTTAGAAAGTAGAGCCTAATACTGCTAAAATGTTATTACTGTTATGACAGCAGAAGTGGGACAGGCACAGAAGAGAAGAATAAACTTTTTCCAATCATAGATTGTATGGGAATTGTTCCAGAAACAGGGTAGAAGCAGTAAGGAAATTAAGTTTAAGGTCCCCACTCTGGAATATAGACTGATGTCCTGTTAAGTGGTATCTCAGCCTTCTGTAGTGAGTCTTGGATAATTCTATGTCATGTAAATCCTGTGCTTTCATCACCCACCCCTCAGTTCTGATCACTGCCCAGGATCTGACTCCAAACTGCCAGCTCTTACCTAGGCCTCTGTGAATATAAATAACCAAATGTCTCCAATAGGCCAGGCAGCGGCTGACTCCAGGGTTTTAAAGGTCAATAATTCCTTTTTAAAAATCAATATATTTGTAACTGGTGTAAAAGCTTCCAGCCTAAAAATGTGCTTAAATGGACAGGGCTATTTTCCAAGCCACATGAATTCTAACAATGCTCACATTGTCAGTCTTCAAATAGTCAGAAGGCCTTTTATAAGGGATGGGGAATTCTGAGGATTAATTCTGCTCCTTTCCAGGAAACCACCACCTCATCATCCCCTATTCACAGTTTATCACAGACAATAGATACTATTCAACTCAGGTACACTGGAACAGGAAAAGTGTGTAAGCAATAACCAAACAATGGCATTTTGCTGTGTCAAAGGGAAGCAGGCACAGTGTGCTTAGCTTCCCTGAAAGGAGCACTTTCTTCTAGCTCACTCTGTTCGCCATCTATTTCTGCAAGAGTCCTCACTTTTTTAAAAAAAAGAAGGGATTGTCTGTAAAACAAGAGAAGTGGTTCAAGCTAATGCCTTCCCCCCTGCATTGTATAAATGCTAGTGCAATAAATATCTAAGTGAGTGGAATCACTTGCTCTTCTCCTAGAAACTATTTGTTTGGTAAGCTATGATATATTTAATTTATTATTTATAGGCCTAAGCTTTCACATCATAATGAGCCATATCAATAAGACTTGAATACTAGCGTTTGAAATAAGCATCATTGAGAAATGTATTGAGTTGAAAGGAATTCAGATAATTTGACTTCCCTTTGTGCTCCATCTTTTACTGTGTCCACAAGCAGCAGTAAATCAGAATAACTGCTACCTAAAGAAAGCCTTAAAAGAAAGGTTACAGCAGGGTACAGCTGATGCAAGCAGCAAGTTCCTACATGAAAATAGCTCTAAGTGTTGCCTTTAGTCAAGTTTTTAAGACTCCAAGACAAGCCTCATATTCCCTTGTAAGAGGGGCTCGCAGAAAATAGGCTAGGGAGTAACACAGGACCCACAGGAACAGAGTTTCCTAAAATTAGGTCAGCACTGGTATAAAATTAGATTCAGCGTTCTGCTGACCGAACTGAAAAGAGGAGGAGTAATTTTTAATCACAAGTTCTTGAGGATAACGATGTATCTTGCTGGAAGTCACCAAGTACAGGCCACAAACTTGCACAGTGGTTACTTCCTTCCCCTTCCCAACACTGCTAAAGCTCATCTGAAGCCTGGACACAACCAAAACTTATAAATTAACTATGAGGGACAAATTGTTTCAAGTTGAAATGCGCAGCACTATTTAGACAAATGATTACACTCTATACTACACAACATTCAGTACAAGACTTATTTATCTATTATAATTGATTTCTCAATTAAATTGTCTGATGAAATTTCTTTTGTTGGGGGGCACAGGGGGCTGTGAAACTAAAAATAGAAAAAAGAACAACACACGAAACTATTACATACCTCAGTTCAAATCACCCAAACATTACAAATAAGTTGGTGAAGTGGAGATTGTAATTATAAAAAAGCATGAAGTAGCAACCTTGGAATATACTGAGCAATGATCTTGAACAATAACTTTCTAAAATCGATTCTAACCGTCTATTGTCTTACAATGCAGCAGCTCTGAGGCTTAGAAATTAAACTCTGGGGAGAAAGAAATGCTGCTTTCTAGTAATGAACGGACTGACCTTGTACTACAGAATCACCTGAGCAAAACATCTAGACTCAAGCAATCAGAAAGAAGGCAATGCAAAAAACAATGCCCACTTCTACCTTACCAGTATTGTAGGACTATTCCAAAATATTTTATTATAAACTGGTTTGACCTACAGTAAATATCATTCTGATCTGCAGAAAGTCGTATTCCTACCCACCCCACTGTTCAGTCCCACTGAGGTCACGTCCCCTGTGAATCCCTCTCCAGAGGGCTGTGCACAGACTGACTTAGGGGGATCCTGCTGACTGCAGCCAGCAAATGCAGAAATCCAGAATTATGTCGAGGAGCATCTACTGCAAAACAGTCCAGGACAGACATTTTTTGGATTGCCATATGTGTAAGGATATTGGAAACTGCCAAAGTTATAAACCAGACCTTGACAACTCTGGCATAGAATTTCCCTCTGTACCTGGGGAATAGGCTAACTAGTGAAATGTAGGATCTCATTAGTTTGCAGACACAATTACTCCAGAAGCTCAGAACAAAATATCTAACCTGAACCTATCAAAGACCTGGACAAAAAAATTGTCCAATTCCTCCAGCATCACAGTATGGCAAAAGAAAGGCCTACCCACTATAAAAGTCTATAAATTACCATCTCTCAGCCATCTAACATCGATACTAGTTCATGGTTAATAAATGACGGGTTGGGAAATAAGACCCTGGGCTACTGGCCTGGATCAACCTGGGATGGACATTCTTAATACTATTGTAAAGACTGTTTAGCTGGAACTGTAAATTGCGAGGAGTGTGACTCCCTTATTCTGCAGAGCTTGTACAGCACATCAGAAGAAGGTTAATGAATGCCTGTGTGAGAAGCACTAATGAGATACCAAACAGTGCTTTGAAGAGATCTGTCTTTTTGCAGCTAGAGAAACACATACCTTCTTTTCATATGATCACTGACTAGGAACTGAATTCCCAGCCAGGCCTCTACTGGAATGCTGAGTTACAGAGGAACTCCTCTAGCCTGTGCTGCCATAGCTTTTGAGGTTTTATCATACAGCTTCAGATCCAAATGAATAATCACATTATTTCCCTTAGCGTTCTCCAGGGGCAATATAATGGCTACTTGCAATGCTGATGCCTTTAAGATTTCACAGCAAACTTCCCTGTGCAGGCTTATCCCCTGCTGTGCTCCAAATAGCGTATGTGAAACCAGGAACAAGCAGCTACTTAGGGAAGGGACAGCCAGTGACCATGGATACCATAACCAATCCATGCAATGGAGCAGCATGCCAGGAATAGCACGACATGTATGTGCATTTATTGCACGTGTGACAGCCTCAATGAGTGATGAAGTGCTAAAATGCACACTGGTTTGTCACAAACTGCTGTGAAGCATACTGTTCTCATACATGCTGGGGATCTGAAGTGCCAGTTGTGCTTATTTTCTAAAACTTCTTGGATTAAGAGCTTGCCAATCTGCATGGGGTATTTTGTGGCTGATTAATTTTATAGATAGTGCTAGGTAAGAACCCTCTAACTTACAGAATCCAATAGCAGTTTTAATCAAACTCTAGTTGCTTGCTAATTTGGAGACATGGGGTGCCACTTTATTGGCTTCTATAGACTGCTTGCTCTCCATATAGATCAGTAGTTCAGAGAAACCTTCTGGCATATCTGTTTCTTTCCAGAAGAATGGACCTACACAAGTGTTTAACTGCAAACCTCAAGGTTTCATACAAAAAGCAATTTAATAACAGTGCCACTAATTAATTCATACTCCTATTTTTGTAACTTTCTAACATGAGAGCAACTACAAAAACAAATTTCAAATTTGAAAACAACTTGGAAACTGTAGCACAAAATCTGAGAATGACAAAAAGCAGAATATCACTTGTCATATACACCTATGACTAGGTTGTGGAATGTTACAAACAACTCTATCTCACAAGCAGCCAGCAAATATTGCAAAATATGTGTGAACCTGTGCCTAGCCCTTCAAGGAACTGTGGAACTGAATAAGGATTTGTAGGAAATTCTGTTTCAGCATCGTGGTCAACAAATAATACTGCATGGGTTCCTGGTCTGCTCCCCCCTTTCTATAATCTACACTCGTCTATAATCTCATTGTGTAAATCAACAAAAGCAGCTTCTGTGCTCCTGCTCACAGTATGAGAACAGTAACTACATGAATCCAGTGAATCTCTAGAAGTCATTCTCCAGAGGGGGATTTCCTTTTTCCATCTGATGTCATCTTTGTTCCCAGACTTATTTGAAGGTGCCTGTGCTTCAAATCCTACAAAAACTTTACAATTAATAAATTCTCTTAATTCCAGTTTCAGATTCAGTGTAATTTCTCCTGTATGGTCTGTACAAGCCCATAGATTCTTTCTAGACCAGGCTTTTATCCTCTTGAGTTTGCAAGAGTTTTGGGCAGGTATTTTTGTTTGTGCTTTAATGTTTGCTACTTTTTCCTAGACGGCATATTATGTGTCAGAGACAAAGAATTAGCTTCTCTAACAGGTGGGAGGGTTTGGGGGGTTTTTTTGGGGGGTTTTATTGGTTTTAAGTTAGGTTGACCACTGAGGACACACACATTATGGAGCGCCTGAAGTAGAAACCAAACAGTTTCAAACCAGACAATGGAGATTTTTGAAAACCCGATGACTGCAAACCACACAAATGGAAAGTTATTTCTGTGACTATTTTTCTTATCACTGGGTACTCAAATAGCAGCCTTAAAATAAAACTTAAAAGCTCAGAAAATCCTACCAACAGCAAAGGACTAACGGGAAAATCCTTGTGCTCATTAAAACTGATAGATATAGCTCATTAACTAAGCTATACTACCTCGGACAAAATTACAGTTTTCTGAATTCCATGCCTTTCCCTAAAGTAGAGCATATAGATTCCATGGATATTGTGCAGATCATGACAATGCTTTAGACACATTAGCTGATCTTCGCTCACAAGTCCTAGAGCAGGGACAGCACAGAGTTTCCCATGCAAACACACAGGTTGTGCCAGCCTGCAATATCCATCATAGATCATAGGTGTTTTTAGTAATTTGTAGCACAACTCCTGTAAAGGACTGCAGGCTCCAAGAGGCTTGAATCCAGCTGTTTCAAATGCATTTGTACTGTCTTAGCTATATTTTACTTTAAAAGCACAGGTACAAAATCAAGTCATCAAGTTAACGTGTATTTGCTGGCTTTATCTAAGCCCTTGTTACACGTGCATTGCCCATGATAAGCCAATTAGACTCTTTTGAGACCTGGATACCATCTGTTGAAATCACTGGCAGCCCAGCAGGTAGTAGTGTCTCAGTCCCTCAGTGGATTTCACATTTTACCACTCGGAACTCCCAATGGCCCTTCCCAGCACCAGAATGAAATAGAAAAGAGAAAAGTTTTAATCCTTTTCTATTGTGAAATGAGCAACAAGAGACAGAGCATGCATTTGTGTATGTGTAAAGTCACTTCTTGCATTTCCACACTCACTGCACTTCTGATTTTACCTTGAAGACATGAAGGTTTTCAGTTGCCATAGCAACCATGTTAACAAATAGCAGCATAGCTTTTACACAAATGATGTGGTTGTCAGGAGTTGGGGATAGTCTAACAGGTTTTTATTAAATCCCCCAAAATACACAGTTTTTACCTAAAGAAATACATCACGTTTTTTCCTAATTGTATATTTCTCACTTCATAACAGCAAAGGTTTTTGTTTAATAGGATATACCTTTATCAAGAGCTTCCAAATTTGACAAACCTTATCTTTCATGACTTAGGAAGGGATCACATGACTGCAGCATTCTTTAAAAGGCATAAACTGATTTGCATTAACGTTTCTCTCACTGAGAAAACTGGGGGGCTATAAATATAGCTCCTGTCTTCAGGATTACTTAGCAATTTTGCTGCTCTGAAGGGGAAAAATAAAAGCAGAGGAAGGGATAATCTTCACTGTCAGATGGAAAGGGAAGTTCTGTACATCATCCAAAAACTATGATGAATCTGTTGGTTCCTTTAAAAAGCAAAGGTTTATAAATGCTAAATTCTGCAGTCTTCAACACCTGAACATTTCCATTGCATGAGTTTAGAATAAATTGCTGATAGTCCACTACAATAAATATTAACTTTGGCAGATTTTGTTCCTAGAGAGAGCAAATTTTGGTTTTAGCTGAAGTATAATAGCAATAACAGTTTGCACTTCTCTGATCCCTTCCGTCTTCATACCTCCTTTGAAGCACTTCAAGTATCAGTCAAAACTATTAATTGGAAATACGACCACATTTTAAGAATGAATAAAGTAAGATCCAACCTCAAGGGGATGGGAAAAGTCTGGGGCATAACAAACCATAGACCATGGTAAACAAGAAGAGGTGATTAACTATTCTGAACACCTAAGCACTTGCTCAGCCTTTTATAAGCCAAAGAAGACAGATAAAGTTTCCCAAACAATGTCATATTTAAAAATTTATGGATCTATTTAAATACAACCACAGCATATGTGTACAGACACTTGCTTAAAAAAAACCCACGAACTTCAGCTGGCTGAAGGATCTTTTTTGAATTCACATCTCATCTCCTTGGCCAAAGCAATGACTTAGCTTCTGCATTAAATTTACTTTCCACTTCACACAGCTATTATACTAGCTCAAAAATGGCTTTCTTCCAAACTCTTAACTAAGACCATGTCAAAAACTGCTCAATAGAATTGCACTCTCATGACACCTGGCAGCCAGCATTTTAGATTCTACAGTTACATTTCCACTTCACTGTCCACTCCTACCTGAGGAAAATACTAGTCCTGAGATATGCAGAAGATACGGTAGGTAAATTAAATTAAATTAAGTCCTGGTTTTACTTATTTTGTATCAAACAAATACAGAGGGGAAGGCTCTACTCTCCTTACATGCAATTTCTTTGTATCCCTGCAACAAATCCTGTTTCCATTGGGCACCTTTCATCCGTATCTTGTTAGTTTGGTAAAATTAACAAGCCATGGATAAACTTCTGTTCAGCTGTTTAAGCCCACTCTCCTCCTATTTATACACACACTACAAATCCAAGATGAAATAGGTGCTGCTAGGAAGACTAATTTCTGAGAGTTTTCTCATTCCCTCACCTATTAGCCTCCCAAGCCTCTGTAAAGGGTTAGAAAGATCAGCTTCAACATTTTGAAAATTTTAGCAGCAAATATTCCTTGCCAACAAATAGCAAAGGAGCCACCAGGGCAAATTTCCTTTTTTTATGTCTTTGCAAGCTGTATCATCTTGCTAGGATAAGCAGATGCTTATTTCACCTACCTTTAAAGCTGACTGAGCTCTTTATATATGTCTTTGGTAGGCAGCACCTTGGAGAGCCTGCATGAGCCAATCACACTCTGCATTTATTTCCATTGGGATTTCTCTCCCAATATATTCTAGTTGTGCCTAAAACATTTATAGAACAGCTTCCATTTTAAAAAAGAGCTCACAAGCCTAATATACCATGGCACAGATTCACTTCAGCTACATCAGGTACACAGAGCAGTTTGACAGCTTTCAATTCTACCAAAATGTACATTTTGAGGATTTCTGTGAACAAAAAGAAATCCACCTAAAACTTCAGAGAGAATGTATAGATATATATTAGGCTATAGCTGTGTAGTATGGGGCAATATTCTGACTATAGGACTAGAAACTACCAAGGATGTAAAAACTGTCAAATGGATGTTAAATGTCCATGAGCTTAACTAGTATTGATTTCACATCTTATTAACAGTAGCTTTCACAGAGTAGCATTTTTCACCAATATTGCTACAAAGTTTGGGGTTTTTTTTTTCATTTTCTTTGTTTCAAGAAATTGTAACTTCTCATAAGACATTTCATTGGAAAAGACTGAACTTTTTCCAGTCGAGAATGAACATTTTGATTTATAATAAAACATTTTCCACAATAATTAGTAGGCCGGGGTACCTAAATGGGACAGTCAAGTCCCTATTTCAAAACCCTAAGAAATATTTCTTGAAAGCATACTGCCTGTTTTCAGGAAAGTTCCCTTCCTAATATGACAAGTGAGATTTATTGCCAGTGTCCCTCTGCTGCATGGTTCAGGTTTAACTGTGGTGTGCACTATATGCAGCACTGTCCCTGGGTTTCCTAAGAGTTCTAGATGGTACACAGGCTGGTTTGGAGGAGAGCTGGGATAATTTTGGAGTGATATGGCTCAGAGTTTTCACCTCTATTTACTTACACATATGCAAGGCAAGTGTCTGAAATAAAAGCTTACAAGGGCAGGAGGGCCAGACATATTCAACACATGAAATAAAAGGGTGTCTCTGCAGCTTCTTTTTATTCCATATGTGATTGGTCACAGGCAACAACCTCATGCCAGAGTTGAAAGCAAGACCTAAATATTCAGGCTTTCAAAGTTCAAGCAGAATATCATACACTGAGTAACCCACAGCCCTTGGCAGTAGAACATCAAAGCTAAACTACAAGAGGACTAAAAATCTGGCTTGACAAAGAGTAGTTCTTTAGATGTACCATGCTCTGTCTGTGCCACATAGTGTAATGCAGAGACACCCAAACTAACCTGTCAGCCAGTAAACTAGCAGAAATGCCTTAATTACTTCTCCATCCAAGTTCATTAATTCTTTTGAGAAGCATCTTGCTGAAATGGTAAGTATAGGCATCTTTGCATGACACTAAATTATGTCCCAAAGATTTAGAGAAGTAGGGAGCTTTGGCAGATTTCAGATTCTAAGGAAAATGAAGAAAAAAATAAGCCCTTTGACTTTTGTAACTAATTACTAACTGCCTGCCCACTGCATCAAATCACACTCTATATGAGAAGCCAGTTAGTATTGGAGTTTTTTATTTATTTGAGAAATGCTGTTTTGGTAATTAAGTAAAAGTGCACATGTGGCATGTTCAAGGAATTGTATTGTGCCTGAGAAAGAAGCCAGGCTAATACAGCCATGGAAATCGAACCATTCCATTAAAGCAGAGACAAGTATAGCATGGACAGTAGCACTGCAAGCTGCCTCCACAGCTCTGACAGCCAAATTACATCAATCACAGCCACAAGGGGATGGATTTAAGGATAAGGATAGCACTGCACATCTCCAGCCATACAAAACTTGGCCTTACTGAATGCTTGTCAGGGAGTGCCAGCTGCATGGTGAGGGCAGCTGCCCACAAGTCATCAGGCAGACCCATCAGTTTACTGAGCACAAAGAGCCAAACAGATGACAGAGAGTAACAGTTTTTTGTCATCATATCCAGAGGAAAAAAGATTCTTCATGCCATTACTAATCTTGTGAGCCCTTTTGCTTTGTTGTTTTAGCAGACACCCATAAGAGAGATGCTGGCCCTTAGTTGCATAGTTTGTTGATATGTGTGTGGAAAGCAGAACTTTACTGAACCATGCACAGCCCTAACCTTTGCAGATATAGTTTGCTGCTGAGAACCTTTAAAAGACATTACCCCGTTTCAATACTGCTATTGCCCAATTTTTACTGTTCTCATTTCTGTGCCAAGAAAAAGGAAATTAACATCAAAGTTGCATGGCTTCCTGCTATCTCAACATGCACAGAATGCAAGACCTTTTGCAGAGAACCGCAGTAATATAACAGAGAGAAAATAGAAATACTAAATTCTTTGCCATTCTAGCTCATTTTTCATACAACAGATATTCATTTCTGAGTTTTTTAAACAGTGATATTAAGGTCCCTTCCTGGAAGCTGTGAAATAGTGCAGTAATTTGGGAGGATCCAGAAGGAGAAGTTGAAAGGAGAGGACACTACACCACCCCACCAGTCTCAAGCTCTCTCACACAGGCAAAATTCTGCCAACAGTTGCACCCTGAAACACATTCTGATGCTCACCAGCAAGGTGCAGCCTGAGTGGGGGGGCTAGAGGGGCTGGGTGGGGAAGGGTACAGGGACAACATGGAATGCCTGCAGGATTTGCATCACTCTCTGAAGACCTGGGCTCAAGTACCACCCTCATGACCTTGGGCAAAATATGCCCAAGATGGGCCTGACATGCTCTGAAGTGCTGCTCTTTAAGCTAAAATCAGGCACTACATCAGCATCAATGTAACCAGATGGAGCCACTGATCAGAAAGGAAGACGATGCAGATAGAAGAGCAATCTAGAAATTATTGCAAGGCCTTTGTTCAGGCTGCAATGTTTTGGGGTTTTTGTAAAGCCTACAAAGTGCTAGAAATTCCAAAGAAGTTTAAAAAGAGTAATCATGCGGCAGGAATGCTGATTGTTTTAATTTAAGACTCCTGCTTACTAAAAGTAACAAACAGTAGAAAAGTCATTGCTCAACACAGGAGACAGGTGTAACAGCTGTAACCTAGGGGTACATCAGAAAAGCCCTGACTGCTGGGTTTTTTTCTTTAATCTGAAGGAGGAAAAAACAGTATTAAGATAAGGAATATTCCTTGAGAAGGTTATCAAGAAGATGGAGCCAGGCTCTTTACTGGATGGTACTGGATGTGAAACAATGGAGATAACTTGGAAAAAACAAAAGAATTTCGGACTGGGTATAAAGAACATTTTTGTCATGAAGGTGACCAGGCAATAGAATAGGCTGCCCAGAGAGGTTTTGCCATCATCCTCCTTTAAGGTTTTCAAAACCAGATCAAATAAAGCTCTGAGCAACCTGGTTTGTTCTCACAGCTGACCCTGAGTTGAGCAGAAGTTTGAACTAGAGACCTTGTGAGGTCCCTTCCAATGTGATTTATCCTATGATCTGCCAGAAATACGCCAGAGATAATTATAGAAAAATAATCCATGCATAGGAAAGATCAATGAATAGTTCAGTCAAAGGGGAGAAGGCATGTATAAAACAGAGAGGAAAGGCTTACATGTAACTCTTTCAGATGCATATGGAGACATATTAACTTGCTTTTGCAATGTATAAAAGTTTCTGTTTGGAGATGAAATGCTACCATACTTGTGAAGAAAAAACAATTAAAATACTTTCTCATCAAAATTGTCCCACTACAATAACTTCGTTACAAAATAGAGTGTTTATGATGAATATCATTTTTACCAAGATCATTTTTACTTCTTTCACAAGAGAGTAGCATTTATTTACTTTATTTCAGGGAAAATTGACTAAGCCAAACGAACAGTAGAATCCTCACCCTGTGTCATCAAGGAGTGAAAAATCTAGGGAAACTGTCCTTTTCACTCCTTAAAAGTTTAGTAACTATTCTCCATCTTTACAGTATTCACCAGCTTTCTTTTTCTCCTTTTATCTCTTTTAGTCAGTGGGTAAAAGGCAACTTGCACATTGTTGTCCCGTGATTCATCCTGAATGTAAAACTACACTTTTAGTATGACATGTGGTGTTAATCACCATCTTCCTGTCACTTGATGTCAGAGCTGGCAATTTTCTAGCATCTTCACTGTGTGGCCATGTGTACATCATTTCCCATTTCTTTGCTGCATCCAAGTCTGGGTAGCAAATGCAACTAAACCCATCTATTTCAAGAGGTTTTTTTTTCTTTTTTACATATTCAGAACCTGCCTCATGTTTGGACAGTGTTAGATTGAGCTACTCTCAATCCCAATGGATATAAATCAACACAATTTTTAATACACAGGGTTTTTGTTTGTTTTTCTTCATCCATGCCAGTGTACTCCTCTAAGCTATTTATTTATATGAGGGGAAAGCCAAGTACATTCTTCCACCCCCTGCCAATAAGCTGATTGTTCTTTGGCTCAAGCTGCTCAATATATTCCAGACTAGAGCAGGGAAGTTACTTGTCCTCAACAGCTTGGCAATGTTCTGATATGTTAAACAGATGCTTGTGTTTTACACCCAATTCATAACTACTTATCACTGGAGGACTTAAAAGATCTTGTACATTAGCTCTTCTTGACTCCCAGGGGTCAAGATGTGCACTAAAACACCTCATTTGTTTCTCCTCTGTGTTTGCTGTGTTCTAATTCTATTGGAAAATTTTGTTTAGCTCAAGTTGCAACATTAGGATTTGCATGTGATTCTTGGAGCAGGTCTTCCTAGCACCTAAGGTTTCACAGACAACAGCACTGCTAAACTGCTTGTGCACTGCATGTCAGGTGTCACCAGGAAGCAAACTCAAGGAGAGCTGTGAAAACTGCTAAAAAAGTAACAGCAATATATAATGAATTCTTAAAGGAAATGCTCGGTCTCACAAAAGTGTTTAGTTCTTGGACAACTGTTTATGAAATGAACAGCTCCAAATTCCCCTTTGTAATTCTACAGCTAATATATATCAGTCTCCCTGTTCCACCAAGGGTAAATGGAAAATCTTCTTTGACTTCATAAATATTTTCATGAAATAAACCCTAACTTCTAGAAGTATGTGATGTTAGGAATTATCTTTTGCCATCCATTCACTCATTCCCTAATGACACAACTTCTCAACCACCTCACTGCACCTTCCACATCTACACCATGCATTTTAATCAATTTACACACTATTCACTCAAAAAAAAAAAAAAAAAAAATAAAAGAGATACCCCATAGTAGAAAATTTCAGCCTAGAAAGTGATACATTTACACAACACAGTACAATATGAACATGGAAGAGATTTGCATAAACACTAATGCACAGCTACTGTAAGTAAAACATCCAGCATAACACACAATAGAAAGAATGTTTTCATTATCAGGATTAGGTCATAATCCCAATTGTTACAAAGTTGCCTCCTATAGAGAAGTTTACATGGGAAATTTAGATTGTGGATATTGTTGATAATGAACGAGCAGAGAAAAAAATATGAAGGAGACTGAGGAGAAAGAGGAAGGCACTAATAAAAGATGGTATAGCACAGCCAGAAGAAACAGAACATAAGCATTATTTGAATAGCATAAAAAATGTATACTTGGTAGTAAAATTTCACTAGCTTCTAACAAAATAGCTCTAGTTAAAAGATAAATATGATTCTGTAGAAAAAAATTTTTAAACTTAGTTATAATACTGTATAGTCTTCTTCCTAGTAATAAAAATTGTGATTTTAATAATAACCAAAAGGAAAGAGTAGTCTCAGATAAATGTGGATTTTTTTCCGTGTTTCATACTAATCTACTCAGCAAAATGAGTCACAGGAGGTCAATGTACAAAGGAAAGAATAATTTAGGTCAAAAATTTTATTTATAATACCCAACGAAAACACATCATCACAAGTAACAAAAAAATATTCACCTTTCTGGAAATATAATTGCATTCAATGGCACCCAGACAAAAGTTATAGCAGGAACCTAAATAATAATTAAGGACATAAAGCACTGATGCACGAAACAAAATTTTAGCTGACAAGTAGCTTGTCACTTTAGTATTGAACAATGTAGGTTATGAAGTAAAATAGTTGCCAGCAATACTTTTGGTTTGAAACTGGAGAATAATTTGTGCACTGAGGTTGCTGTATCACAAGAATCTGCCCAGTTTCTGGGTGCATTTGTGTGTAAGATGATTTCCGTAGGCGGTGGGGGAAAAATACGTGCTATGGATTTTGTCCACACCTCTGTGAAGGGCCAATTGTATGGAAGGAGGCCAAGACAGCAGGGCAGAAGGCAGGAATTGATGGAACCTTGGATCACCTGCTGTGTACACTAACGAGCACCTCTGCTCTGAGCTGTTTTACAAGCATTCGATTATTAAGGAAAAAAAAAAAAAACTTCTCCAAATATTTTTTGGAACTGTCAGAAGGTAGAGAGTGTCTTTTATTTGGAAACTAGGTAGACTAGGATTGCACCATCTGGCTTAGATGTACTTGGTATAATCAAGGGATGATTTTACATGAGTCTATAAAACTTTAAGCAACAGGAAAAATGAGGTCATTGGTGCTATTCTCTATGTAAAAATATGAGCAGAGTGTATTAGTTGAAATGATTAGTTAATGAGTTAAAACAAAGAGAGGTTTTTCATTCAATCTGTCAAGATCCTAGAATTCACTGACACAGGATGGGGCAATCAGGAGGGAAAAGAATTTTAAATTGGCAGACCACACTTTGAACATCTGATACCTCCTCCACCCTGGCCTTACTGAACAAGTAGAAAAAAAATATGTGTAAAGAGAGATGCAAAAGCCCTGTTCCTGCTACATAAACAACTTGGTTTTGAGGTCCCATACACCATTTTTATTGTTCAGCTGTGTGCCACAAACCAACCTATCATTTTCCTTGTGTGTTTACATTCAATCCAGAAGCCTTAAGATCCATGCACAGAAGATGTTCTAACATAAAATTTCTAAGAAATATTGATTTATTGGAAATGTATTAGCCTTGTGACAAAAACTTTGAACATGTAACTCTGCTATCCAGTAGGCCTGTTGAAAAGCTACTGCCAGCTTTTCATTACTGCTATTTTAATGTCTTTCCATAGAAGCATGATCTCCTATTTTATAGCTGTCAAATGAGTTAGGAAAATAAGTAAAAATCTTGTTCATACATGTTGATCTCTACATTTCAGTAGGCAGTGTGTCCCAACAAAACACACTTGACAAGGAATTATATTTTTTATTTTTTTTAGGGATTTCATTCATATGGAACTTCCTTTAAAATGTATCTGCATACAATTGTACATTGAAAAAACACATTATATACATTTACAGAGAAGTAGCAAACTAATTGATAAAGCCAAAACCAAAGGGCCTATGGCAGATTTTGTATGCCAGTGGCTTCAAACCTGCATATTTGCTGTTCCAACAGCATTTATGATGTCAGATAAGGCTGCATGAATCCAGGACTCTAAAACTTGCATTAGCACTTGAATTTAGTCACAATTAAATTCAACAAAGTGAATCATGAGCCATGTTTCCAGCAGTTTATGCCATTCCAGAAATCTAAAATACACAGGATTTATACATTATTCAGTTCTCTAATTTACCTGCCTCTGCCTGCAACTAAACCGTGCCTCGCTTTCACTTATCTCACTTTCAACAAAGCCAGGGTAAAATTGCCTCAGCATTAAGAAGCAGAAAACCGATTTCCATATTCAAGGAAATTGTAATTTGGGAAGATAATGAGTCAGGCTTATCCTGGTTATCAAAATCCCTGAATAAGTTCATAACTGTAGGTCACAACTAGATCAGGCAGCACCCTGGTTGGATTGCAGTTTGGTTACCTCTGGCTTTCCCCTTTCCCAGATTTGTCTAAATTGGGTACTTCCCCAGGTAAAGCCACCCTAGTTTTTTAAGCTGTCCTTGGTCCCTCTTTGCTGCCGATTGCTTCCTAATCTATGTCAAGCCCTGTAATTTCCCACCAATACTTACATCACCTGGTACTCCACCAGAAACAGCAATATTGGGAATGCTGACCCATGAAGAACACCATATGGCTGCAGATGTTCCTAAGTGCCATGATATCTAACCCACCTTACAGTGAGCCAGATGCCATGGTAATTAAAAGTTGGATACCATCCAGAGGCTAGCATATAGCATACTTCCAAAACTCTTCAATATGTAGAGATACTATAATTTTATCAATAATTAACTTCAGGAAAACAGATTTAATGAGAGTTACAGCAACAGAAACAAATATAAACTAGGATGTGCACTTCCAGAGAGAACTATGGATCATCCCCACATACACATTGTTGGTCTCATTCATATTTAGATATTCTCTAACCAACTATAGCGCAGTGAACATTCATGAAGATGCATTTATTTTCACTCATCTTTTACTCATTGAATTCCATCTTTTTTGCCAATAAGAAAGCTTAAAAAAATTATCAGCACCAGTATGAACATTTATGCTTCATTGCACAAACATTTGTGCTAAACAAACCTCAAAGGAGTTTGTCCTTTACCAGAGCAATCTCATTAAAACATTTAAACACATATTCAAAGGAAAACCTTCCCTAGTATTTCTCCCTAGCTCTGGGAGCACAGAAGAAACATTATCCACAAGTTTCAGTCAAGCATTTTTGACCATCAATTAAATGAAAAATATTGTGAAGTGGAAGATTCTATACAGCAGCTCACAGACCTGATGAAAGTGCAATATACTAGCCAACCTTTTTTTATTCTTACGAAAGTCAAGACAGATCTTCTTTGCATGTTTTAGGGAAAATATCCTTAATGATTATCAGTACATCTCCTTGAAGATTAAAATTACTGAATGTTTCTGCATTACAAAACATTTTTGTCTTCAATGCCTTCTATAGATATCAAAAAGGATGTGCTTACAAAGGGAGAGAACACTTTTTTCTCTCTAAAGACAGGAAACATACAGCAAATCTGTAGAGGGTGTTTGCATTTAACATCATTAGCTAACTGTGCCTATCCTTCATTACACACAAACATTAAAGCCTTCCTTTTAATGCCATTCTGGGTTATGTGTTTGGACACAGCCACAGCAAAAGAAACATGACCATGATGGTTGGACTAGTTGTGATTTTACTGCTTATTTCACCTCTATTCATTGCATAAACTTTATAGCAAGAGGAACCTTCAGATGAAATTATCCCCTAGATTATCTCCATAACTGAACTTTGATCTCTTTTACTGATTTCTATAGAAATACAAAGTAACTGTTCAAAACGAAAAGTTATTTGTTTAAGGAAACATAAAACGAGAGGAAAAGGGTAAGAAAGGAGTGCGTAGGACCTATAGGCAAGTTCTTCTTGCAAGTTTTGGGAGGCCCACTCCGTTCTAAGTACCTACCATAACTTAGAACAGATTAAATGGCTGCCCATAAGCCTTTGTCTTAACATGATTTAATCACTGTGCATTCCTCTGAACTCACAGGCACTGTTTCATTCTTTGCAAAGTTTCTTTGTCTGGTCTGGGAATTTGGAGCCTGTCCAATCTGATTAGTTCATCAATAAAGGTATAGAGGACAAAAGTACTCTTCCACAAAAGAGTTTGCTATTCATTCAGCAGTTTAATTTATGTCACTATCCTTGACACCTTCCTGCAGGTCTCCCTTAGGACTGATTTACTGTTTTTACTTCTGAGAGCGTGGAAAAGAAATACAATCAGGCATGCACCAGTAATGCCAATTAGAAATAAACACAACATGTCCAGTATGGCCATAAGCTACTCAGAAAAGATATGGACAAGGATGACTGAGTATTGTACTGTCAGTTTTCTAAAGAAGGAAACATCCCATTGGAGTCACCCTCTGGCCTTCTGACCCTCTGGAGTCAACGCCCTGCCACTGCCATTTCTTAGTGACTCAGGGCAAAGGCATAAGCATGGAGGAGATGAGTGCAGTTATGATATGAGCTGCTCAGACACTGTGGGAACAGAAACCAGGTGATTGTCCTAGGCAGAGACATTTGCCTGGACAAAAAAAAAATAGCATCCCTAATACATAGTGGGATCTATTAAAGAGAATATTAATTAAGTATAAAAATAATTCATCTCCTTTTGGACTACAAGACAGATTTAATAATTTAGTAAGTGGCATAAGTCTCCCTAGAAAGAAAAAAAATGACAGAGCATCAACTTTCCAATGTTAACACTGAAATTTGGCTATGCAAAATTCACGCTACAATCTAAAACTGCAGTAATAAGAATGAAGAATGGTCTTTCAGAGCTTTTTGGATCACATTTACACGTGCAGATGAGGTCATGCCAGCCCTATGGTTTGTGGCAATAGCATGACAGTAACCAAGACAACAGAACAAATGCTTCCGGCAAATTCCTCTTGTCAGAGCGTAGAGAACATGGAGACCAGGGTATTCTTTCCTCCAGATAAAGCCCAGTCATCTACCTTAACACAAGATCTCATTAAGACTAAAGCTTGTCTCAGCTAATCATCATTAATTTTTGCTTTATCAAGCCTAGTTTTAGTCAGCTGGTGCATATTTAGGGGCTCAAATTGGGGAGCAAAGGACCCATAAGTTGTACCTCAACACTCAACAGAAGCAAATCTAAAATTCCTTGTGGGAAACTGCACAGGGTAGAAACATTTCTGTGAGAATGGGCCCTAAGGGCCCTGCCACTGATGCTCTTCTGCTGCATTACATTGTATTAACAGAGCACTTAAGCATAAATATTTATTCCTCTTTCTCTTAGACCTCGATGCAGTTAAGTCCTTCAAGTTTGTGGATTAGTATTGCATTTGAAATTGGATGCACCTTCTTTATAGGAAAGGGTGAAAAACTCTTTCATATTAACCATTCTTGAACTCTAGCAACTCCAGCACAATCTGAATACATTTATGAACTTTGTAATAATTCAGTGCACCTCTGCTCTTAGTGCTTTCTAGGCAGTTGAATGCTTATTTGTACAAAACCTTCTGAGTTATGTTCATCATTATTTTCAGGTTCATGGCTGTTTTTGTTTCCTTGACACCATCAGAATGAGTTTGTTCTTCATATTCATTTGTTTTCCCATTAATAAATTTCTCAGGTCATATAAGTTCATTTCAAAGAGGTGTCTTCTTTTGCTAAGTGCCATAAATATGTCAGTCATCCAGATGTGTAATGATGTTCAGCTTCCTGATTCTCCTTGGACTGTCTCAGGACACACCTTCCCTTGGCACTTACAGGCTCAATCCAAAGCTTACTGAAACCTTTTTTCTTTACAGCATCCTTTAGATGAGCTGTATTTTCTAACCTGCAGTTCTTAGTACAAAAATTATATTCAAGAAAACCTGTTCCTGTCTATTCTGGCAACCAGTCACGATCAAATGCAAACTAATTCCTCCCTTATGAAGACAGAGGTACCATCTGGAGTCACAATAAAAAGAATTTAAATAATTTTCTTTTTAAATACTGTTGCTGTTATCTCTTGTGTAATAAACTCTGAAGTCAGATTTGTTTTTAAGCAGAAGGGCTGCAAAATCCACCCACCCAAAATTTGCCACAGGTATGTGCACTAAAAAGACACCATACATTTAGGACTCAGGATTTCTATATTTTATCAAGTCACTGTGATAGGGCAGACAGAGTGAACAAAATACCAGACTTCGATTTCTTCTATCAAATCAGTTCCCTTTATAGCTATGAAACTTCTCTATCAATAGCTAATTATTTCATAATACAAAATCTCACAACTGGACTTACAAATTTTTTGTGAGAATCCATGTTTTCTTGTGTGCTAAGCTGCATCTAAGCTACTTCAGTAATCTTTGGCCTATGTTTTTGAGAATTTCTCAAACTTCTCAAAAATGTCTGTATTCTCATGGTAGGTTTTATGGAAGAAATCTTATTAACATTTTATAATATGATGAAGAGAGACAAATTTGAGCTTAACTAAGAGACACACGGCATCCTCTGGGGAACCTTACTGTTGCCATTATAACTGCAGAGCTGTACTTTTCGGCTCCTTTTATTTAAAGATCAAATAAACTTTTAAATTAAAAAAGTTATGGCATGAGCACTGCAAGCTTACAAGCTATTAGATAATTGTATCTTTGCACTTTCTGCCCTAATGGTGGATTTAGAGAGATGTTACTCGTTCACAAACAATCTCAGAAGTTGATTGATTTTAAAGCAGAAATAGAGTGGGGTTGTTCTTATTTATCCAAGAAAGCTGTTGCTCATTTTAATGTTACAGTTTTCCCCTTACTCTTCTGCTGCATTGCAATTAAATTAAAAGGCCCAACAGGCAGACAAAATGTAAGAAGTTACTGCACTGATATAACCTATTGTAGGAATTGAAAAAGACTAAGACTTTCTTAGCATGCTGCCAGCTTTCACAAGAAAATCATCCACAGTTCCTTCTGTAAAGACAATTAACATATCAAATACTCTTTAGTGCTGGAAAAGTGTTTACAACAGGTCAAATTCATATCCTCTTCTATAGCCATTAAAAAAATTAATTATAACATACTTAGAAACAAATTCAAAAAAATTTAAGTATATTTTATTGCTACTTGTTACTATTCTACTAATAGTAACAAGTATATAGTAAGTAACAAGTAATAGTATATACTGCTATTATCAAATTTATCAAAGATTCCTGGGTTTAAATGTGTGATTTTCAGCTTGTCCACAGACTGCATCTATACATGTACAAGACTACAAAAATAGTACAATATCAGAAAGGATTTGAAGAAACTTAACTTTTAGGAGTTAAATACGTTAGGAATTCTCAAAGAAAACAAAATTTTCTAATATGCATTAAACATCCTAGGGAATCAACTGTCCCCTCCCCTCTCTTTTTAGAATACTCTTCCATAACGTATCCAAATTGTACAATTTCTAACCTGTGGCAGCTTAACTACCTTATGCTGTTGATTAAGTCTGCATGCACATTCTTTTATCGTGATATTGTAAAAGTTCCAATGTTGTCAGCCATTTAAGTAAGCTAAATTAAATTAAAGTACATGGGAAAAACCAGCCCGCCTCCACTAATATTTTTTAAGGATACTCAAGCTATTAACAAATTTGCAAATATTTTAAACTAAAAAGGGATCATGGTTTTTTGAGTCATTAACAGAATCCTCTTCCTTTTCTTTCATTAAAGATGAAATCATTAGACACCTGTCAGACTGAATTTCCTTGTGTTTACTGATTAAACTGACTCTTTCTAGTTACTGCTGAAAGGCTCCACTAGCAATTCGTAATACTGTCACCTTATTTTAGATTTCATAATGGAAAGTTCTAATTTTTAGATTCTGAAATGTAGAGATGCTCCAGATATAAGATCTTTTCTACGCACAGGTTCTAAATGCGATTTATTAACACTTGTGTAAAAAGATTACCTATATGGGCAATTATAAATAAAAATACTTTATACTTACATACATTTTTCATGCACCTAGTCTTCACTTGGCAACTGGTGTAATAAGAAATATGTGCTTAATATTTTACCTCCATAACACCCAGTTTATTGCTGCTGAACCACATGGCACTAGCTAGATGCAGGCTTTCTCCAGATCAAGCACTGGCCATCACTGCCAGTAGTCATAACTACAGTTAACACAAATGTGTTTCTTGCCACTATAACTACTATAAATGCACTATTTATCTTTCACCTGAAGCACTGAACAGATTACAGGGAGAGGGCAATAAGCAGTCTCTGAGGGCAGCCAACAGCCAGTGTGGCGTGTCATCCACCACAGTAAATCATCATTCCTTACCACGTGTGTACACCCAGCCACAATCCCATCTGTAATGTACAGCTGGGACCTTTAAAGAGTCCCACACGGTGACTGTACAATGTTTTCTGAAGAGACCATTTGAGACAATCTGAGCTAGACTTGTCAGAGTAACATCCCTGAATCTAAACCTGCCAGAGCCAAGCTCAGCACCCCTCATTCCAACAGGCAGTGGATTCTGCAGAGCTATGCTGGCTCCTATCATCCCTTCCTTTGCAGACCCCACACTGTAGAGATGTCTATGTACAAAAAGCTCACAAGACTTTAAAGACACCCCCCCACCGCCATGCTTCTCGCTACCCCCTACTTTTTCAAAAAATAGAGAAACACATTTCACCCAGTGATGAGTTCCCTGCTAAAGCAGTGGTAAAGGTGAATTAAAGAACAGCACACGGTTTCTAAAATGTATCATTACTGACTCAGAATATTCTCTGCTTCAGAGACAGCATATACAGCAACACACCTATTGGAATGGTTTCAAAACCTCCTTGCTTGAGTCTTATTTTCTCCCAGATAGCACAGGCATGTCAGGTGTTTTGAAGTCTGGGACACTAAAGTTCACTTCAATGGTCCCCTACCAGTACACCATTGCACAAGTTAATTGCTGTGACAGAGATTCTGGCAATAGCAAGTACAAGTTTTAACAAGAATTTTCTAGTAAAATAATTCATTTTACAATTGTTGTGGTTTAACCCCAGCTGGCAACCAAGCCCCACAGAGCCCCTTACTCACTCCCCCACCAGTGGGATCAGGGAGAGAATCGAAAGGGTAAAAGCCAGTGGGTTGAGATAAAGACAGTTTAATAGAGAAAGCAAAAGCTGCACATACAAGAAACCACAACAAGGAATTGATTCACTGCTACCCATGGGCAGGCAGGTGTTCGCCCATCTCCAGGAGAGCAGGGCCCAATCACACAAAACAGGTGCCTGGGAAGACGAATGCTATCACTTAAAATGTCCCCTCCTTCCTCCTTCTTCCCCCCACTTTATCTACAGAGCATGATGTCAAATGAACCAGAATTTCCCTTTGGTCAGCTGGGGTCACCTGTCCTGGCTGTGTCTCCTCCCACCCTCCCATGCACTCCCAACTTCCTCACCAGCATTTCCAGTAAAAAAAGTAGAAAAGCCTTGACTCTGTGCAAGGCCTGCTCTGCAATAACAAAACATCTATTATCATCACTGTGTTCAGCACAAGTCCAAAACACAGACCCATACCAGCCACTGTGAAGTAAATTAACTCTACCCCAGCCAAGAACAGAAGAACAACATAGCTTGAAGTCCTCAAAAGTCCATGAACCCATAATAATTATTTTATTCAATAATTTAGCAACCATTTTGCAGGTCTATATGTAATTTTTCCTGCATAACAACCTTCTGAATCAATATGCCATTAGAGTGTCAAAAATAGTTTAAGGATCAGTGAACTATAACACTCACATTGCTGCAAAATCTTTATTTTCAAATCAACTGTAAGCTGATCCTTTGCTTTACTTATTTCTTTTCCTTCTACCCTAGGCCTTCTCTGATACGCCACTCACTCATGGGCCCCAAAAGACAGGAGTCTCTATGACAGATATAATAGATGAACTTGATAATCATTTGCTCTTCTCTACTTCCCAGTTATTTTCATGCCCATCCTAATTCTCCCCTCAGCTTTTTTAAAAATGCCATTATTTGAAAAGTCACCTTGCTTCCAAGCCCAGGACTTAATCAAGAGTCTGTACCTCAAAAAGAAAAAAATAAAAAGGTCTTTAACACCAAGAGCTTCTGTTATTGCAGACATTTTTAACAGGCCTGACAGAGCTACTTACTCTTGGCCACAGGCTCTGCCTTTCTGAGGAACGCTGTGCACTGCTGCAAGATATGAATAAGAGTTGTGGAGGAGAATATTGCCATGGAAATACTTACAAATGCCTTCATTTCTGAGTCAGACTACCACAGGGAGTTTCCGGCTTGCTGGGAATGACTCAAGTGTTTACTGCCCAGTTGCAAATTATATCCCAATTATGTCTGGATTCTGACAGTATCCCCTTTTCTCGTAATTTTCTCTCAAGTTGAACCTTCCAGCTCCTCCTCATAAAGCTACTGTGCTTATTGGTTTTGCTTTTCTGTTCCCTTCTCTAAACACATCCAAGGGAAATCACAGCTCCAAATATTGTAAGACTAAAGGCCTTTGTCCAATCACCTGTTCATGCTAACAGGTATCTAAACAAAGATCAATTTTTTTCAGAAATGTTCCCTGTTCCTCAGCTCCAACATGGACATTTATAATCAGACCTTCATGAGAAGCTATCATGCACTAAATATATATACCAACTGCAGGGCAAAGGTGTGTACCTCCGCTTACTTCCATCATCAGCCCTTCAATGCAAATTCATCCTTTATTAGGACATAAGTTACTAGGTGGTATTTGAGAGTTATTTGTGTTTCTGTTCAGAAAGATTCTCCAAAACTAATGCACACTTTTGTATTTCCTCATCTTATGCACTGCCAATTTCTTTGGTCTTTCTGAATGGACCAGGCTCAGTGGGCACTAAGTATTAAATTTTAGTCTTATCCTATGGATCTTTGTATTCTAGTCTGTGAAATCTAGAATTCCCAAGAGCTGTTCCATGTTCAAAACACAATATCCACCAAAATACTCTTGAATACTTTAACCCTATCTACTAAGTGCTTTGACTAGCAAATGCAGCAGAGGTCAGTATCTCACTCTTAGCCTTTCCAAATATTTTGTCTTTATCAGCAGAGTTTCATGGGGGTTTTATTTAAGTAAGATGTAGATCTCTTCCCTTTTTAAGAGAGACAATTAGCAAATAACCTTTTATATAATGAAGCAAGAATGACAATATACAGGCTAAGTGTGTGCAGACAATAATGTGTTGCAGTAAAAATTTGGAACTTAACTTTGGCTGTCAAGAAATAATCTGAATTACATCATGAGTTGCTAAGCAGAGCCTACTCAGTCTCTCCCTTGGACAAGCTCTAAGAAGTTACAAAACTTATTATAAGTTCTCTAAGCAACAAAAAAGTGTGAAGTCAAAGTACAGCGGTCACCTCTCCAAGATTATTGCAGAAACCCTGCATCTCAATTTATCTCTGCCTACTTCACTTCAATTTAGATTCCCTGGATGCTATCAAAGCAATGGTAATTGGAAGCACAATAGATGTCATTAGGAAAGGCAGAACTGCATGTTATTGATCCACCCATGCCTTTGTCCTCTCCCTTCACCTCCAACCTGTCCCCTTCTCTAAGGATGCTGTTGGTGATAAAATACTTGTTCACTTAATTACTTTCATTAATGATGAACCTCAAGCTTCAAAACATGCAACAAAGACAAGACACTAATCAGGTATTGAATTGTCTTTATCAGATTAAGTTCAGTTAATCCATGATTGTTACCATTTAATTATTTCAGAGACTACATATTTTCTTCTTAGATAGAATTACCATCCAATGAAAACAGTAATCTTTTAGCCCCAGTATAGTCAGCCATTTTATGATGACATCTTTGGGAGATGTGTGGAAGATATAAAACTGAAATATTTTCAAGCCAACTCAGAGGGGCAACAAGATTACAGTTTTCTCAAGAAATCTGAATCTCCTTCTGATATAAGGGGAGAAGTACAGGTATAAGGGAAAAAATTATTTATTTTAAAATTTAATAATGTATTATCTATCTTATAAAATTATTTAGTACTTACTGATATATTTTCTGATCTCTGTAGCACCACATCAAAGCTTGTTGGTCTTAACCATACTGCAAAGCTGTGAAGCCCTGATGTGCAGATTTTACTGCTGTGAAGCTGGTGTCTCCCTTCCCTTCTTGTGCAGTGTTGTGAACTTATCTCTGGTACACGTCCTCCTTATAGCACTTTTAATACAACCAAAATGCTGAGACTTTCAGAAGCAAAAATACTCAGGTTCCAGCAAAATAAATCATTCTAAATAGCAGCATAGCCTTGCACTAATGGATAAAGGGTCTTCCATGACGAGTAAAAACCTTCCCACTCGATCCCTAAGCTCAGAAATATATTTCCTCTAATACTTACTTGCTCTCAGAATTCCCACTACTTCACAAATGTTTTCCCTTGAAGGGTAATTCACTGCAGAACTGCTCCCAGTAGAAAGCACAGGCCAGACCAGATCAGCTTATCCATTTTTCATACCTATATTGTCCTCCAGGTGCATCCTTTAAGCCTTGCACAGGTTAGATAACCTTGTATCCTGAGGTATAAAATGCATACCCTTAAAAACAGCGACAAGATCAGCACTCTGGCAAGCCTAGAGCTCTCCCATTTTAAACACTTGGAATTTAAATAAAATTGTGGCAATAATGAAGTCAGAAGCACCACAGAGTAGCCACTACAAAGTGAGACTGAGGGCTTTAGATCAGTCTACGGGAACCAGATCTAAGGAGTGTGTGGAAGAGCCTCCTGTACCATCTAGCTACAAGACCATTCCTTGAAGGAGTGTCACTTCTCAGTAGGGATGTGGTTTTGCTCCTGCATCTCCTTGGTGCTGTCCTTCACTTGAGATTTTTTGTCTAACAGTAGCAGAGGAATTATGATGTGACTGTGAAGAAGGAATTAGATTTATGGTTCTTCACCATACATAGATTTATGAATTAGCTGCAAGTCTGTCACCTGTTGTCCCACTTTTTCCCATCAAGTACACAGCATCAGCCCTTTAAAAGCACCAGCTTTATAAGACTCTACACAACTGATATACAATTAATAATCTTATGCTTATATTAAAGAATTTTCTTCATTTTGACATGAAAATAAATATTCTTTGTTTTTTCCTGTCACTTTAGAGGAGTAGTTCATAGTACTACATAAAACTATTATGTATAAACAAAATCTTAAGAGGAAAATGTAATCCCCCTTTAAAACCAACAGGTCTATCTTTCTGATGTAATAGTCTCTACAAGACTATTATAGTAAGTCACTTATATAGTAATAAGTCCCTTCAGATAACAGTAGGGACCTAAATTACAATGGAAAGATTTAATAAGAAAAAAACTTGTCATATTCTATTACAAAACAGTTTTCACAATTAAAGATGAAAACACAAGGAAGGTATCAATGAGGAAGACTCTGAAGCTCTTGGAATGACACCAGTATTTAAAAATCACCATTATCTTTTTTCTCTGGTAGAAGAGCAGCCCAAATAACTGAGAGCTCTGACAGGAAGAAGTTACTGCCAGTGACAACACTTGTGAACAGCAGTGGTCTCTGTGAGTGCTCTCAACTCAAGTAACACCACCCAGAGGAGATAAACCACTAGCAAAAACAAAGTTAGTTTGACTTGAAGTTCTTAATTTTCCTTGGATTAAGAACAAGTACATGACCAACTATCAGGCATCAGCTCACTCCAGGCCTTTATTTGCATATCTGCACTTTATCCCACTGAATTACATAGATGGAAAGCATCCCAATTAATAAATGTGGTAGGAGCAAAAAGGCTTCCCTAGAGGAAAAAAAAAGGTTAATCAGTTGAAAATGAAGCATGGTTCCTACCATAGACTCATTCAAATGTGGTATGTGCAGTGCAGTGAAATGAGGCAGATAGAACTTCAATTCCCCACATTGTATTTTTCTTCTTATTAAACGTTTTAGCTGTTCCTATCACAGAAATAATTCTCTTTTCAGAGGCTGCCCTACTTTAGGCATAATATGCATATGTGGCCCTCTTGAAAACCAACACCACTTCCTTTACCTAAATTTGTTGCTATAAATCAACACATCAAACACTGGCTGAATTTTTTTATGAGTTAGAGTCTTTTGGGCTTTATTTGTACAATATCCTTTCACCTATCCTGTCTTATAGTCATACTGGCAATAATGCACCTTTTTGGCCTGAAAACAATAGTGATTCATTAGAGTTCATAAAATACAGCAAAAAAAAAAATCACCTCTCATCCACAAACATTTTAGAAATTTTAACGGAGACAAAAAGGTAAGGTTTGCCAGTAAGTAACAGACATGGTAGAGGGTATGTGCTAAAAAGGCTGCCTACAACAATCTGAGTAAATCTCCAGTGAGTTAAAAAACCAAACAAAACCAGCTCCATACAAAAAAAAATCCCTCTAAGAATTTGCTCATAATAAATATAGGCAGCAAACCAAAAAACTGAAAAAAGGATACAAATTACTTTTGTGTCTCACGACCAAAGCTGCAGGGAACAGTTTACCAGAAATTCAAAGTCTGGTGAATAAGCCCCTAAAGGCCCACTTGGAAAAGCTTGAAAACTGACTGGCATTTTCCCATCAGGCATGGGATGAAAAGCAAACCTGAGAGCTGCCAATATTTATCTCTCTGCATTTAGAGACTGTGGTTTTTATCTGTGGGGGAAACCAGCTGGGGAGGGGAAAGGCAGAAAGGCTTTATGAAACCAGAACAAACACTTTATAGTTCCATTTTCTTCCTTCACAGAGATTTCCCTGCTGACATTAATTAAAATTTCTTTAAGGTCATGCACTTGGAGAGTTTGGGAATTTTTTTTCTTAAATAGCTTATTCACCATGTGACAGATTTTGTTCTGCATGTGCATTCAATGCTACAGGACCCAGCACCAGCTCCATCACCTTCAGAGTGTGCTTCCACAAAGGAAAGGCTCTAACACACCATCTGTAGAACATCCAGCTGGAATCAGTTAAAACACTACTATCACAGACATTCTTCATACCCAGCACCATTACCAGAATAGTACTTGCATAAATAGCCATATATCCCTCATTCACACTGAGTCAGCCACTCCTCACACACAGTCCTGCAGGCTGCTCTCCACAAGCCACTCCCCACTGACCCTGCACCACTAGCAAGGCCTCCTTTTCTAGATTCCATGCACGAAATATTTCTGTTTATACAACAGAATTCATACTGATTTTAAAAAATGTGAACTCTCACCATAGATGGCAGTTAGCTATCTGTCTACTTGGTGGGATTTCTGGTTACAAAAACTAGATGACTCTGAGTGTGTGCTAACAACAGACAGTTTAGACTGGTAACTGAAGCACCTTGAACAGATCATGAGGCAAGGTATGTTTGGAATAAATATTTTTTAAAAAAATAACAAAAAACCAATGTGATGTTTCTCCAAGTTTTCCAAGTCTGCAGAACTTGACAGCAAATCTTGTGAGAAAACATTGGTATATATTATATGTATATATATAATATGTATTGGTGTATATATATATATATGTATATATAATATATATATGTGTATATATATATTATATATATATACAGAAAACATCTGTATATATTAATTTTTACTTAGTAAAAAGAGATCCATTACATAAATCCTTGTTCTTCTGCAAAGTGCCACCAAACACAACTTGCTTAAAATGTGTCACCATAGACACCACCACCACAGCATGTAACACAATAATTAAGGTTCTCTGTATTACTCTCTAAAATAAGCCTTAATCAAACCAACACAGGTGACAGATGAGTGCTACTCTGTCCTAATTTACAACATGTCAGCTGGAAAGACGATTTTCTGCTTCTTGTTAATTGTGTCTGAACAGAGCTCACCAGAAACTGTCTCAAGACACAGCCCTCATTTGAAGGCAGAGGTTTTCATTGCTAATTAATTAAATATCAACACACACCTCAGAAGGGGTGTGACTGAACCCTCCAACAGCTGACTGCTGAAAGGCATGATGAGGCTTTGACAGACCCAAATCATAATCCATTGTAGCTCACAGAGTTAAATCTGGATTTCCCAGGTATTTTGCTAAGCAAAACAACATTTTTCTTAATGTTTAATGTTTTTATAAATAATTCCTAGATTTCTCAATTAAAAGGTATCAGCTATAAACGCTGTAATTTTTAATTGCATTTAATCTGCAAATTTTCAGGTATGCAAAAAGCATCACTGAAAGAAAATACTTTAAAGTCTTAACTGGGAGTACAAACCCAAGATTTAGTAGGAAGATTTTTAGGCTGAATAATGGGTAAGAGAAATTTGGACTTGAGAGAGGAGAAGTAAAAATACACCCACAATTTAATTGATTTCTAGTGTTGTGTCAATGACCTGTGAATTAACTGCATAGATTTACCTTTGGGATATTTCATTTCAGCTGAGGAGTTAACAGAAAAAGAAAACTAACAAAAAATTGTTACTTAAAATTGTTACCAAATTATGTTACAGTCTAAGTGGAAACTATCTTACCCTGTAGAGATTGATTTTGTCTTTGAAAAATGACTTTCACCATGCACTTTTCTAAATTACTTCACCCTTCACAATCTAGTCACATTGACATGCCACAAAGTATTCAGGAATTCATTTCTGGGTATAAACCTCTTCAGTGGAGAAAAAATTAGTCAAAAAAAGGTAAATTAATATCTTTTTTTGATGACATACATGCAACTTCAGTACCAACAACTTGCTTCTATCTGCCAGCACAGAGCACAGAACTTAGCTGAAGTTATAAGCAAAAACCCACTAAGCTTCTCATTCAGATGAGTTCACTATTGTAATCATAACACAAATGGGATAAAAGCTGTAAATATTTGGAATACAACTATTTTGTGATATTTGAATATACTGTGAGGAAGTCTGGGTTTACTTGTTTCTAGGCATTTAGCGGAGAAACTCCTTCAGCAATTTGATGTAGAAGGAATCCATTCTAGAGAGAAGTCAACTAGTGTACACTTATAAAAAGAATAGAAGAAGAGAAAGTGAAAAACAAATTAATTTTAAAAAGGGGCCTAAAACAAATTCTAATCTTCCGGTTTGTACAGATGAATATTGAGAAGATTAAAATAAGCATATATTTTAAAAAGCCCTAAATTCAGAAATGTTCCCAAAGCACTTGTCCTTGACCATCTGTTCGCTATGTTTCACAATAGCATGGTTTATAATTCACATTGAAAGAGCATTTAATTATGAGAAGTGATTGTGGGTTTGCTTCACAGTTGTCAGTGAAAAGAGATGTTGAGTAAATTAGGCAATCTCCTGCTTGTAATCAATCATGAACATGGATTACACAAGATGTCAGCCACAGAAAGCAGTTATTGAGACCCCCAGACGATTGAAGTTGATTAGACACAAATGTTTTCAGTACATTCAATGGAAGTTTTGAACACTCAGCAACTCAAAGGGTCAAGCCTCAGCTTTATGGAGATTGACTTTTCCATGTACCTCACACTAACAGAAGAACTGCACTGCAATTAGTGCAATCACTACAGACAAAAGAAAAAGGACATAACTAACATTAAGCAACACTGGTTTTGTATAAAAATTTTTGCCAGTGATCTGCACTTGTTTGTTTTATTCTTATTTCTTAAGAACAGCTCTCAGTGGGAGTGGAGGAAAATATCTCTTTAGTGAAGGCCACAGCCAAACCTGACTCCATGTGCAAGACCCTTAGATAAGCTTATCTTCAGTACAGTCTGAAGGAAATGATAAGGACCTTGCTCCTCTCTGTTCACATTCCTACTATATCACTACTTGTTTTGTGGAAATTATCTCCTGATTAGATGCCTGGAGAAACAATACCTAGGGATGTGATTTGCATTCACATTATCAGGATTTAACTTTTCCTCCAGGTCTTTACAGGTAAAAAAATCAGCAGTATGACAGTCTAACAAAATTCAACAAATCAGCCCAATCAACTGTTTAAAAATAGTGAGGTAACATTTCCCTTTTTTTCTTCAAAGCCTTTCCTTATTCCCTCCTGGAGTGAGTAGAATTTATACTAGAACACAGATTATACTGCGGTATTTTTTAAAATAAGATCATCATTCTTATGACTTAGGTAGGCCTGATGTTTTGAAATTTTAATTGCAATGTAAGACTCTGTAGAACTGACCTGTAATGATAACATGGTTTTAAGCATGAAGTTACATCCTCAGTCTCTAATACATTTAACTTTAATACATTTAAGAAGACTTGCTTGCAAGTCTTCTTCCTCTAACCATTGGATTGGTTTCTCAGGGAAGGCAAATTTGGTACAGTGCAAATTAAATTAAGAGGTGTGTAAATGCCTCTTTTTTAAGTACTGATTTGGTCAAGGGGCTTTTTAATCATCTTTATTTTTTAAATAACTGCTAGCAGTGGCAGTAGAGGAAAACCTCAGCATACTTGGTTCAAGAAATAGAACTTTCAAACCTGCTGGTTTCTTAAAATGTAAAGGCTTGTTGGAACAGAAAGAACATCCTGACACAAGTAAAGCAGGGAACGCTAATCCAATAATCCCCTGCTTTGAAATACTAAACCAAAGAAAAGAAAAAACCACAAACCCCACGCTCAAAGTCACCAAATCTACAATGGTAACCACAACCCAGCACTGCCTTCACTGCTTCTGAGGTTTACATCATGTTCCTCCCCAGCAGTAAAAAGTTAAGTCTTGTTAATGCAGAAAAAGTAACGCTATAATGGATCAAACTGAGATCTGTTTCCTCCCGGTCTGTGAAACTGATATTCTCACTACTTTTATTTTCAGTCTTAACCCCACCCTTTCCTGAACCTTTGATAGCTGTTCTTTTCCCTTCTCTTGCCCTTATCCCAGACACCTTTGTGCACAGTACATACCAAAAAAAAAAATATTAAGTGAGGTAGTGCTAGTTATTCATCAATATTTACGTCCATGGGTAATTAATTTCATTACTCTCTATAACAGCAGCAAATTGCACTACTGCTTTGTACTAAATGTCAGTTTTACTTTGGAAATTATTTTATTTACAGGTTACTGTAAAATGAGTTTTTTTGCTCCTTATGTTCCTATAGCACATTTGAAAGTTAATTATAAGAAGAAACTAAAGCTAGTGAAACAATAATTCAGTGCTGTTGAACAAGGACAGGCCATTTGAGAAAAGGCATTTTCCAGCAAACTGTGATCCATTAACATAATAGGAACCACAAAGCCAAGGAAGCATTTGTCACCACAGATAAATCATATATTTACATCAGGAGATAATTCAAGTATGATAAGGACAAACCACAGTGAGTTTCTCAGCTAGGTTTAGAAAAGGTGTGAGATTTGTGAAATAATACACATTCACCTAATATTAGCTTTTACATAAATTGCACTAACACCAGAGAACAGTTTCCTCCAACATCCCACCCACAAATCCACATCCTTATATTCAGATTGTAATGATGCAAAATAAGCTGCTTCAGGATGAAAGTATAAAATATGAATGTGCTAAATGAAACAGTCTAGACACCTGAGAGTCTTGAGATCATAAGTATTTATCTGAGATATAAAAGATATGGACTAAATTCCAAGCTTTTCTCTACCTCTTTTCCAATGCTACCTTTAGAAATTATATAAATCTATTGTCTGCTTAGATTATTGAAATTTTCTGTTGGGGGATTTTCTCTTCCTGCTGTATTAAATCTCCTAAGCATAGAAGATAAAATCTGAAATCAAGACAACTCAAGATAGCAATGTAATTAATGCACATCCTCAATGTCTACCAGTTTGGGGGTATTTGCAGAGTATCTCACTACTTAGACAAAAGCTGAAAAAAACTTTTCTAGTCAGGAGAGGAGACAGATCCACCTCTGGGTGTTTTAAGTGGCATGCACCACGAGGGATTTTTCAGTTTCTTTTGCTCCTGCTTTACCAGACAATGATATGCTGATAGGATGGTAATTCAAATATTTTCCCACCTGGAGTACACATTGCCACCTGAAGATAGCAATGAGGAATCAGACTGATGGCAGTAGCACAAAGATTCCACACGAGTCTTTGCAGACCCTGAACTGGAAAGAGCATGTCAAGGGCTGAGCAGATAAATCAGTCTCACTTCCTCCTTATTTAACTAAAATTAAAGCATTTGCAGACATAAATATGCTTTCACACATGCTTATTTATGAGGGCATAGCTTAGAAGTCTGGTCACCAAAATCAGATTACCACAGTCGAATATTATACTGGATAGACAGAACAAAACCACGTTACACTGTTTTGAAAAACACATTTAACACTACTTCCAAAACAAAATCGTGAAGGTACATGAAGGAATTTGAAATCTGGTGTGTTTTGAGAAATGAAACTTCCAAAGGAAATTTATTGTCTACTGTAAAGCTTTATCTTGATTCAGGCTTCAAAACTAGAAAAAGTGTGGAGTGTAGCTCCTTTTTGGGTGCCTCTTACCTCAAGATTGATGGCAAGAAGTGTGCCAAAAAAAGCTACTGCCAGCACTTCTTTGGCATGATGTGTGCATAAAATGTTCACAGTGTCTTCTTTGCAAGATTAATGTGTCAGGAAAGGGCAAAGGCTCTTAATTTGCTAACCCCTTCATGACTATGGTTCAAGAGACTCAGCAATCCAGGTCAATCACCCTGCATACTTGGCTTTCAACAAATGCTTGCTGGTTTTACATTGTTAAGGGATTAATATACTATAACTGTGGCAATGACATGACACGAGCCACTTAGCTTTATTCTTATCAGCTGCATACAATGGTTTATTCTTCACAGCTAGATGACTTCTCCCTCTGACACTTTATAGGGGTTTATTTCATAGGGTATCATTTGCTGTTGTGCATCTATCATGGGAAATGAGGCTCACTAAAAATAAATCATCTCAGCCTTCTTTTTAATACTGCTGGAGAAGAAAAGAGAGGGGAAACAAACTCCAAGAATTGACAGCTCAGAACTTTTAGAAAATTTAATTTATGGCAAGAAGTTGCTGTCTATACCAAAACCCACCTTTTAAAATCACTGCATACTACAGTGGTGCACATTGATTATCTGTTTTGAAAGAGCAACACCTCAAACATCTTCTAACTTTTATTCACTGCTTATTCTGACATGCAAGCACATGGTTTAGTAACAGGATTATATTTATATCAATCCTATTACATGATCGGATTACAGCTCCTGATCCCAGGAATGCTTTTCAGCCCTAACAGGAATCATGCAGCTTTAAGGACCAGCAGTTTCTGTCAGTGAGCTTCTTAGCTTTGAATTATTTGCAGATACAAGTAGGTACTGAATAAGAGGGTAGAGATGTATATAGGTTGCACATATGCTTATTGTACTAATTTAATGAGTTCTGCTAATATAATTCCTTTCTTTCATATTGTTGCTCTGATCTTATTAGCCAATTCAGGAAATTAAAAGTGACCTTTGGTGGGCTATGTTTCAAAAATAACAGGGCACTTGAGAGACAAAGCCTACAGTATCTTTTCCAAGACTCTTCTATTGTGATAAAGAAAAATTTACCCTTTTCCTATATTTCAGTCTCCATCTGGCAGACTTAGAGTTTATATCGCCTCTACCTTAGAGGAGTTGTCTTTTACCATGTCAAAATATGGTCTGAGTCCTTTTATGTCATTTAAACAGATTTATTTCTCAGTGGCATAAAAGTGTCGGTTCATGGAGTGAAGGGTGTTAAGAAAGGCCTTCACTATTTTAGACTCTGTACTTGAACAGATTATAACATTCATGTTCATTAAATTTTAAAATCTCTGTGCTATCAGGATTGTGTTGTCAAGATAGAGCAAGTATAACATTTTAATGTCTTACTGCCGTTTGGCCTGGCCCATCTCAAAGACACCACTTTCCTATAAGCATCCTATTAATCTTGCTGGAGAATTAATTTTTACAGTGCTACAGTAGCATTCAGTCATGCGTTTACCTTCCATCGACAGGGGTTAAGGGAACAACTCAGCATGACTACCAGGATGGCTTTGCTTTTACAAACTAGTATTTCATTGCATTTACAGTTAAGAGAATGTACCCTGATGGTAAGAACATGAAAGGATGTAGGCTGGTGATAAATCTCAGTGTTAGCCCACTCTGAGTCAGTATCAAAAATAGCTCTGAATTGAGGACAAAAATCTCATTATGTATCTTGAAAAGACTCACAATTAATTATGAGTGCTCATATTGACATCACGCCCATCCTTCCCTCCACGGCTCAGAGAGAAAGGTGGTGCAAATCCTTTTCTCTTTAACTCCAAGTCAACTTAGGCACTGAAAATGACCTAACATACTCTGGCAGACTCTCAGTCCTAACAAAGGGGCATCAAGTACAATCTTCTCTCTCAAAACAACAGAACTCCCTTAGCAATTTGTTACATATTCAATTGCACTTTACAAGAATTTCGATCTCCAATAAGAAAAAAACCTTTAGTGTTTCAAAGGTACATCCATCAAGCAAGCTGAAAGACTTATGGGCAAGTATCTCTTTAAACACCAGAAATTTAGCTCCTTGTGGAGCTTATGGTTCAAATTTTGATGCATTTAGTCTTTGATTTGGAGTTTCATGAGATTCTTTACTTAGCAATGTCTAAGAAAATTACAATACAAAAATAAGTGTTACGCAACTGCCTTTCAGGTATATATTAAAAAAACCTCATTTTAATGCTAGTCACTTGCCCTAGTGTAGATGAGGAAAGGACTCAAAAAAAAAAGCAGTGGATATTTTTCTTCCTTTAGGTGGTTTTTTTGCTTTTTGGGGGTTTTTTTGTTTGTTTTTTTGTTAAGGGATGAACAAGAATTTGTTTTATATTATATACAGAGATAAATGGTTCACATATTAAAAGCGTAGGAGATCCACACAAGAAGAGCTTGATTGAAAGTCTAGTGAAATAAACAGAAGATGAATCCAGAAAAGGATCGTTTGCTGGTGAAAGCACCTAACCTCTCCCAGCTGAGAAAAAAATGGGACTGCATTTTCCCTGAGAGCAGTGTTCTGGCACTTCAGTTCATTGAATTCTTTTAGTCAACTTTTTCCTTAAATATTTAATCACAAAGTTCAGAGTCCAGACTCTTTTAAATTCAGAATCATTTGTTTAAAAATAATCACACTGCTGATTAGATGTGGACAAAATTTGCAGTCACTGACAAATTTGCACATCTGATACAACATTTTGCTTAAAGAAAACCAGCAAAAAGTTGGTGAGCTAAGAAATCTAATTGCCTGCAGAGCATCCCAGAATCACAAAGTGGGAGTTAGATGTATGACGTACACTGCAAGGTAGTAACCATAACTTCAGAATTTAACAGCAGAGACTCAGGTCGACACATTTTGGGGGTAAAAACTGCTTACAGTGCAGAGCAGTGAGCAGCCATGGTGACTTGCCAGATGTGATGCTGCTTGCTGTAACACGTTTCCCATATCAGCACTTATTATTAATCAAATGTTAGAGGAAGCTGCCTGCAACAGCATTCTGCAACCATGATTAATTAACCAGTAGGTTTTAAAGGGAAACAAGTCACTTTCTCAGAGCTGAGTCTAGATTAAAAACTCCTAAGTACAAATGTAGGACTGCAGCATGTCAGCTACTCAGCTGATTTTGTCCATCTTGAGTGGCAGAGGTGCATGTCAGGCAAACTAAATGTTCTCTCACTTCACATGCACAAGTACAGTAAAGCAGCACTACATGGTGCTGAATTACCTCTGATGGGTCAAGCAGTGATAATGCTTGGCTTTCTGTAAAGCACAGGCTCTCTAGTGAGAGGATAGAACCCAAACAGATACCTAGTAGCAAATGTCTCTAATTTAGACTGAGCTTTTAACTAAATTGCTTATCAGGAGAAATATAAAAATCTTAGGCTGACATAAATGACAATTCTCTCTCCCTGACATCTGCATGAAAACCAAAAAAGCATTTGACCTTAATATATTGCTGAATAGCCACACCCTACTGGAAAAAAATGTATTAACTGAACTATATACTTTATAATTTAAGCAACACACATACATATTCTAAAAGCACTTCTTATTGATGAAGAAAAAATGTTACTGTTAGCAATTAGCCATTCTAGTTCCTCAGGTCAATCACATACCTAGCTTCACAAAAAATAGTGGTATTGCGACAAAATGCCAGGTTTTTTCTCTGAATGTTTTTGTTACATTCACAAATGGGAGGTTTTGGTTTCTAGATTGGCAAGTTCACCAATGCAGGAGAAGGCACAACTGCTGTGGCTCTTTCATTGCAGCACTGAGTGGGAATATTAAGGGCATGTGACTCGTTCCTGAGGTAGCATTGCCTTCGACACCTTTAGCAGCCATTGCCTCAGCCCTGACACAGCATTATCGTGTCTCCTTATGCAGCATCTGACAAGCACAAGAGCCACACTCAAGTCATGGCTCATAATCCACGGGTCCCCCCATTCCATTATTATTGTAGTTTACAGAACTGTGGCCACTGGACTGCTAAATATGGTGCACATGTAATTCCTATGTCTGTCAAATACTCTCCAAGATATGTCTCAGTTTCCCTGCTACAGATAATACCTTCTTTCCCATCTTTTAATTTTTCTTATCCTATTTCATTCATCCCTGTAATACATCATCTCTTAAAGATTTTAATATGCATACACCAACATTTGGCCAAGCCCAGGGACCCCTAGAACGTGCTTAGGATTTCCAGGACTAGTTTGCCTGTATCTAATACTAGTGTATTTCTCCAGGAGAAGGGAAAAAAACCCCATAAAGAGCAAAACCCCTCAATGATCATATTCAGATACCTATTTGTGAATGTGACAAAAGCATTCATTTTGGCAGCTGGCCCCTACTCCAGAAAATGGAATCACACTCATAGTGCACAGCCTGAATGTTGGCAGCCTTTCTACCCCTGGACAATACATAACACCGTAACCAACCTCACTGACCTTGGTGACTCATTGTTCAAGGCATTTGAAACATCAAACCAATTAAGATTTGGAGCCAATAAGAACTCAGAATTTCTTCTTCTTTTTTTTTTTTTTGAGAAATTCTGACAATCTAGAACTACTTTTTTGGTCACATTGAAGCACATCAAAATTCTCAGAAACCTTTCTTTATCACACAGCCAAAATCCCTTTCCCTCCCCTTTCTTTAAAAGAAAATAGTTTCAAATGTTGTTGCAATCTTATTACCTTGCACCATAGCAGTGCATCATATGACATGTCAGAAAGGACAGGAGTTATCATGGTATGACACTGAATATATTTAATCTTTCTTTCATTTTTTAATAAAGATTAATAACATGGATATGTATATACAGATTATATTTTCATGATTCAAGTGTTTCATTTTGCACCTGCATAAAAGAGTTCAACATTGGAAAGCTGACAAAAATATTGGTGTTGACTAGCCCTTGATTAGAAAGCCAGTTCTATTAATAGTTCATTTTCATGGGCAGGAAAGAAACCAAAACCACATCATAAGAGCAACACAGCATGCTAAAAGTTTTCCTTTTTGTCTGCTAATTTTCCATGGGTGTGGTATTTTTAGACCCACTCCAAAGATCCCTTAGCTTCATGTTACCACTAGTGTGTGCTCAAGGGGCAAGACAGGTTTGGGGCAGGACAAACTTTCAGGGGCAGAGTTCTTGGGGGATGGCTTAGCCTGGGCTCTTCCAGATTCTGCCAAAGCAGACAAGGCAGTTATTATAGTTCCTTATAAATAATAAAAATAGTTATGCAAGAATACATGCAAGCCAAATATTAATCAACCTTAACACAGTAACACCTGTTGTGACACTGCCTGAAAAAAACCACAAATCCATACACTTAAGTCCCACCTTCCATCCAATATGCCCACAGCTGGTTGCCTGGCAACCAAAAAAATATCACTGTGCATGTGAATTAGGCATGGGTAAAGAAAACACATGCAAAAGAAATTATTCTTTCCCTGAATGGTTCCCTAGGACCTAGGTGGCCTGAGCTCCAGCTGCAGACAGGTGGTCCTGGGCAGGTGAGAGCAGTGGCATGCAGCAGCCTGCAGGCCTGAGTCCCCACCAGCCCTGCTGCAAATGCTTTACAAGGAGCTCATTAAAAGACAGCATGGATCAGGCAGCCCAGTTCAATAATGTGACCAAGCTACTGAACATGATTAAGGTGCTTTTCAGAGGAAAAGAGCAACCACAGGAAGCCAGATACAATCTGGTTGTCCTCACTCAAGCAACCAGCACTGTCTTGCAATTTCTCTGCTCTGGAATGGGATAAATCTAGTGATAATGAGTGCTGGTGAACTTGGAACACTACGTCAGGATCTGCATTATGCCCAGTAACTAATGTCACATGGGTACTGCACACATACACGTGCACACCTCGTATTTTTACCAAAGGAAATAGTACACCGTAGAAAAAACTCTGCCTGCCAAACTATTAAGTGATGACAGTTCAGAACTGAATTTCAGCATACAGGTAGAAAAGAGAGCACAGTGGCAGCAAGCTGAAAATGTGGCTCCTGACAGAGACACAAAGGGGAGGAAATGGCACTGATAGCAGGATACCTCTTTGTCATCAGTGTCATGATGGGGCGGGGCACAGAGACCCAGAAAACTCCTTGTCTCTCCTGTAACAGGACAAGCCCTGCAGTTAAGTTATTCCTACATGTCCATCACATAAAAGTAGCCCCTTGGAATAGCAAGGTTTACCACAGAAGAGTACAAACATTATTTGGAAGAGACTTCTGGTGGTCATCAAATCCAACCTCCTGGTCAATTTGGGGCTGTAGATCAAATCAGCCACAACTCTGAGGGTTGCCTACTTCCTGGAATGAGAGTCCAGAGCCCCAGCAGGCAGCCTCTTTGCGTGCTGAATCATCCATCCAAGGAAGAAACACATCTCCTGTTAAAGCCTTCCAGGAAGGGGACAGCATGGCCCCATACTGGGGTTGAACCAGAGGTATAAAGATGAAAGCCCTGGTGTCCTATTGTTTGTCTCCAGAGACATGGATTTTCCTTAATTTAATATAAAACTCTTATTATATAATGCTTTAGAGCTGGTGAATGAAAAAGCCTGACTTATAAAAATCTCTCACTTGACAGCAATACTTCTAGAAACTGAAACTATTTATTATGATTGAGCTATTTAAGAATATCACTGAAATGGTTGAATTTCCAGTTAGACTGAAGAGAGTTTTATATTTATCTCTTATTCACCTTTCCCTACAAATATGTTGAGTCTGAAGATGAATTCTGATGATATAGATCTAAATATGCATTTCTGTAAGTAAGGTAAAAATGGATTTGCATTTTGAAACAGGCCAGGCAAAATCAATTCTTTATAAGTCATGTTTTTAGGCACAGGAAAGCGAAAGCCTGTGGGTTTAATCTGTGAAATTCTGCACACTTGAACATGCACCTCACATAGTGAAATAACCCTGTAGAGCAGCAATTTTGATTTGAAAACATTCATCCACTCTTCTTAACACATAGGTGAAAAAGGGAGAGAGAGGAAGAATATAGTTACCACTCAAGAGTCAGCGCTTCAAGGGCAGCACTTGTTTCATTCCTGAGTGAGAGAAACAGAGTAAAGAAATAAAGTACTACATGGAATTCCCTGCATTGATCTTCATTGATCTTCACCTTCAAACTTGCATTCTTTTTGTCTGTGTGTCACTCCATTCAGTGAGGAATCAGCTCGACATTTTCATGCACTCATTCCCTGAGAGCTAGAAAATTATTACAGTCCCTTATAAATCATCCATAAGCAGCACAGGGCTCACATTGTCTGTGAGGAATTACATTTCTATCTTTCAAACCCAAGACCAGCAGACCTCTACAGATACCTCCAACTAAAACTCAACTCTATGAAGATCTAACCTATCATCCATGTTATACCCTTGTCCACCCAAAAAAAGGGAAAACTACAGCTATTTTTTTTTTATAATAACAATATTTAGACCCCATATATATTAAGCACATGTAGATCTCAGCAAATCCGTGGGTTTGGGGCCTACTTTTGGGCTTTTTTGTGGTTGGAGTTCTTTTTCCCCTAAAAGAAACCATGGCACTATAGGAGAATAAACTGCAAATTTTCCCAGGAGGTTAGAATCATGTCATGAGTACAGAATATTATGTGCAAAGATAATTACTTCCCATAGACAAAAGCCCTTGCATGACTTCCTTAAAACATGGTGTGGGGCAAGCACTTAATGCCTATTAGATGCACATCAGTTCTTCCAGAAATCTAATACCTGCAGCTTCTTTGCTTAACCACTAATTAGCCAGATAAAAGACACTGTTGCCCCAGCCTTGCTACTCTATTTGAGTCATTTGTGGCTGGCAGAAGCTAATATCCAACATATACTTCCCATATTAATGTCTCTACCTGACACCTAAAACAACTACGTGGAAAATGTCCTTTTTCTCAGGTACAATAGATTTCCTGACAGCACTACTTCCCAATTCCTCTCTTTTCACAGACTTTCCACTGGGACTATTAAAAATATGTGGCATTACCACCAGGCTCAAATCCATTTCAAGGGGTTGGTTTAAGAAAAGCTGGACTGTGTCCAAAGAACAGCCATGAAATGTGAAAGGTTTAGAGAAAAAACTTACGAGGAGCAGCTGAAGAAAGTGGTCTGGTTTCGTCTGGAGGAAAGGAGGCTCAGGAAGATCTTCTAGCTCTCTACATCTACCTGAAAGGAGGTAGTAGCGAGGGCAGAGGGTCATTGGTCTCTTCTCCCTAGTAAAAGCCGTAGGACAAGAGTTGCATCAGGAGAGGTTTAGGTTGTATATTAGGAAAAATTTCTTCATGGAAAAATTTATCAAGCATTGGAACCGGCTGCCCAGGGAAGTGGTTGGGTCACCATGTGTAGCTGTGACACTTAGGAACAAGGTTTAGGGGTGGACTTGGCAGTGCTGGGCTAACAGCTGGCCTCCGCAATCTCAAAGGTCTTTTCCAAGCTAAAGGATACTATGACATCAACACCACATTCATCCTCAAATCAGAGGACACATTTGAACTGAGGACATTGCCCCCCCAAGCCCACCAGTCTTCAGTCTACTCAACTTCCAACACAGGCAGCAGCTTCTGCTTCCAGACCTTAACAAATGACTAAAATATAAGAGCCTGAAGCTGTTGTATACTCATGAGATATAAAGAATTCTTGTTAATTTCCTAATCATTTCCCAAATAATTTTCACCAAGAAACGCTTCCTCCCACAACTGTAGCATCTCTCAGCATGCACCACAAATAGCCTACACTGGTTTTTGAGCCTCCCCTCTGGAGCTAGCCTGCAGACAGTTTTCACTGCTACTGCTGAAACAAGAATCCCCTCCTCTACTCTGTTATCAGTTTATTCTACTGCCAACAGCACCTTTAGTGTTTTCAAGGTAATCTACACAAGAGAAAAGTAATTTGCCATACACACTGACTGACATTTAGCTCTCACCACACAGGCAAGAAAATCATCAAGGCAAAACACATGTCTGATGTAGAACAGATAAAGTACATCGAGAGAAGAATAAATTGTATGCCAAAATGTTGAGAAAGACAGACATGTTTTTTTCTTTATAAGACATCTGCAAGGGAAACCTGGTATCAACTGAATCAAACTTCCTAGGTTGGCACATAATAAGGAAATGAACTTATATATAGCACAGTGCTCTCAATGTACCAGGATTGTCCATGTGCTAAACAAGCCTAGAAAAGACTGGTTTGCTTTTTTTACTACCGCACAGGGCTAGAAGTCTGAAAGGAATAATAAGAAGAGAGGTCTCCTCCAGAGACTGCTTTGCAGATTAATTTGCATTTAGTATTTGCCCAATAAAAGAGGTGTGCCAGTTGGTAACATGACCAAAAAAAGGGCTTATGTATAAGAAATAACTTCCAGAATGGCATCGTGCATTTTAGGACTGTGTTGTTTGCTCTGACAGGAAAGACCTTTACAGAAGTACAGAGGCATAGTTCAATATATCTTGACAACTTCTGTTTCTGTTCTTCCAGGAATTTGTTGGCAAATTCGTAATAAAAAAGCTACTTAGCAAGAAATAACAATTTCCCCCACATAACACAAACAGGGTGGGGGAAATAGGACAAGAAGAGTACCCTCTTCCATAAGGAACTGCAAACCCACATCAGTAGTGACTGCATCATATGAACAGGTTGCCAAATGTCTTTGGGGATTCACAAGAGCAGAGTCCACCAATCTGCAATGAATCCCTTGAGAGCTAGTGAAATTAGGAGCAAGGGCTGGCAAGTGTGAGCCAGCCCCTCTTTCAAAGAGCTAGCAGTTGGTGGGGAAATAGTTTATGAGTCCAAGAAAACCATTATGTGCTATAAATCTTCTTAAAAATTAAATCAAGTATCTGTCTTCTTAAATAAGTCTACCTTGAAAAAAGTGAAGCAAAACTAACCTAGAGTTTATAAGGCCTTTTAAAACCTACAGAGCAGTAACATTTTATATCTTACTAATCTGGTATTTATACCAGTATAAATAACTTCCACATCCCTGTTCATGCACAAGCATGATTCATTTTTCTTCTCCCCACAGGCATCTACTTTATTTCTAAGTGTAAAGGGATGAGAAAAAAGCTTGAGAAAATTTAGAACTAAATTACTAGTTATGTAACAGAAAATGCAAACAAAAGGTGGAAAAATCCCAGGATGGGAATAAAAACTGTAGGCTTTGACCTAGGTTATAAGTCAATTCTGCAACAGTATTGCAATGACTAAGGACTATAAAACTGTAGTAATTGTTTGCAGGATTGGTAAGAACTACTTCCAATATACATGTTCTACTCAATTTCTTAAAGCATCAGCTCTGCAAAGCACTTGAGCATGCAATTAACATTAAGTACATGCTTAAGTCACCGTGATTTTAAAGCAGTTTAGACACACTGAGTATTTGCAGAATCAGAGGCGTCACAGCCTGACTGTCATCTGCCTGCACTCTTTCAAGTGAGGCACTACATACTTCAGATGGTGATCTGCATTTTCCTCTTCACTTTTGAACCCTTGCATCAAGGAAACCTTCTCTTAACGTTTTCTTGCACCAAAGGCAAATCATGTGCTTAAAAAGATATGTCTTGTGTATTCTTTCATCTTTCCTTTGAGGAAGTGCAGGAAAACCTGTGTCCAAGCATAATTAAGGCTTGATCAACACATTAAGGAAAATAAGTAACTCTGACTTTATTCCAACAAGATGAATGAATACTAAAATTCCCAATGGACTAAAATGTAATTTTGTCCTCATTTTATTTTGGGATTGGTAAAAAGCATTTATTGTGGTGTTGATTTGGGGTTTTGAGGTGGTCTTTTTACATTTTTCTATCCATATTACCACTTTTTAGAACACTTTGTTACAGACGGCATCTGTAGCATGGCTAACATACACACTGCTTTTTAATACAGAGAAATAAAGGAAATTATAGACCCCGAAGTGGAAATTACAGGGGATAATAAGCATTTTTTTCCAGACACAATTACTATAAACTTATATAAGGTAAATGTATGGTATTTGAATAGATAGATATATTATAGGAGCATATAATTAACTGCATTTCTACTTATGTTACAACTAAAGAGATTTGTTACAGGAGATGGAGGATAAGGGATAAATAATACCTTTGTAAATTTGGTAGGGAAATCACTCCAGTCACAGAACTGAGAGAAAGGGTGAAAAAGAACGAGAATACACGGGGTAAATATTTTTCAAGTCTCTTACACCAAGACAAACTGGACCTGAAATAAACCTCTAAAGGTTGCCAATCTTGGCAAACGTTTGTTCCCAAGCATCTCATTAGCTTTCAAGACACGCTGTCAGTACCCTTGCTGACAGCACTATCAGTGGAGGCTGCAATGCCAAGACAAGGTTCTGGGTTAAGTGGCTGTTAAAGGGAAGTTATTAATAGAGCTCTCATTCTGTATATTATCACTGCCATATCAATTACATCACTTGGATGTCACAAAAAGCAGGGCAAGCCGAGATATCCTAACCTGAACCAAGTCCAGAGTCTGCCCCTACTTTTATCGCTTCCGAGAGATCCTGCTGAATACTGAGCTTCCCCAGCTGTGCCATACATTTGAAACATCTTTGCAGAGAGGATCAATTTACATCCAAAAAGCAAAAATGTGCTGCCTTTAACGCTTGGGGTTTCTGCATGGCATTACTGTTGTCAGCATTACTGCAGCACGAAAAAACAAGGAAAGGCTTCCTTACTCCTGAAGAAATACTGCATAGTTAATCCGTGATGAAGTGAAAGCCCCCAGCCAGCCAGGGGAATTGCTCTGTCCTGGAAGAGCTTGAGGAACAAGGACAATCTCCTCTTGCAAACCCCAGGAAGAGGGGATAGTGATGCAGTGGGGAGATGCTGCAAGGGTTTGGGCAGCTCTGACTGAAGGCAGTCACAGGAGATGGCGATTTTCCAACAGAGGCCGCTGCAGCCTGTGGTACAGTCCGGAAAATCGGAGGTGGACAGGCAAAACCTGGGGATGCCTGCATGGTGCTCACCACAGCGTGTTCCCAGGAACAGGAGCTGGGCCACCCGGGCTTCTGAAGCAGCCATGCCTCACTAATCAGGGACTTCAAGAGGAAATTCAAAGCTTATTAGTCTCTGCAAGGGACTGCCTCAATGCAGCTATTTCCTGCATGACAGCCTTGCACCATCCTCTGCCATCTACGTATGGCAATATTGCACAAATATGCTCTGTGTGCTACACTTACCCAGGTTTTTTCTTTTAGATATATTTGCTCCTTAACTTTCCAGGCAATATGGATTTTTACTGATGTGTAAAGCTCTTATATGTTAATCATCACCCAGAAAGGTAATTTTGAATCCTACTGTGTTAGTAGTCATTCCCAGGTGTGTGATCACTCAGAAACATTTTCGATGACTGATGCAAAAAGTAAATGCAGTACAAATGTAGCTAATATGTTCAGTCATATGCACAGCACTAATAGAAAACATAAAGAGACAATTTTATAAAATGCAGATGAACGAACAGTACAGCCACATATATTTTGTCTCTTCAGTCACATGCAAACTCATTTTGTGACAGCAAGTGGCACATCTTTCTCATTTAGTCATAGCTATAACTGTATTTTCTGATGCAATGCTTGTGTAGAGCAGAGTTCTGCTCTTTTCAGCATAACAGAAATGTATATGGGGCTGGTACTGACTTAACTGAGGTGGTCCCCTATGGAAATGCAATAAAACTAGGTTTTAACTAAAAATGCAGGAAAGCACTTCTACTTAAGAGCCTTTGTAATCAGTGAAGACATTCCCTAAATACAATGGGTGGAAGTCCTTGCTTCCCTTGCTCCCCAGTATCTGAGCACAGATGTGGTGGTGGGGGAGCGAGCGCAACCGAGGCCCCGTTTCCTCTCCACATGTTCCTTCCTCCAAAGGACAATGACAGGCAGATCAGCGAGCCATGTCATAGTGGCAGAGCACGCAGAAAACCCATTCCCTCTGGCAGAGGTGGGAAGAACATCCCAACCCAGGACTGCACTGCTGCTGCAGTAAAGAGCCTCAGCCCAGCTGCAGCCAAGCTTCCAGAGAGCTCGTCTGGGTGTGCGCCAGCACTGTCACAGGGGCTCGGAGAAAAACAGCTCTGTGCAGGTCTCTTTACATATTTTACAGCAAAAAAAATTGATTTGAAAGAAAGCCAGCAGGGATGTGCTCTTTCCTGGGTTCCCTCTTACTGTTTCCGCCGTGCAAAGGAATTGTTTTGGTGCAGAATATTGCAGCTTATCTTACTGCAGTGTTTTGGGTCTCGGGATGAGTGGGATATATCTTTTGATTAATATTAACTATCTCACTGAACACTCTAATTTCAAGCAGCATGTGAAATGAGATTAAGTGCAGTCTACACAGAAATTTTCTCCAAGCTTTTTCTGACTTTTTGTTCAACAATTTACACCAAATTAAAACTGTTTTGAATGGTAACAGTGATACTAAACAGTAATAGTGAAACCCAAGTGAATCAAAACAACACAGTCTAGATTCTAAAACCGCACCTTACATGCTCTTATAATAGAATTTCAAAACACAGCCCAAGTGTATTAAAACATTGTTAAATCCATCTTTTGCACTTGAAAATATCACTTGGTAATGACACTTGGTAAATGAGACGTGCACACCATATTTTGAATCTTATTCATGAGTCAGCACTCATAAACTCTAAGATGTGAACCTGGAAGCATCAGTGATGATTGAACATTTTTCCTTAACCTGATTGCAGAGAATTCATAGGGAGAAATATCCATAACTTTAATACTCCCAATCTTGCCTTGCAGGACAAAGCTAGAAATGGAATCAGAGAAAGAATGGAATAAACCAGGAAATAAGCAAACCTATTTGTCAAGTCTTTGATACATGCAGAATGTGCAATGGAAATACTTCTGCACATGTCTGTTTCATGAAAGCACACATATCAAGATGTCTTTCTAAAGTTTCATTAATAGTTTGACTAATGGACAGCTAAATTGTGCCCAGGAGGATTTCATATGCTTGCTTGATCATGGCTTTTTTTCACCCACTCACAGAAGGGTATATAAGACCTGGGCCTGCAATCTCAAAAGACTGGGGTTGGTCTACATCAACTATTTCAACTAAAAAAAAAAAAAAAAATTAGAGAACACTGGGAATCATTTAGAGCTGAATTGGGTGGCAATTTCTAACATAGATGATGGGCTAAAATCAGACAGATTATAATAGAGATAAATAAATAGAGAGGCCAAGATCTGAAGGAGCATGTCTGAAGGCATACCAGCTGCCCCCTGGATTTTTTTCTTCTAATTTTTTGTTATTCTATTTATTTTGTTACTAAAGGACAAACTTTGAAATTCTAAATAAGAGAAACCCTATACTTTAAACAATTTATCAATATATATTGAAAGCTTAAGAGACTGTACTATTATCTGGGTTATTTTGTTAGAAATACTTGCAAACAGCCATGGTTTTTTCCCTGATTAAGGTTAAAAAGGCAAGGTTTTCAGGAAATGAAGTGATATGCCGACTGTTCTTGGCACACTAACTCTGTCAGTGTTTCCAAGGAGTTAAGTTTGAAAATGAGTGATTATGAAACTAAATGTACGTCTTGCACATGAAAACATTAATTATGATTTCTCAAATGAATACAGAAAAAGCCACACATCTTTTAAAGAACCATATGCTTCTGCTTTTAAAATGAAAACAAATTAAAATATCCACAGGAGCTTTTATAGTGATTAAAATCTGCCAACCAACTGAGCTAAGTAAGTTAATTAGCACCAGAGAAACCTCAAGTGATCTGCAGTTTTAGTCAGAATTCTTTGTCTTAAATTTAGATGACTAAGGTTACTTTATACATGGAAAAGATTTATGTAGCATGGTACAAAAGATGAACAATGTTGGAATGATTTTCACCTAATTTCTTTTCTACTACATTTCCTGTGCTTGTCTGGAACACAGAGCTCCTATCAGATAATAGCAGCCATTTTATAATCATCGCTTTCCCAAATGCAAATGCCCATGAGGAAGAAGCTTACTACTTAACCAAAGTTGAAAGGAAAGACCTGATAAAGTTAAATTCCCAACCATGAACAAATTTTAAATGAACACCAAAAAAAAAGGTGCCTTTTTGGTGCCTTTTGGGCCTCAAAATGTTTGAAGCTCTTAATAGCCTTTTAAAACTATCTTCTAAAATAGTTAGTATTACAACTTTTTCCCAAAAACCTAGCAAGCTCTACTGAAAATAAACCCCTGACATTTGCTAGGTGCTGACAGTGACCAAGAACATACACACGACATCCATTGCACCCAGTCACAATATCACAAACAAGGAAAATAATTTTTATTTTACTACTGCAAACGAGTCTGCAAAAATACTGAAAACAATTTTCTATGAATATTAGTAGAAATTTTAAATTAATCTCCATTGTATGTATGAGCATCTGTGTTTATTTTCTCTGAATAGTCTATTTACTGGCAGCATTTCTAAATGAATAAAGTTACTGGCAGCAGAATTCACGTAAACAGAATTCACTTCTTGCAAGCATTCACACCAAACCAAATTGAGTAAGGGGCTCTTCCAGTGAAGTAACAAAAATAATAAATACAAAGGACTAAACCATGATGGAAGCTAATGAAACACCTCCTATGTCAAAACGGGATCTAGAACCATGCAGCTGGGTCAGAACATTCACGCAGTTTTCTTATACCAAACGCTCATAATAGCTTGGTTAATGATCTGAATAAATTATTTGATAAATTCACTGTGAAATACATTTGGGAAAAACTTCATCCATCAGTGATAGTTCAAAGACATGAAAAAAAGAAGAAACTGTTCAAATAATTACTACCAAATCACAGATAAAGAATGATTTTAGACAAGCACTTCCAACGACCAGTGAGCACAAATACAGAACATCAATAACAGTTGGGGAAATGCAGTTTCTGTGCATTCTACAGGTGCAGAGAACCAAACGGTTTCTTTGCACACAGATCTTGATTTCTCCTTGCAATTTAGGGGGGAAAAAAAGTGTTTTCAACTATACCTTCCACCCACAAAAGAAACAGGGATGAAAGTGCCAGTGCAGCCCAGTGCCCTCAGAGCTGTCCATGAGCTGAAGTAGGCTAGGATGGAGCCATCAAAGCTCCTGCCAGGCATGCTCAAAGTTGTCTTACTTAACACCAGGTTCTGCAGGCTGATATTCTCATCTCACACAAGAATCAAAATGCTTTGGCCAACTGTTATGTAAAATTTCAACAGTTTTTGTAATTTTTCCTGCCTCCAAAATTCATCAACAACCTACTTCAACAGCCTGACACAAACCCTGTTTTGCTTATCAAAATGGTACTATACCATCACACCCCAATTGGTGGAACAAGCTGTTTTTTCACTCACTTTACTATAACACCATGAGGGAAGAACATATTTCTAATTTTACCACTATCATTATACTCCTTTTGCAGGGTTGCTTTTGCCTGTGTACAAGATCACCTTCTCCTTTATTGCAAGTCAAGAGTTATCTGAGCAGTGTAACACCACATAGTTCAGATGAAAGGTCAAAGATAAGAGCAAGATCCATGATTATCAAACCTAGCCAGGACAATAGCAGTCTCGCTGTCATTAAATCTGTGGGGAAACGTGACAAAACTAATACCTGACTAACTCCTACACATTTCTGAAGGCACATTTGTTTTCAGCAAGAAAGCCTCAACAGCCCTTTGTGAGAAAGGCTTCATCTTCACTGAATGATCTAAAGCTGGGGAGCTCTAAGACACTTCCAGAATCCTTACTGTGTTGCAAACTGGGTGAGTCTTGTGCTCTTCAAGGGCTATTATGAATAATATTTACTGAAAAAAATTAGGCATGCAGTTACACAGAGCATGAAAAAAGAGTATAGCAAATGCAGAGTCTTCTTTTCCTAAGCAGAGCCTGAGATGTTGGCTCAGAGAGAGGCACCCCCCTATGAGAATGTGCCAAATCCTCTAACCCCTGAGAATTGGGGATTTTAGTGTGGTTATCCACAAAAGGAAATGATAATGCATTTGGAAAGCCTGACTGTAATGGGAATTTCCTTCATCTCAGTGAGATTAGAGTAAAGTAAACAGTCTGCTACTGTATTAGAAGTCATTAGTGTGTTTACAGCTGAAAGAATTCAAGTAGGTGTAATAAAGAAAAATCTCTATTGATGGATGGCTGTCTCATTTAATTTTTTTTCTCCCACCATATAGTTTGTGCAAAAAAATTATAAATTTATTTTAAATTAGACCATCTGATATTGCCTGGAAAAACAGACAAGCTTTGTGAATCAGTAACTTTAAGTACCAGCTGCATTTAATTATACTTTTAGTTTTACTTGATTTTGCTAAACCACTGATTTGATAGAGAGTAGGGAGTAGCACAAGGATACAACATTTGTAACCTATTACATTCGATGCTTTCTTGAATCACTGTACAGCAGGGCAGACAAAGCTTTCCTGAGCACATCAAAACAGCAAAACTTTGTAAGGACAAAGATTCTAGTTTAGTTTATGTATTATTAGTAAATTTAAAAGAAAATAGTCATGGGCATTAAGTTGCATTACCATTCTAGGAAATATTGATGTACTTTCAGGTCTCAAAATAACTCTTTACAACCACCTGTGAATCATACACATTTAAACTATTTTCCTTCATTGCCTTCAGTCATTAACACAAGCTAACCAGCAGCAACATTCCTATCAGATTCCAAATTAACAGGCATTGATGGAATTTTTCTGCTAATAACTAAGACTTTTGCTACCATTGGATAAAATAGATAAAAAAAAGAGGTCCTGATGCATCCTCTCCCATAATGAGTGTTATAATTAATGTTTTTTTAATATTCCTTCATAAACATGCATGACTTTTCTACTCAAGTAAAAGATCCTACCTATATGTCTGTGCTGCAAAGGTTTAAATCTTAAGCAGACACAAACCTGCATACCAAACTCTAAGCTTAATATAAAATATTAAACAAGTTGCAGGCATATTTAGTTAACAATTACAGTAAGGTCCAGCTGCAAGAGTATGTTGTAATAAGAGGACAGAAAGCTACAGTTGCTATCAAGAGGGTAACATCATTAAAAGTTTACTGAAATGAGTAACTTCTTTTCTGAACTCTTACTGTAAATTATCAAAAATCATTGTTGTCTACAAGTTTCATTTATGGATGCCACAAGCTTCCACTACTTTATTTGGAAAATGGCAAAGTAATGTATTTGTACAATTCCCTCCTCTGTTGTGGTCCAAATTCAAGAACTAACACCCAATAAAGACACGTACATACATATATATATATGTATATAAAAATATCAAATTTTATGAAAAATTCCATCCATTCCAAAAGCCAAGAAATTATTCTTTATTTTGTATTATTGGGCATTGCATGCTCTTATAGCAGATTTTCCTGATGTAGATACTTTTTCAGTAGAAAAAGAGAGGAGTAAATAGTCTTGACTAATACTTTGAGTTTCTCTGGTATTCACAAGACATTAGTAAGTAACTTGGTCCTTTACAAGATTGACTTCCCAAGGATTTTTTGCTATACTTTAGTTGCCAAAAAATAAAATCAAATGCTGTGTGTAAAGTAGAATAGCAATCCAAACTGCAATTTCAGGTACCTTCTTTTGGACACATGGAAGAGAGTCATTCCTATCAGAATAAATAATGCAGTGAATTTCTTCTAAAGATCACAGAAAGGTAGCAAGGCACAGCTGGAAGGGAAAGGTGAAGAGAAGATCTAAGCTAACTGCTGCTTTGAATTAGTATCCTTGCAGATATCCATCTAATCCATTTTTAAACACTTCCAAGAAAAGCTATTTTGCAGTCTCCTAAGGAGACAGGAATACAGTTTATGCCTTGTTCTACAAAACTTGCATTCTTAATTTGTTATTCCCTTGCTTCAATTAAGCAACTTAGTTTTTGTCCTGCCCTTGTCCTCTCCTTATGACAATATTTTTCAAATTTTTAAAACTCTTCTCTCTAAATTCCACCAAAAAGATCCTCGAACCCTCACAAATCATTTTCTAAACACTTCTGTCGTTCTCTTGCAGTTCCTTGGACTTGCAGGCCAGCCTTGCCACCTGCACACTCTGGCAGGACCAGAGGGAAATGATTTTTTCCCATGACTTACACACCCTGACCTTGCTAATCCCACCCAGACCTGGCCCTGCCGTGCTAACACACCATCAGCTCACATTCGCTTTGTTGTCCATCATCAAATTCCATACTCTTTTCTTCTTCATTGCTGTCTAGCCAATTGGTCCCTTTTTTTTGCACTTGTGGCTTTGTGTCTTAGTGCAGCACTTTGCTGTTTTCTTCCTCAGTGTCCTCTTGGCTTGAGGCCACCTCATCAGTCACCAAACTCTGGTCACCACCCTGCCAGTTCCCCTCCCTCAGCTTGGTATCACCTGCAGGGTTTTCTAATCCCTGTAACAATGTCTAAAATTTATGGGAAGTACAAATATACCTGGAAACCTACTAAGCCCTTCGATGAATTTTATTGATAACTATTTTGAAGTACTTCACAGCCATTGGTTAACTCACTTCATAGCAAGTTTGCTAATCCCATCACTCTTCAAGCTACAAACTACACTAATCCTGAATAATGTAATAAACCACTTTCTGCCCAGCCACAAGTAATTACATGTATCTATTTAAAGTTTATGAGATGAAGCTCATGAAGCATCACAGTCAGACAACAGACTAGCAGAGCTCTGGTTTACTTTTTCTTCCTGTTCATATGTCCAAGACCTGCATTTGCACTGTGGTTGCTTGGGGTGTCATCCCCCATCTGAAGCAGAAATGGTCACCAACTTTCAGCAATACTGTCATAGTTCTTTATAGAAACTGGAATTAACTTAGAATGCTTTCATTGCATAGCACTAGTGATTATTTTATTTATTGCAATTTTAATGGGCTATTTGCAATGTGCTGTCTTCCCCACTATCCCCAGTGATTACATGCAGTACCTGGTCACTTTCTTAGTAAAAAGAAGGCATTAGATGCTTCAGCCTCAAAAACTGCAATGAGACTGAGCTGAACTTTCCCAAAGACAGACCAGAAGCAAGGTTTTATGAGATTTTTAACAACTCTTCAGACTTAGGCTACATGTACATATTGGCCTTTAACCCTCTAGGACCAACTCTGAGATCTCAATCAAGTTCAAAAGCAGGTTTTATCCCATTATTTTAATCTGGTTTTTGTCCTTAAAACATACAGTCCCAAGTACTCATTATTATAGTAGTGTACATTTTTTCCAAAAGGTTCGGTTTTATAGATAAGATAGTAACATCCTTTCACAAGCCAACCTCAAGTCAAGGCTTTGAAAGTTTGCTACTATAGAAAGACATATTTGCATTTAACATTTATCAAAAAGTTTATTTCTTCAGGGAGAGACCCCAAGGAAACCACACACACAGTTACGCATTAATTTTAATCTAAGGTAACGTTGGAGTACAGTAGTGAACAATTTTGGCAGAGCTGTGTCGTGGCTGAGTTTCCTGCAAACAATCCAGCAAATACAGACATATTTCCCTGTCTGCCCTTCATTCACACTGAAGATCTGGTTACATGATAATGGGAGCAGAAGAGGAACATTACCAACATGGCAATAAGTTATTTAACTGCTATCTTTCTGGCACTCTAGGCCTTCCCCAAACAATAATTAATGAACAAGAAAATGCTAAAACACATAGAATAGTAACTCTAATATTTAACTATTATAAATGCTGGAATCAGAATTAAGGTTCAAGCATCACTTTTTCATACATCCTACTGAAGTGTTGCAGTTTATCCAGATTATTTTATTCCAGCTGTGCTTCTTAGTAGATCAGTCAGATTCTACTGTTGGTTCATTGAGAGCATTGTGAGAGAGTTTGTGCTTTTTTTGCTGCGCTCTTATTTTGCTTTATGATTCCTTCTTCTTAGTCATTCTTAAAGTTATGAAGGTACGGAGGATGGAGAGCAAGATACAAACACAGAAGACATTCCTTCAGAATGTGTCTTTGCACATCCAGTCACTGCTACAAACGCCAATTTGACAGGGATCATTAATGATAAGGAAGCTGAGTTATAAGAAGCTTCTAGCAAAAATTTTGTCCCAGAGACCACCCTTTCCAAAAGACTATGGTTTTGGGTAAGCACTTAGCCAGAAACTAATTGGAATGTACTTGTTGTGTTCAAAATAAATGCTGTAAGCAAGACAGTCTGTATCACCCTGCTAACTGAGTTGACAAAAATGCAGCAAGGTGGAAGGCACTGAATTCATTTCTTTGCCCAGCCAGGCTGTAGATCATTGCAGTGAGTGGCAAATGATGGTGTCACTGTGGGGTACAACAGAAGGAGGCAGAAACTCCTGTGCTCTGCATATCTCATGGAACAGATTGCTCTAAATCAGAAATGAGTTCCCTGCAATTCATCTGTTAAATTTGTAGCCAAGTAGCATTTTCCTTGTGGAAAACCAATGAAAGCAGAAGCATAACTGTGATAGAATATTTGCTCCTGTAAGTAGCTTCTTTTGGTATAGTTCTGGAATTTAGTAACAGAATCAAAATTGATTCCGGGCAAATGCAGAAGGCAAATTCTAATAAGGGAACTGAGTCTACCTCTCCTCAATTTTACACAATCACAATCATTCACATGGACAAATAAGGCCTATACCTCACTATCGACAGTCTTTTGACTGATGTAAAGGTTCAGTCTTTGTTCAGTGTGTGTAATCTCAATTCAGAAGTGATTGCTTTAGATAGGAAGTCAGAAAAGCAGCCATGGAAATGGCATTTTGAGTAGCAGAGAAGAACACAAAACAAAAAAGTAGACTCATAGGAGCAGGGAGATCTGCACTACGCAGCCTGGGGCTTTCCATCGTTAGCTTCTCACACTGGAGGGTGGCACATTTCAAACACAGCATGCATGCAGAATTAGAGAGACACCAGAAGACAGAGAGAGTCAGAAACCCTTGCAGGAGCCTTGGTCTATGCTTTAAAAGAAAACACGCATTAAAGGAAAGATAACATAATTTGATAAAACTCAGCATGCTCCAAAATAATTGTTTTTTCAGTAATATATTTATGAAACAAAGCAGATTCTGAGGAAAAGAATGGAGTAACAATATCAAGCTCTAAAAAGAATGGACTGAAATGTAGACGGAGTGCACTAGACTTGAAAATGAACATGCTTGCTTTTCCTCAGTAGCTAAGCACCTAACATGCTGCATTAACTGACACATCTAATGGTGTCACCATGTCACCACAAACACATCCCAAAGTTATCATCACTTTAGCAGATCTAAGAACCCTAAACCAAGAGCTTCAAAGTACTTCCCATGCTGCTTTGGATCTCACTATCATACAAAAACATTGAAGCATGTTTATATCTGGGAATTTGAGTTTGTCTGTCTTCCCACCAACCAGAACCTATTCTGAGAGGTTCTGACCATGACTCATTTCTCAAATGCACATAATGGGTCAGTTTGAGCTAAAAGCTGGGGCATCCTGTTCCTGATTACAAAAATAAAGGGGCCAATTTAAGTCCCTTTTTTTTCTTTAAAGTGATTGCCGTACAAGTGAAAGATGTCAAAATGACGACTTCATAAGATAAACTTCACCATTAATCACAGGGTGGAAACAGTTCAGCACAAAAGTCAGCAGAGCAGGCTACAAAAGCAGCTGTGGTAGTTCATTTCTTACTGTTCAGCCACTGCATCTGACCCAGCAGTAATTCCCCAAGCAATTGCTTTCCTTGCTTTGTCTTCTCAGCTGATTTTCCAATGTATGCAAACTATGGTTGGGTTTGGTTGTTAATTGTTTTGCTTTGTTTCCCAAAGGCGGAAAGATATTTCACTAATGCAAAGATATGGTACACGTAGCCCCAAAATGATAAGCCACTTCATGTAGATTAATCAGGTGACAATCCATAATATTTGCTTGATTTTTCCCTTAAAATCCTTATTGCACACCTATTTTCAGCTCTTGAACTGATTTCAAGGCAGCATTTCTAGGGTAGTGTGCCAAACCAATTTGCAATCAGTAATAGATTCATAAACTAAACATTAACAATGCTCATGTTATTAAAATGGGTTGGTGATGGAAAGAGGAGCTTGCTGATTTATTCACCTTTCATGGATTTCTCTGTAACAAATTATCTTTGATATTTCAACCTACTTTTTTGCATCACAAATGACAGAAGTTTGGAGAGCTACTGAAGGACTCAGAGCTCAGAAAGAAGTCTTGTGATCTGATGACAGACAGGAAATCTACAACTATATGGGGTGCAAAACAACATTAATTCCTCTGAAGAAAATATATGAAGCTAAATGTTATATCACAATCCATAGCAAATTTGTCTAAATGATGAGCAGTTCCAGACCGATAGCCTTAGGCTTCAAAATTCTTTCTGCTCAAAAAATGAAAAGAGACAAAAATGAAAAGAAAGAAAAGCTGCAAAAATTGAAAGAAACATACAATTAAAAGCATCTAAGTGTTCGTGCCTTTTAATGCCTCCTAAGAACAGAATGTCTAGAAAACTAGATAGATAATATTAATGAAGAATCATGATAGAGGAGCTGAAAAGCAATAGAATTTCTTTGTCTGGACCCAATAGTTACCCTAAACAAAAATTCTGCCTTCTCTGAATTGGGAAACGTTTGCAAGTCTTTGACCAGGTCCACATATAATAGGAAAAATATTAATTTATCAATATTAGAATACAGAAACACAGAAACTTAAAGCAGCTTGCCTGGTGAGATGCCCTAATTACAAGATACTGGATGATATTATTTAGATTTCAAGAAAGGTAGCACCATGTCTGTGTTTTAAACTCAAATCACAGGCAGCTGGAATACAGGAGCTGCTTACGCATGATGTGGGAGCTGTCGAGGCCAATGAGAGAGGCAGTCAGAGCTCAACAGAGAGAAGGCAGCTCCTAGCAGTGCAGAGAGCTGGAACCTCAGACACACAGGGTGAACAGAGGTTGGAGGGAAGGGCCTTCAGAATTGCAGCACAGCCTGTGAAGGGGCTTATCCTGCAGAAGGACTAGAGGTTTGTAATATTCCCCAAGAACACAGCAGTGTTAACAGTAACTTAGCTGAACTTCACTGGTCTGCTCAAATGATGCCCTAACAACATTGTCTATTCATCTGCTTTCCCTCACCATCTAAAGGGCACCTTGCTTGCTTGAATATAGAAAGGGTGAGTTTAGCCAGACTTTCTCTCTGTTACATATAAAGGGATCCCTTTATATCAGCCCAAGGATTAGCCCAAACTCCTGTTTCATATCCTCCCATTCCTCTTACCAAATGATGCAGTAGTGTTTTGTCTACTCATTTTTAATTTTTACCAACAGCTGCATCTCAAGGATGCTTCACAAATACATCCTTGGCCTGTGAAGCCCTTTGAATGAAATGCCCTGTATAGATGCACGATAGGCCATGAGTATTGTCAAGGCAACACAGGTTCAGAGAAACACAGCAGTTGCTAGGAAACACCACAGCAAAGAGAGATGGGGAGTTGTTTACTGACAGATATTTGAAACATTATTTATTGTTATTTGGGGTTTTGAATCTCAAACCATACCTATATATTTGTAATTATTAATTTTAATTTGCATTCTGTTACTGAAAGAATCCGCATGTCTTTCAACATTGCTGAATTAAATTCCCCTAAATTCTAAGACCATAAACAGACTAAAAATCCTTGACTTATAGAATCAGTTGATGGTTTTAGAACATTTTTGAGGGGGTAGGACTCTACCATATTTGTCACAGATGACCACCATCCTAGAAACCTGATTAACCTGCAGGAATTTATTTCCATTCTACATGGGCTCCAGCAGAATTTTTATCAAGCCATTGGAGACAGATGTTTAAAGACAAAACAAAAAACTTCATTTATTTTCAAGCAGGGGAGTTATTTGCATAGCTGTTTGAACAAAAACATGGAGGAAATCAACATTCCTGAAAATTTTGCAAGCAATAAGCAGCACAAAAAATAAGCCATACAGTATTATGTAAGCTAGTCAGCTTAACAAAAAAATAATGTCAGAACAAACACTCTCAATTCTCTGAATTTATAGCAAAATGGGAAGAATTTCCTCCATGTAACTGAGACAAATAGTAAATGAGATTTAAGTGGCAACAACAGAAAAAGAAGGAAATACAAATTTTTATAAGTGCAGTCTTTCAGTCATATATTATGGACAACAACAGGAAAAAGCATGGTAGGAAAACTTTGCTGAAGTTGCCAAGTCAAACAGTAGGAAGGTGGAACATTATACAAAACAAAACCAAACCCTACAGCCTTTCCATCTACTTTGTTTTGTACTCATATGTCATGGTAGTATCTGCATAGGATAAAGACTGAGAAGATCCATTTTCCAAGAGAGCATTCAACAGCTTAAGATGTTGCATTTCTTCACTAATTTCTTTCTCCAAAAAGGTAACAATCCAAAATTTCACAAAATAGTCATGCTCACAAAGGAGAGCTATCCTACACTTAAATTAATCAAAGGAGCTGGGGGGGAAAAATGTGTACAGTAACTAAGTATTAATAACATACCTGTAAAAGAAACAGAAGTTGTAAAAGCTATTAAGCTATAAAAGTAACATTAAAATGGAAGGTCTCAATTTATCAACACTTGACACTGGAAATGCAATAAAAGATATAATACGGCCTTCATACATAGAACAAGTAGAAAAAGCCCAAAAATTTTTAACATGTCACCCTATGCCAAAATCAGCGTCAGCAGCAGCGAACTAGTTTGTTAAAAATTTTGATAACTTACTTGCATTGTAAAACTCCATAGAAGCAAATCAATTTCAACAACCGCTCATTCAATACAAAATAAAAAAAAGAAAATCCACAGGAGGCATTTCAGTAAGATGAAATTTCTTTCTCCAAAGTTCATTTTTAGACTGCAATTTATATCAAAGGAAGCAAACACCCAACTGTGAATAAACCTTTTTGATTTTGATGAAGAACAGAGCATTTTGTCTGACAAAGGCTACAGTAGCTGCTGTCATTCTTCTAGAGGATAAAAAAATCACTTATCTGGACTCATAGATGGCCCCAAATAGGCTGGGATTGTGTAGGGCTCATGTGAATTAGCACAAGCCCAACACACATTTATTTTCCCCATTCCAGAGCCTCAGCACTTCCTGGGCTTGGTCAGCTCACTGAGCACAGGGTGTGAAGCCCAGGCACATGTACTTCCACCTGGAAAATCCACCAGAAATGGAATGTCAGCCCTCTTCTCATCACATTATAGATACAAAGTACAAAGTACACTGACACCATTCTAGGAGCCAGCCACCTGAATGTATCATCACAAGAAAAATCCTGTATTTCTGCTACTGAATTTATTGTCAGAAATAGCTGAAATTAAAACAAAACGGTGTACAAGTATATCCATAACAATCATCAGAAGCTGAGAGATAGACCATCAGCAAGTACACAGAGGACCAATTTTTAAAACACTCCTTGTCAATTTTTGAGGTTCTGTTGCCATAATAAGTAGAATTACCCCAATTATTATTCCATTCCATGTCCATTTTCAACAGCAAATTTAAATGAAAAAATACAAATTTTCCATTGTCCATTTTTTATAGGCTTGATTCTTCCCCGTTATTTTATGATTATCTATGTATAGAAAATTTACACTGAAAATGCTGCTTTTAGTATTATTGGTCATAAAAAGTGGGTACAAATAATAGGATCCTACATAGCAAGGGAAAGATTCATTATATCTGTTGGGGACAGATAAGCACTCAGGAACAGATTTACAAAGTGCAGATGAGTTCCAAGAAGCAGGATCTGTCAATTGCCCTGGTGGCTTTGGGAGACAAGTCTGCTGAATGGGCATGTTACCTTCCAAAAAACTGATTTTAAAAAGTAAGTGCTCTTAATCCAACTCTATTGGAGTTCATAGGGTAAAACCAGGATAATTTTAATGTCCCACAAGTTTCTATAAAGAAAAAAAGAGAGATCTACAGTATAAAATTTACTTCTCCCACTTACAGTCATTACCCAGGCAATAAACTGGCACATTGGCTAAGAACTAACGTGTCCTACTGCAAACCAATTCAAATTTCCACACCAGAGCACAAGCTAAACTTGGGGAAAGAAATGAGTGATTTTGGTCTGCTCTCGAATAGCAAAAGTTCTCTGCTCAAGGCAGGAACATGGAGAGGCTTCTAGTCAAGAAAACAGGCTGAAGTTTTTTGTAAATTTTAGGTTTTGGAACCCTTCCCCAAATAAATGTGCATACTTAATAACATTTGAACACCTGAAAATTTTCATCATTACTTGCCTTCTTAGTAAAAATAAATAAATCAAGGGATTTTCAGAGTTTAAAACATGCTAAAGAGGTAACAGTTTTTAGGGATCCACTTGCTCCTTTTGCCTCAAAAGTGATTTGTAGCAATTCTAGTAGCCTTGATTTGAATCTTAAAAAAAAACCTACATAGGAACATGCTATGTCTTCATCAGAGACCGAAATAGAAAATTGACATAATTTTTGAGTGGGTGATGGGCAGCAGGTGGGAAATAAAAGAAACCAATGTAAAACTAATAAAAATTAAATACAGAAGTAACTGAAATCATGAGCTATGCATTAGAGAATGTCATGCTCCAGAAATTAAGGTCACATGCTATTCAAAGACCATTTGCTGCTACCTAACAATACACCAGCAGAAGTATTTTTTCCCTATTGTATCACCCAGAAAAAGCAAATATACCAAGATAGATTGTACCTCAGCTGTCAGTTTTGTGACAATTACTTCAAAAATATGAATCCTTCAGTGTCCAGTATTATCTCCCTAGCAACTTTCTCACAGCTATAATTTACTGATGGGAGCTATATGGAAGCAATATATTATCATGTCTCCATCAGTGGTGTTGCTTTAAAAATATTTCCTTCCTGAGATCATCTGGAGGATTTCAGCTTCCCCCAAACATTTCACAGCAGGCAGAGCCGTAAAATTTGTACTATATATCACCTGCAATTTGATCATTTGATCATTTGTGTCAGCCAGCATCAACTCTACTCCAGTACTCACTCCTGCAACGCAGCTCCTGTCTGAGGTGGCCAGGATTGACGGAGATCCCCCAAGAACTCATTACGTAACTGCCCTACGAGTCAGAGAGCTGATACACAAGTCAATGAAACCATGGCTGCTCACAGATCACCTGTGGGTTCCTTGCAAGTTCAACATTCGTTGCAACCTTACCAGAGCTCAGCATTTCTCAGAACAGGTAAATATACCTTACCAAATTTAACAATGTCAATAGGAAGGCTAGATCAGAAATGCAGGCTTCTTCAAAGACAGAAAAATGTGCTTTGTATTTATGAATGTTATGTTTGAGCACTTAACTACCACAGTTCTTGAACAGGAGTCATCACTGGAATTGTGATGCACCACTTGAGCCAGAATTCTGATTTTGCCAGGATCTGCAGTCATTGCCATGCAGGCTCACAGAAATTGTTTCCGATCACTCAGCTAATTGTTTGGTGCCAAATATGGTTATATAGATTAACAATGGTGTGCAGATTTAAAGAAATATTGCTTATCTTGGTTCTCACAATGATTCATGGAGTTGCCCACCATTCAGATTATGCATTTGATACTCTTATATTAGTCCTCTGTTGAAACAGAGAGGGAAGCAGAGAAAACCTGAACCAGCTACGTGAAGCCAGACAAGAAATCTAGCAAAGCAAAAAGATAAAACAAGCGCACAGAAAGGAAGATTATTTGGTTGTCTGAGGTCGCTTTCATCATGAGTATCCTATAATCATTCATTCCTTCTGCCCTCTGGCCCTCTGTACTTGTCCTGTTCATAACACCATTACAGGAACTCTAATAGCAGATTTTCTGAAAAAACCCAGATACTGAGCCCTACTTCTCAGTCACATACTGTATTAGGCTAATACTGAATTCAAATCTCAAAATTAGAACAAAATTTCAGACATTAGCTTCAACACTCACACTCGCTGCCATTATATTTCACAGCACTCACCTCTTCTGGAATGTTTTACTTGCATCTCACTGCGGCACTAACTTAGGCCAGTCAAGGATGAAGTTTGCCAACTCACAAGGGTAAAAAAACCCGACAAACAAACGGTATATGCAGAGGGAATTGCTGAACAGAAGATGCAGAAAAAGAGGATTTGTTATTTCTATTTTGCAAATGCGTTAATTGAGAGAGGAAGGGACATTGAAGCAACAACCTCCTCTAGCTCTGACAAGTCCACACCAAAGAGCATCTACCACACTCTGATCTGCAAGCAAGTGATTCTCACTCTTTTTCTCATTAAGGCTCTTCAAGTAAAATAATCTCTAGCTTCTTACACTCACATTGGCCAGGATGAAAATAATGTCTGTCACCAATCTTGGCTTTCAAGCTTTATTAGTCATACATTTAATCTGCTGTCCAAGACTTCAGCTAGCCACTTTGTTCTTTCGTTTTAAGTGTCAGACATGATATGTAGCTATGAAGAATGATTACTGTAGCTATTTTTCAGGAGGCTCTTCATTTAATATACATATAAATTTTCAATTCAACATCTAAATGAGGTGTATTTTTGCAGGATGAACTAACAGCTCATGAAGGAGCATTATGGACTGATACACAAATAAATTCACACTACAAGTCATCTGTTTATCTATTCAAATTATTGAAGTGTTTGAGGTCAATACAATATAACCATGCCCTAAAATATTTTGAGAAGATAAACAGGCACTTAGCAACATAACCAACTTCTTAGCAAGATCCTAACGGAGACTAAACATAAAAATCTTTCTTAAGCAGACCAAGTTAAAGCCCTAAGATGTGCAAACACCACAAACATATGTAAAGATATATTTCATTTACACAGTGAGCAATTCCTTGTACATTTAGTATCTTGAGCTGCTACTCGGGCAGGAAGGGCAGGAAATGTTTGCAGAACAGCTGTGGGGGAACAATCAGAGGAAGAAGTGGCGTGCGGGTGTCAACGCTGCGGGACATCCCTATTGTGTCCCACCTTCCTTGGGGTCCAAAGGACATGGGAGGAGGCAAGGGGAAACCTGTGAATGTGAGGACAAATTGTGCATTCCTTCAAAAATCATTACGCCTTACAGACTTGGGCAAATGAGCAGTGGCCCTCCACCCTGGCCTTCGCCTGAGCCTTGAATGTAAAAAGTTTCAGATGTGGACAGAGCAGTTTTGTCTCCTAGGGAGGGAAGGAAATACAGACAGTGGATTGAACTAGCTCGTTTGATGGCCTTCATTGGCCTTAGCTTTCTGCCAGCTTAAGGAAAAAATTTTCCTGCCGTGTGTACTGTTGTTGCCTCCCGGTGTGTTTATCCTCATGTTCAGAAACAGGCCTTTTTCCATATGGATAACCAGTACAGAAGCATGGGACAGTGTGAGCAATGGAAATTTTAGATGGGAAGAAGCTTTGCTGGCACAATAAACAGAGAGTGAGGAACCTGCAGGGCTGGGATCAGGACCTGCACAGCACCATCTTAACTACCAGCAAGCAATATTATACAAACAGGTATTTTCATCTATGGCCTTCAGAATCCTTTATAAATATTTTTAACCATCATGATTCCTAGGTGACAGAGGCTTAAACAACCTTTGAAAAGTTACCTGGCCTTTTGCAGATAGTTGCCATGACTTTAGCATTGCTTTCATACACATTTTAGAGGCACACATTAAATAAAAATTGGGGCTGAGATGAAGCTAAGTAAGCTATTTGATGACATTTTCACACATTTCACTTTTATGGTAGCACTATTCAAGCAAAAAGGCAGCTCTCCACATATTTCAGCAGCTGATGACTTCTTAGACCCTAAAATTGTTCTTGATAGAAATACAAATGATAGTGCAAAGACAGGAAATGTTTTAGACATAATTGCAGACACAGCCACAGAAATCACTGAAGAGTAAAAATTGATTCCATTTGCTAAGAAAAAGCAAACACTTTGAAAAGATTAGACTGGGTTATTCCATTAGAAAGCTGATGAAGTTTAAAGCTCTGCGGAGGCATTCAGATTAGGCCTATGAAGAGCTCATTCTGACAGAAACATGCTGACTAAGAAAAATCCCCTTCTATATTTAAAAATTGTAGCAGATGGCACTAGCAGTAGGATGCTGCATCAAGTTGCTATGACTGTGGGCACTGTCATCTATCACTGAAAGTCTCAAAATGCCATCACTCTACTGCAGGTCTCAACCTGAATTCTGCAAAATGCTGCAAGTACTAACATGATTTATTTGGTACCTGTGCCCCTGGGTCAGGCTTCTCTGGAAAAGATACAAAAATTATATTCCTAAGGCTTAGGGGGACTTAGGATATTTTTTAAGTAGTCAGGATATTGGAGATCTGTACCCTGTATTCAAAACAAGATATTCAAATACCTTAAGTAAAAATGTTGCCCCAGTTCCAGCACAAAGCCCAGAGATTTTGAAAACCTTGTGTATTTGTACATAGCATAACACAGGGATATTCAGGCCTGTTGGGATGCCAGAAGGGGTGTGAGCTGGAACCTGGCAGAGAGGAGACAGCTCATGTCTGTGAAAGATGGTGACTGAGAGGTGGCATCTTCAACCTTCCTGGAAGCCACAAGCCATGTGGGCTCAGGAATATGAGGCTCCACAAGCACAGGCTTCTAGCTGCATCAGCCAACAAACTCATCCTCAAGCTGAAAAACGTGCTGCCCCCATCTCTCCTCCTCCTCCTCTGCATGGAGGAGGCACACGGGGCTGGAGCAGCCACCCTGTCCTCCCACGCCACTCCTGCTGCTGGAGCAGCACTGCTCCATCCCACCTGCCTCTGTGGCCAGGGGAGCAGCCTCTCTTCTCCCGAAGGTCTGAACACACACTTACATCCACGGCAAAGCTAAAATCACACCATCACCTACCTACCCGCTCCGGGTCACCGCTGCCCCTCGGCAGCGTGTGCAATCAGCTGAACAGGACCAGACAGATCAGTGGAGAAATTCCCTGGCAGCCCTCTGAAAAATCCACTGTATTTTTCATGAGTTATTAAGCACACAGCCCCTGCTGAGCGATGATTTTGGAATTATAAAGGTATTCGCTACAGGAATTTTTTATTCTTTTTCTCTCTTGCCATGGCAACAAGGGTATGGAAGTACTTCAGAGGAAGACAGCGCCTCACAGTATACAATGTGTTTGCAGCACATCTTTTTTATAATGAGTTAAGCATTTTTAAAGCTGTCTTGGAAAAATTGGTTGAATAAAACAAAACCTACACAGCACGGTTTTTTCCTGCCTGCTTTCATAAAAGGATGTGGATATAGCCTGCACTTCATAGAATTAGAAGTCCAGAATTCTAACAAAGGGCAAAGACTGCAAAACAGGACCTAGTTTGTTTTCTTACAATTAGAAGGCACACCTAAAAGAACTGGCAAAAATACCGGGAAAAAAAATAAAAACGCAAAAGCAATTTGTGTTTTAAAGACCAATCTGTGAGAATTTGTGGAAACGAATTAATTTAGATTTCTTCTTTTTTGTCAGTTCTCAAAATTCAGGATCCTGCTTCTGCATATCTTATCCACATGTCAGTAGCTGATGTCTTTTGTCAGTTGTAAAAGACAACAAAGATATAGAAGGGAAAATTAACATAACTAAAATAATACATGTTTGTAGAGGAAAGGAACTGATAGCTGAAGGACTCCTTTATCCCAAGACAGAAGCATTTATCCCAATCACAATGAAGTGGCATATTTTCTCATTCCTAAAATAGCTAGAATTATTACTGTGCCATTAGGAATTTTATATGCCTGTTAGGATCATGGCACAGTCGGTAGACATGCAATAGCAATGATGAACTTCTTCAGCTAAACAACAATTCTTTAAGAGAGTTGTCAAAAATCAGAGAGATTTCCATATAAAAACAGCACTTCATTAGCAAGAACCATCTCGCCTTCCACTGGTTAGCCTTGTTGAGGCAACCAGAATTGTCTCCCTAATACTTATTCAAACACAGATAAATTACTTGCCTTAGGTAATATCTGATGACAGCAATTTCAGCCAGTTAGCTATAGCAACAAAATTGTTTATGTAGACTTGCTTTTTTATCCATTTATTCTCATACTGTAGAGCACAGAAAACAGGAAGATTGAAATATCTTTCCCCACGTTTGGAAGTCCAAAACCCACTATAGTCCTCAAATAGACTCTTAAGTGTCTTCAGCAAGCTGGAGAATAAGATTGAGTACATCTCTCCTCTCATCCTTCTTTCAGTATTTTTAATAGGAAAGAAAAATATAGTAAAACAAATAAAACTCTTAAGAACTGTCTGAAAACAGCTTTTAGGCTTTCTAAGCAGTGTGACAGAAAATCAGGGAAAGAATTTTCTTCTCAGATATTAATTAATAATTATATTATTATTATTAATAAATGGAATTTCCAAGAATGAAAAATAATGAATGCTTCCACTAATAAACACTTCCCAAACACTTGTATTGATTCTGCTACACATTTACTGAAGAACAACAGCCATCTACTCTTACCAAATTACTCTTACCAAATTAAAACCAGAAGTAAGAAAACAAATAGCCCATTTCTACACAAATTATTACAGATTTTTTAGCTACCTTTAGTTATATATAGTTGGTATATAATATCCAAAAGTTATTGTATTATCCTATTGGATAACACATGCACAATTGAAATCTGTTGGAGGGGAGAAGTCCCACTCTTTTTCAAAATATTGAAGATTTCTTGGACATTGATATTATGAAATGAATTACAGTGTTCCAAACTCAAATTCTGGCCATCTTTACCAATTGAGTTTTGGAAAGTGTTCAAAGACATCTGATAATCATGTTATTGCTCATTGTAGAACAAACACAGTTTTGCAATCCAGCCCAAATATCTTATTTCAATACCCTAAAAACCATTTATTATTGCCTACTGCTCAAGTAAGTTCATTTACTTTTTTTTTTTTCTTACATGCTTTATTAGAGGTCCATAATGCACAATAGGAAGGAGGTTTATTTCTTCTGAAGAACAGTATTTCCATGGCAATACACATCACGCACAGCAACAATCTCTTGTCTTTTCCCAACACCTACGACTGCTGGAGCTTAGCTTAATGTTATATAATAAAGCACAGTGCAAAGAACACAATCTCAGTGGAGACTTTAGTGCTCCCCTTATGTATCTTAGATATTCTTGGTTTTATAAGAGCCTTTAGGTCATAATGTTCCTTAAGCAACTAGAAACTCTTTAATTAGAAGCAGGTGCACACACTGGTGGCACACATTTCCCGAGAAAAATGCACCTGGATAGACTCTTAATGAAGTAACAAAGAGGGGATGACAACAGCTACAAGACCAGATGTTTGCTCTTGCTTCTTTTGTGAATATTCTGATGCAAAAATTTTACTTCTGAAAAACCACTAAAATTACTGGGTTTGATTTTTTTTTTTTTTTGCTTTGTTTTGAGGCAGTGGGGATTTGTTGTTTCGTTTTTTTTTTTTTTAATTCAGTGGGTGCAAAGCAAAGGCACATAATAGGAGGTCCAGTAGCGTATTTGCTTGTACCTTTATAAACGTCATTATATCACAGTATAGATAATGTCAATAAACTCATCTTTAGTCTGATATACAAAGTAGACTTGCCGATCTGTCTCCAAAACATGCAACTGTCCAAGTCAACTAAGCCTATTGCATCTGAGCATTCAAAGTTAACAATTCTGATCAAACTCTGTAGTACAGATGGTAAATATGTGAATATTACTCTGAAAAAATGAAGATAAATAGGAACAGAATATTTACATCCTGATTAGTCTGTTTTAGTGGGGTGTGCTTATAACTTTTACCTAAACAAACCTTTCAGCCTTAATAACAGCACAGCAGCCACAGGTGGCAATATTTGTTCTAATTCCCCTGACCTCAAGGCAAAATAATCAATTGCAAGAAAAGGGTTGAAGTTTGATTATTGTGCTGTTGCTGTTAAACCCAGATCCAGTTTTCACTGTACCAGAAAGACAGCATGACTGACATAAAAATGAAGATATTTTGACATGTAAACTGATTATTTTATTTCTAACCGTTACTGATAATTATCCAACTTTCAATCTGATCCAGCTAAGTGGGAACACAAAAGCCTATTATAAACTCAAGCATATGGCACTGATCAAAGGAATCTAACTTTCTTTTCCAGGCTAAAATTATTTTCTTTAATAAAACCAAAAAACAGAATTGATCTGCTGCTTTGCTCTTGACGTTTCACTTCAGCGAGATAACACGAACCAAACTGCATTGTCAACAATGGACATTATCTTCAAGATGAGTGACTTCAGTCCTGCTACTCATTTAACAACAAAAATGCTTCTTTAGTAGGAAGAAGGCTGGATGATTGCTTATGAGCAAGCAACAATTAAATCTGAGAAAAAGACTGCTTTTGTAATAATAATCTGGAAAGGCATTATATCATTCCCTGAAAAATGAGTAGTTAATGGATAGAGTGCCTCAAGAAAGGGTTGGCATCAACAAGACTAGAATTTAAATTGCATAAAGTGAAACTAAAATTCCAATTCACTTTAAATAACAGCTCCTACTAAAGAAACATCTGGTCCAAAAGAAAACTCAATGATTTGGCATCGCAGTTCTGCATTAAATATTGATATTTCTGTCAAAATGACCACGCTGCTTAATGCAAGAATGTCACATGCTGGGGTCATTATAAGTGGTACCACACTGAAAAGTGGCTTGGCCTTGTTGCTGCATTGTTGTTTCAAGCTTTGCAATGGCAACAGGAACAGTCACGGCTCTAAGTGAAGTCTTGCTGAGAAAAGATGGTAACGGTTTAGTGAGTGAGGAAGGGAAGGAGGGGATATAGATTCAATCTAAATCAGGCAGAAATAACCCCTTTATGCAATACCATTCTGCAAATACTGATCAGCACTAGTGGAGAGATTTCACAACTTCCTTGCATAAATACATGCCTGTACATCAAACACTTCATGCTGCTCCCACATCAGTGGCAGCTGTGTCTTTTAATGTATTCATAGATCTTCAGTTTTCTGATCTGGAAACTGCAACACTACGTAGTAAGAACTAGAAAGCTTTTCTCATTCCTTGCTTCACTGTGGTTTTTTAAAGAGTGTAATACACTATATCCCTATCCTTTCTTAAAAGAATCTTCTTTGCAGTAGTGTTTCTAAACAGCCAAACAGCAGCAGCCAGTGAAGAAGGATTCCAACTGCTTTTGCATTTACATCCTCTCGTATGTTTGCTTGGTTCCTCAGAGAGCACAGAGCTAAGAGGAGAAGTATAACTTCATTCCAGCACACTGCAGCTCCAAAGAAAGACTCATCTATTACTTCTCCCCCCCAAAATTGCCTTTTCAGAACATCACACAGGCAAATGAGTCCCTTTACTCCTACACAACTGCATCTGAAATGATTTCCTGTTATCGGTCAATAAAGAAGCTCCAATCCAGATATCAGAAATGAAAGGAAATAGAAAGGCTAAGCTCACAATCTTACTTACAAATTACAGTGCTTTAGCATAACAGCAACCCAGTCTTCAAGCTGTTCAGAGAGCAATTACCATAGCAGATTTTGTGCAACGTTTGGCTTAGTGTTAAAAGTCTCTCTGTTAAATTGCTGGAAGAGGAACACTGCATCAGTAAGGACCGTTATCATGCATTTCTCTTTTTTTGTGGGCAATGCCAAACAAAATAAATCATTAAACAAACTGCATCATTGTGGAAGATAAAGACATCATACAGACTGATGGTGCATGCCAAAAACTCTCCTCCCCTGAAAAATGTGAGGAATTTGCATTGATAACTTCAAGAGTTTACATATGGTTCAGTGATATTTTTCATTCCATAGTGATCAAAAATTGTTGGGTTGAGGGGAAGAAGAGAGAAGGGAAAAGACAAACAACTAAATATAAAAACTGAAAAAATAAATATTAAAGACATAATTTTTTTTTATAATTTATGCATGCAAGCACATACATGAATCAAAGAAAAAACAAAAGATATACAAATAGAGTCATCTTCTTGTTTGCTGTGGGTCATGGTCCCCAGATTGCTTATTTTTTTTTTCCTCACTTAATTAGACTGAGAAATATGGAACAAACTGCCACTGAGAAAAAACCTGTATCTTCCTACACGAAGAGGGGATGAAATATAAAATCATAATTAAATGAGTATGCTGAAGAGAAGGTTGTTAAGGCTGCAGAATGTGGTAATCATTGCACATACAAGTAAAGCATTCCAAAGCTAGGGAAGGTCATGATTAAAGAGGTCTATATAATCTTGACTTCACCCTCTGTAGTGTTTTGATCCAGCCTTACACTGACACAATCACACTGTGCTCACTATGTGCTCACAACAGGCAGCCCTCAGCGAACCAGACAGCAAGGAACAGTTTGGTTTAGTCTCTCTGTTCAGTGTAAACTACCACATGCTGGCCTCAGACACAATGACGAATTGCATACTAACCAAAAACTGCATTTGGACAGGATTCTGTCTGCCAAAACTGTCCCTCAGTGCCAAGAGTCATTACTACACCTCTTATGGGGGAGGAACTCTTCTCTGCTCTTTGCAGCTATCAAGTTTCTTACCCAGCATTGAACTTTGGAGTGCAACTTCGAGATCCAATGTAGAAAATCTCTTAAACCCATTTCCATTAGACCAGTGGCAACCACCTAAAACACCTTCAAACCAAAAGCTTATTTCTAGTTGAAGCTGTCCTGTTCTAAAACCAAGCAGATTCATCCCTAACTTTCTAAAGAGCCTTTCTAGAATCAGAGACATTGAAACAAACCTGAACTTGCATGACACAATAAATCCTCTGATTCTCTCAAAATCCTCCTGTCTCAGTCATTTTCTTCAAAGCTGGTCTTTCTCTTACTGGGCTGGAATCAAAAGGTTTCTCTTAATTTCCCCATAGGTTTTCTGCAGCTTTTATTCTCTTCTATTCTGAAAGTTCTGGTGATATTCATATATTTTCCACACTATTTTTAATGCAGCAAGAATCAAGGGAAAAAGAGAAAACTTTAGCCCATTATGTAAGCTTCTGAAGGCACTAGTTAAAATTCCTTCTTTTGCCAAATATTTCAATCAAATGGTTTTGACTTTTTTTTAATAGAAATAACTTCTCCCTATGACCAAATAAAAATTTTAAAAAAAAATGACAAGTCATTCCTAGATTAAAGAAACTGTATTTGAACAGCACAAGATTTCTTTAAAGATTAATATCTCTGCCTTTTTGCAAAATTAAACTGTGTGGCCCCAAACATTTAAAGTACTGCAGAGAGATTAAGAGGAATGCAACAGCTCGTTCAGAAGTTAGGGTTAGTTATAGGGAAGATACAAGGATTCTTATTCAGCACATATTTTTTTCAGTGTTTTGTTACAGAAACTGTTGAATGGTTTTTATAAACAGGAAAAGGACAAGAAAAATCTTTCTAAAGAAGAGAAAGGTAACATCCTTGAGAAACAGAAAATTCCCTCTTTTGACTGTTTTCCTTGCTTTTCAATTACAACATAAAATGTGCCTTAACATTTCTAGGAGATTAAAAGAACTGCAAAAATAACTTGCTTATGTATTCATGTATTTTTAAAGGGGAAAAGGTCATAATTTTCAAGTGAATAGTACAAAAAATAATTTTAAGCAGGCTTTTATCCAAATCTGTATCTCTCAGTGAGAAAATATTTGGGCAGGACTCCTCTAGGAACTTAGCCTGATGTTTTTTTAAAAATGAGGTAGGGTTGCTGCATTTTTAACCAGGTGACTAGTTCAAATAATTGTGTTTTAGTACTGGATTGTAACCAGGCCATTTAGCTGACATGGCTACTTGAATTAAGTAGCATTGGCTTCTCTTTGTTTAGTACACATTATAGCAGTTTAAATTTGATGCATGTGTCTTGAACCCAGAACAACAATATCAGCAGGCTGTTTTCCTAAACCAGGTTTTCCCAGATCTTGGAGGCACTCCTGCAAATGTAGACTTTTCTCTTAGGGATGATTTGACACATTAAGAGGCATATTTCTTCAGCATGTACTGACTATAAAGAGAATAAGACCAGACCAGCCAGCACAGCAAAAGTATCTGTAATGTGATGGAGGGAAAACAAGCATTTAAAACAAGCAGTTAAGACAGAATCTCAGAGTCTGAGCCCTCAGACTAGAACGATTCTTTGGAGGTCTCAGGCCCAGAATGCTTCTGTTAGTCTTGAAGGCAGCACATTTTACATCTTTCTTTGTTACAATCACAGAACTTACTTAAAGATATTTACTTAAAAATATTTAGATATTGGAAGCTAAGGGAAGATATGTTTACATAGCTGAAATTGTGAAAGGATAGGGATTTCTTTGGTGTAAAATGATCCAAGAGATTCTATCCCTTAGGCAGGAAATACCATTGCTCTCACCAAGACAAATTCTGGTTTACTAATGGAGACAGTCACTAAAGAGGAGTATAGCACAAAGGTCACTGAGGCTGATATACTAGGCCATATAACTTTTGGGCAACATGGTATTTCAAGGAAAAGAAAGCAACAAGATCACACACATTTTAGGACCAATTTTCATAGTGATTTAAGCAGCAAATTTAATCAAGTGGTTGCTATCGGAATACACTCACCTTAACAATAACTTACAAACCTCCAAAAATTTTGAAAACCTATTAGCCCTTTTTTCCCTGCAATTCCAATGACACAGACGTTGTGTACACTAGAAATTAAGAAATGCAAGGGAAGATAAAAAAGGACATCTGCTTGCACTTTTGCTACTAATAAGACAATTTCCTAAAGAAAGCAAAAGGTCAGACATACTTGGGCAGCAACTGAGATACACAGGAGGTACTTTGTTCGACAAATGTGTCTGAGTTTAAATGGATCAACTTTGCAAACGATGACAGAACTCAGTTTCAAGGTCAATATAATCCTTGCCTCCTCTGCCTAATCCTATGATAAGGATGATGGTTTTGACAACTGTGGACCTCCCGCCCTTTCAAACCGAGTTGAAGCAACCATGAACACACTTAACTTTAAAGATTTTGTCATTTCTATACTTGGCCAACAAACAAGTGCTGGGAATGTGGAAAAATATCAGTCCTCAACCACAACTGGCTCTTCACAGCAGCTTGGCTGACCTCATATTCATTTATACCTTTGCCTTGAACAGCAACAGAAAGAGTTGCATTTATTTTACCATACAGCTTAAAATTAATCACTTCAGCATTAATATTTACAAATAGTTTCCCATGGAACACTAGCACATACCACTAGATCCATCTTTAATATCTGAATTTTCCAAAGGATAACTGGGATGTGGAGAGCACCACAAAAGTAAAGCCACTGAATTAAAGGAGAGAATACTTTTTTTTTAAAATCGTGGAGGAGGAGAACTTGTCAGCCTACACTGCAGCACTGCTGAAAACTACCAGAGTGCTGATATGAATCATAGTTGAGTCAATTATGTAACACTGCAGAAAAAATAAAAGCGATCCTGGTGGGTAATGACAGTACTACATGCAAGATTGGAGAGGCAATCAACCCTCTCCTGTCAATGCATTCAAAGGGGATACTGAGCTCAAGCTGTAGTTCTTCACAGCAGAAAGGACACAGACCCCACACAGTGCCCAGGAGAGAGAAGCAAAAATTAAAACCCTTTTTTTGGGGGGAAATGCAGATAGATGACTTCATTTAAAGAGCACCAAATTTTATTTTCCAATAAGGAAAATATTTCTATAAAAAGGACAAAATTAGTTGTTCTGAATGGCACATGTAGGTTGAGGGTTAGGAAGGGAAGGGAAAAGGAGGCTGCAAAGAAAAGATCTCTCTTTGCATCAAGAAGAATTAAGTTTATATATTGTTAAATTGTTGACCTGTTCTTGAACAGGGCAGGCGTTGATGTAGTCTTGGTCTGACCAAATAATGCAGACTTTGCAGAATACAGAGGTGAACCCCCCACTGGACATTAAAAAGCAGAAAATGGATAAGGAATGGGAAGAGTCTCCCTACAGAAAATATGCCTTAGTTACATGACAATGGTAAGAAAATTTCTTAGAAAAGTTCTTTCTTGATATTTGTTTAAAAAAAAAAAGGCGCCAGAAAACATTGCAGGCAAATTTGATCTTCCTCAGTGTAGGGTGCTGAACTAGTTAATCTCTTGAGAAAAAATAAGCCTTCCTTCCTATTATTCTATTATTGATGGAGGGGGAAAATAATCATTTTTGAGAGCAAATTACAGGATCTACAACACAGCTTTAACTGAGATTATTAGGAAGGGAGTAATGAGGCTCAATTTCTAATGAAACTTGCTATAATATGAACACCTTAATAGAGTTATAGGTCGGTTTATTTTCTTCTGAAACATAATTTAAATGTATTTCAGTGATAAGACATTCAAGCAGCAACAATGATCAACATAAGTGCCTTTTCATAAGGCTTAAATTTTACTCCTTATCTTGTACAAAAATGATCAGCTAAAGATTTTAAACCAAAAGGGAGCTAGTTTATTAGCTTAATCTGGGCTTGAAGGAAAATTTAGGGTGCTTCTAAATTCCCAATAATTTCTTAGTACAGAGATACGGAAAGATGTCAAAGAGATGTTAGTTGTTTTCCAGCAGGTGTGTTTCCTAAGGACTGCCTTATGCTGTGCAGCATTTCAGAGCCACCACAATCAAATCCCATTGTTATTATTACAGTAATGCATTGCCTGTCAGCCATGACCTTGTCACCTCACCAAAGTTCTGGACATTATTTCAGTGATCCTTAATGGCTCCTGTCTAACATCTTCAGGAGAAGCAGGGCACTTGCCCGTGGCTGCTAACACCTGTTGCTTGTTTCAGTTTCTAAATGAATTGGTTACACCTTTGCTACTTTAAAAGATCTCTACAGTGTGAATCTGGATGTGGTGCATTCCCTCATTTCCTGTGCAGGAACCCTAGGAGGTAATGGTCAGCTATCACTCTCATATCTTCCTGAGATGGTTCTTTATCATTCCAATGACTGAATGGATGGCATCCCTTTTATTTTTTTTTTTTTCTGAAAAACACTTTTGCAATGATTTGATGAATCTCTGAGAGAAATAAGTATGACAGGAATAATGCTACTGTTTGATTTACCTGAGAGTACCTATCATGTGCAGTCTTGTGCAACTTTCAGCAGCTCATCACTGATGAGTTGCTCAGCATTCTTCTGTGGGTGTTTGAAATAGTTTTCTAATATACTCTGACACTAAAATTTATAACTGCAAGTACCACTGGCAGTTCTCTCACCGTATCTTTTAGAACGTGAAGTTTCAAGCACTGTGTGTTATTGTACATCTTTTACTGTGCAGCAGCTATTTTTAAACAGATCACTGCAGAAAGTTTCTGTGAGCATGCTTTCAAGCTTTAATATAGTTACTGGGACAAACAGTATTAGATTTAACATGTTTTATACCTTTCCATTTTGGTTTTCTTTTCAAAAGACCAAACTACATGAGAGACAACAAGAGAAGCCTGAAATACAAACACAGTTTTTTTATGTAGATGTTTAGCTGTGGTTTATGCTTTTGAGATTTATGATTTCCACACTATCTCTGATTTCCAATTACGGCTGTGTGCACAACTTGCAGAGTACTGGCTGTGCTTGATCACTGCCATATGGTTCCAAGTTCAATGAATTCATCTATAAGGTTTCCAGTTGAAGCATTGGTGTTGGGAATAACAGGGAAGATTCAGTTATAGATTTTTAAGAATCTCCCACATCGCACTAATTCACATAACCTTTATTTACCACAGTGCCCTGCATGCAGATGTGACATGCTTTGTGGGGAAAAAGCATTTACTAGTCCACAGCAAATTCGTGTCATTAGAGACGCATTTATAATGGGATTTGACTCGATGGAGATGGAGGCCTACAGACACTGTGTTAATGCTTTACAGCAGTAAGCTTGTAGCAAGCTTTTAGCACAACATAATGATTCACCAGGCTAAAATTACACACTGAGCAGTGCTTGGTTGAACCAGCACATTATGTTTTCAGTACATACTCGCACAACTTGGCAAAACACAGCTCCTTCAAATTGCAAACATGATTTATAATAATTGGCACTATCTTCCAATTGTGCTCGCACTAGAAGTTCTGGAAGAAGAAAGGGTTAAACTTTCCACACACCATCATTGGGCAACTAGTTTTATGTCTCCCTTCAGAGAGCTTAATATTAAAACCCTTGATACTGTTGTTTATGGGAGATTCATAATGAGTAAAATCTAAGTATAATGCTGTTTTCAGCAAGAGACTGTTTACAGAATAAGTTTTTATCAGCCGTGTACAGAATCTTTTTATATGACCTTGTGGAATGCCTTTGTGGAACAACAAATACCAAAAGTTATCATAAGATTTTTGGCAGAGTTTACTCTGCATTAGCTAGAAATTTCCATTAAATGCAGCACATGAAATTATCCGAAGGGTGCTATGACATATAAGATGTTCTAATGCTTTTCTCTCTTCTTCACCTATGGGCTTTCCCCAGCTGATAAGAACAACTCTTGATTTATATTTCTAGGTGAATTTTAATATGCATGAGGAGCAAGAGTGATGGCTACTGTGACTAAAGCAGTCTGTTTCTCTAAATGATAGACATGTTATAGGCATCCTGAGGACAAGTTTCCCTTACACATGCTGCCCTCCTGCTGATCTGAACATTTGAGAGGGTATCCTACTCTATACAGAATTACTCCTTCACCTCTCTGCTAAGACTATGAGTAAAAGCATTCTCCTTCTATTACCGTGGGGATACCTCTCCACCTACAGATGACTGAATCAATTACTCTTTAACCCAAGGCTGCTCAGATAGAAAAGGTGCATAGAAATATGTGTCAGATGACAATCTTTTCAACACAGGATGCAAAACCACATCTCTGTGAATTACGTGAGCATGACTGGGAGTAGCTAGAAAAACTAGGTAGTAAATGGAACATTAGGAAAGAATTAGAAATACCAATATTCATTAACCACATACCCACGCTACAGTCTTACTGCACCAAAAGTTACATCTAGATGAACATGTACAAGGACAGTGGTGAATGCTTAGACAAGTTAGAGGCTGGGATATATCATTAAATCCCAGCACTATTTTAATCACAGGCAGTGACAGATGATGACCAAAAAAAGAAAATCTGAGAAAGACCCTCAAAGATGTTTGGTTATCAGACACATATCAAACTGACAAATTTCATGGAATACCAAACTTCTTGGCAAGCCTTACTGTATTAACTTTGTCAAAAAGCATTTTTATGCAAGATGCTCTGTTGCTAGCATGTTCATTAATAAAACTTGTGGAATATTTCTTTGCTAGCTGAAGACAAAATAAACCAAACTCATCTAGAAACAAAATAAAACTGAAAGAGATTGCTTCTAGACTTCTGGAAATTTGTAAATGGGACGAAAACCAGCAATAAAACCACAGCAGCTCTCCTGCAGCCTACAGATGGGCTTCTGCTTACAATCACTGCACAGCTTTCCAGTACAACTTAATTGAGCATCCTGGGCCAAAACCAAGCAGCGGTCTCTGAATTTAAGTGACAAGAACTAAAGGTGATTTTTCATTTTGGAAATCAAATTTCAGAGAGGTGAATACCTGGTGCAGTCACTGAGGCTGCAGTTTCACAACAGACCAACCCTATCTGATTGCCATCCCCTCCAGTCCAGCTTCTGCACCCACTTGCTCCTGGCCACATATTTAATCTTCCTTTCACATTGATTCCCACCAGTGATGGTGCTTTTCACAAAGCCATTTCAACATACAAAGTCAGTGGGAAGCTCACCAAACTACCAAAAGAAAAGAGTTTTCTCACAACATTCTGTAAAGGCAACAAATGCTGAATAGATGGCAATAAGGCCTGAAATTGTTTCCTCCACGCTGCCCACCCCAGAGCAACCAGAGGGAGGAGGCAGAAATCGTACTTACTTTTGGGAGCAGATCTAACTGGAGGCTTCTTAGGTGTGAAGGCAAGTAAGGAGTGAAAGTTTGTCCTTTGGCATTGTCCAGAGTATGAACTGTAAGAAAAGCCAGTCTGTTTTTACCAACTTTTTCTCCTGAATCAGTAACCGAGAGCAAGTCAAAGCGCATTTAGCAACATCTACCATTTGCTATTTGCCACAAAATATCAAAACACACACTTTAGCAATACATTTAAAAGAACCAAATTACTGACACACCAGAAAGAAATTTTCCTTGATATTGCAAGACATAAGCATGTGTTTCTTAGCTTTACTACAGAAATATACAGACTAACAGAACAAACTGGGTTTGTGCTCTATATGACTAATGCAAGGAGTATCAGTTTTGCTTTGGAAGACAGGGAAAGAACACTCAAGGGCAACCACCATTCCAGAAACAATCCCCCTATCTTTGGAAGAGGAGTGTGTCAAGTCAGAAAGGAATAGATTAAAAAAAAAAAAAAATAAAGGCATTTTTTGAATGCAAATATGATTAGCCCTCTTCTTTACTACAGCAGCTCAAATTGTGGATGCAGGTTTTTTTTCCATGTACCACTTGAAGAATTCATTGCTTCTTTGTGTTGCTATTTGTGGCAGAGAAGACTTCATATATTCAATTTCATATCCATGTGACAGAAATCTTACAGAGACTGCTACCAGCACCACTGTATGATAGTACTCAAAAGGCAAATAAGATCAGCTTCAAAGGCCCTTATCTTTCCTGGATCTGTGATTTTTTTATACTCCCTGGCCTGCAACAAGGCTGCACTTCTTCCCACAGACCATCTGTGACCAAACAATAGGACTGCAACCTGTCCTCCCTGACACCAAGGGGGGAAAAGCAAGTTAACAAAAAATGGTGTATATTTCAGTGCTCAACAGTGTATAGTCCTACATGATTATCTTATTGCTAAATATTTCTACAACTGTTATTATGTTCATCTCAAGTATATTTCTGAGTGACTATGGGAATAAGAACATCCTTTTGGCAGCTATTGCATCTCACTCTTTGCCTATGGTTGTGATCACCATCAGTATTTCACATGTAAAACCACTCGTGTACAATTAATTAATTAATCCAAGTAGGATTATAGCAATCACTGTGCAGTTTTTAAAATTATGCAGTCGTGTGTGTATGTATACACACACACACACACAAGGAAAATCAATATCCCTAGAGTTTTAACAAAGCAGTTAAACTTTAACACCAGCCCATCACACACAATGCACTGGCCCCTCTTCAATGGGCTGACCAACCTCTGGATAAATAGTAAAGCTGGAACCAAGACATTCCTTTTGATTTCTTCAGTGGGTTGTGAACAATGGAAAAGCAACAAAATTGCTGAGTGACCAAACAAAATACTACTCTGCACATGTTAAAACCAAAATCAAAATAAAAACCAAAACAAACAAATAAGAGACCAAAACCACAAAAAATCCAAACCCAGCCCAAGGAACTCAAAGCCATCTTGATAAGTTAATCACTGTTACCTTTAAAAATGATCATTACTACAGCACTGAGAAAGGTTTACAGCTGATTTAAAAACTGAAAACTCATAATTAACAAATAAAATTTTCTGAAACAAAATATAAAAGCAATTCCCAGAAAGAATAACATTTAAATGAATGGAGGGAAAAGAGGTTGCAAACCTGTCCAAATGAAGAATGCTTCTTTTCTAAGCTGATTGAAAAAAAAGAAAAAGGAAAAAAGGGAAGGGACATTTAACTAAGTAGTTACAAAAAACTTTATCCCATAATGAAATACATCTAGGACTGAAGATATGAAAAGGTATGTTCAGAATTGATTAGGCGGAGTTAAAGCAATGGTCCAAAAGGTCAGAGAATACGAATTTACACTCTAAAGGCAAAGCTTGTTTCTAATACCAAGCAGAGAATTCCTCTCTTTACACACAATATTTTAAGTAGTAGCTCTGCAAGTTCAGCAAGTTTCTGTAGGCTACCTTACCTTGAACATTTCATGAAAGACCTTCCCAGAACGGGGAATAACACACATTTTGTGGTATTTTTGGTTCCTAGCATGCTTAGCAGTGTGATCAATAATACACATTTTTCTCTTAACATTGAAAAATAAATTTGTGGCCCAGTAAGTTTCCCTGTGATTCTCTGCTCTCCAGAAATTGGAGTAATGTTATAAAATCTCTGCTCACAAGTCCTCACACATGTTATTACTGGTTCTGTTCATTAGCCTTGCACAGGTAAATGCTGATCAGCAGAACAGAGGTTGTCTGTTACTAAAGCACACCAGCAGCCCCTTTTCTTCTAGGCTGAGAGCATTTAGGTGATTTTTAGCCCACAACATCTCACAAAAAATCTGATCGATTTTCCCTTGATATCAACAGAAATCCCCCTTCCAGTTTCAAAAGGAGATCAAATCCAGGAAAGCCAAATCCAAGAGACAAAAGCTCAGAACAGCTCCCTAATATTTCTGAATGATATGCTTCACTTCTATGCTTTATTGAATGCAGCTATGGAAATAAGAGGCCTTGTCACCTTCAATGACAGAGAATCCCTAAAGATACAAGATTATATGCTAAATTTTACTTGTCTTGACCTGGGACAAGCTATTCCATAGCAGGTTGGTGAGGTGCTAGGAAGAAAGCTGATAGCAACTGTCTAAAAAATCAATTCTAAAATAGAGTTGACATTAAATGACACAAATTAATTCTTTCTACAAGTATAACCCAAACAGTTTGCTTCCAAAAAAATACCTTATCTTAATGTCTTTAACCAATGCAGTCAGAGGGTCATTTATCATAATCTGTAGTCCTAAAATAAATGAACACTAGCATTTTTGAGGGTTAAAGAATGCCAGTGAAATTACAAGAGGGAACAAGAGGACCCACCAGTTCATGAAACAGGATATCATGGATGGGTGTAAAAAGACTCATAAGATTTTACTCTTTTAAATGCTGTCAATTAAATTTGTGATAACAATCCGAGGACATGAAGCACATTCCTGCAACTCCTTGTAAGCATTTTTTGTGCTAATCTTGGGAATAATCTCTTCAATGTGAACAAAACAACAACAAATATTAAGTGGCTACATGCATTCTTTATAAATAAGGACTTGAAAAAGAAGAGAACACAAAAATGCGGGCTTTGCACGGAAAATGCAAATATGAAAAGGATTAAACCTCTGGATTTTGACATTATGACTGTACTTTTCACAGATCTTTAGGTCTTAGAAATGCAAGTACATCAGCATCAGTTTTTGTTGTTAGCCACTTTTTTCAAACACACTTGAACTTATTTGGGCAGTGGCTGTTCAGGTGAATGGCAGACAAGCTTCTTCCAGGAGCCAGTGAACAAGCTGAAGGGCATATTTGGAGCAGGGCAGCTCAGCATGGGAGTCAGTATGTTGGGGCAAAACCAGCAGGAGCTGTCCTGGAAACCAACTGTTTTGTTCCCAGGATTTCTTGTTGTTGGAGTTTGTGTGCAAAAATCACACCAAATTTAGGATCATAGTATTGTCCATGATGTAAATCTGAAATTCAGTTAGCTGTAAATATTTGATGCTTGTTCAGCTAATTAATCCTCTAATAGCTGCAGTATTCAGATGAAAAGCTCATGAGAATAGGTATGCAATTGGTTTTCCAATATTCTATTTTTGCCAATTCCATAAGACTCCGTTTTACAAACGGCAAAGAGCATAGAAGGGGAGATCCTGGATTACTGGAGAAGATAAGCAGAGCATTTTCCTTGGTAGAAGCAGGAGAGGTTCACTGTATTACATCCAAAGATGCCAACTGCAATGCTCAGGAAGACAGAGAAGGGAAACTATTTATTTATAAATTCTTAGAGCACAATAAAGCAATCAGAAATAGCCAACACAAGCTTGCTAAGGACAGATCATGTCAAAGCAGTCTAACTCCCTTCTTAGGTGGGATAACTGGCCTAGAAACGAGGATACAGCAGGAGTGACACATCTAAAGTATCCTCAAGCCATTTGGTTTGTCACAGAGGGCATTCCCAAATGGACTCTACATCAGCTTCCCCCACAGGGAAACAGCATAAGGACCACAGTCAGCTGAAGAATCATGATGGAGCCACAGTTATCAGTGACCTGCTCCTGTGTCAGTCAGCCAGCCGTCTCCAGTGGCATCATATGGTGCCTACACCATATTCTGCCCAGTCTATTCAATAGTTTAACATCATCAAATATTGTATAAATTACACACGAGAATTTTAGGAACATTACTAAAGCAGGAGGAGACATACTTGGGAAGACAGCACTTAAATTCAAAGGGTTCCTGATGCACGATGAGCCCAGAGAATTGCTAACAAATCCAGTCACACAAAGAGAGGAACTCAGTAAGCAGGAGGTGCAGCAGATCACAGTACGAGCCAAGAGCGTAACTCAGTGTGATTGTTAAAACACGGTTTTAAGAGATGAAAGGAACACAATGTGCAAGCAGTAGTGGTAACTAATCCACTCTTTTTAATGCTAGTGTTTCTCAGCTGGAATACAGTACCCAAATTTGAGCTTCAAATGATAAAAACCCAGGCAGCATCCAGAGAAAAGCAAGAGAAATACCAGAAAATATCCTGCAGAGAAAGACTGTATTTGTTTGCAACATGCACAAACAAATCTTTTATTACAACTTTTCAAGGGCCATTTCAAAGCCATGTGCCATGAATACTGTGTACCTTATCTTGGGTGGATTTCAAGTGATACCTCAGGTCACTTTCAGGCCCCATTTCTATGATGCTTTGTCTGAATATTTCCAACAAGCCAAACCAAACTCCAGCAGTGCTTTCATTGTATAAAAAAGATGTAAAAGAAGAAAGTCATAGACTTGCAAAAGATAACAACTGAATTACACACTCTCTATAATTCAAAAGTAAAAAATGAAAAATCTACTTAATCTATACCTAATCTAAAATTAAATTGTGTAACATTCTTCTCAAGAGGAGCATATCAAGTCAAAGAACTTTAGAAAGCAATCACTCCTGGTGTCCCTACATGCTACAGCAATCAGAGAAATTAAAAAGATGAGGAAGGAATAGTACTTTTAACAGATTTAATAGCCAGTAATTGGGGTAAAACTCCTTTTACAGTTGCAGAAAAAATGAAATTAATAATAACTGCCTTCCAAATCAACCAAGATGCATAGTATCACATAATTATAATGAAGGACTTAAGAAGATTCAGATAAAAAACATTTTAAAATATTTTGACGCTCTGGCACTGACCTGAGCAGATGGAATTGCATTAGGTTTGTTAAATGCCAGCTAAATCAGGCTTTCCACAGGAGATCATGTGCCTACATTAACTATCTGTAAGAAATTAAAACTCACTTTCAAAGTGCTATGATTAATTATGAATAAGCTTTACAATACAATTTTAAGTGGCATCTCTTTCCAGTTAAGTGAAAGCTAAGAGATGCTTGAAATGACTTTGCATGTGCAAGCTATACATTATCTCTACTGTAAAACTGCATGAAAAAGAGTTTCCCCCTATGTACATACAAAGGAGTGATGAAAGGTCAAAGAGAGACAATATTGCTATGAGTTTCTTTGGAGGTTTTTTACCAATGAATGAGCTGAGTGGGTCACAGCACTGGATGCCGTGAGGGCTGGATGGTTCGCCTGGCTTTGCCATTAACTCAGAACAGCATCAGACAAAAATCACTGAACAGAGAACCCATTCCTTTCTTTGAAAAATGAAGTTAGTGGCACTCCTTAGGTTTTCTAAATCATGCCTTATCTATGAAGGAAAAGTACTATTTTTGAGTACTTTATTTTAAGCAATTCAACATCCCCTAGCCAACAAACCTAACTACTCAAAAATAATCAAATAAATTCCAGTTCCCCCAGGAAAGATGAATTTGTTATTGTTTGTAGCATGCTTTAGAGGCCTGAGACAAAAGATGCCTCACAAAAGGTAAGCATTGATTTCAGGAACAAAACACTTACACAAAGCCTTTGTTTTAGCACATTGGAACAAAAGGGAATGCCTGCAAATGAAAGAATTGATAAAGTCTCTGATGATATGACTGAAGAGTGGGGTAAGAGCAGCCTAAATCTGTGTGAGCAGGGCCAAGTGTCTCTTAGCCAGTTAGGTGTTGGCAGCTGCCACCTGCAATGTGTAAAGCAGAAGCTTTAGAATGAGGTGGCACTTGGCCTGCACCATCTGTGCCTCTGTAGCCTCAACAGCAGAGCAGAATTCTTCACGTGCTCTCAGACTGGACCTATATCACTTGTATGGCACTGAGCCTCATTTTCAGCTGGTGTAAGGATTTGAACGGAACAAAGAATCAATTCAGTTGAGAATCTCATATATTGTCACTATCTTGAACCTGAAAGTTAAAATAAAATGTGACTAATGGTGACTCTGAAGTTTATTATTATGAAAATTGGCATTTAGATATGCTTTAGGCCTGAGGAACTACAGCAGTAGCCAGAACTGCATTATATACTTGCTACACCAGCTCATGCATTAATAAATCAGTTGGATGATACATTTCTGGTGGCCGGGTCGTTGTGACCATCAAAATCAACTGATTAGGTTTTTAGTGATCTCAGCTAAACACCAACGTTGGTTTTTGAAGCAGTGTTATCAGGCCCAACTGAGAATATTCTGAGCTGTAAAGGTAAAGAACACACACACCTCTGCCATGAACTAACACATGGACTGATGAAAATAAATGCCTAAAATAATCAGATGGGAGAGAAATGTTATTTCCCGCCTATACTGCTGACCGGTTCAGCATGCATTTACTCATGCCACACGTATGCACTCTTGAAGCATAGATGAGTGTACGACAGAGTGGATATTATGCTCTGCTAAACAAGCTCAGTGTCACCTACCAGGTGCCTGGTCACCTCTGAACTTCCCCACATCACACAGATTGAGGCTGATTCCCTTCAGATCAACTATAAAACGGAAGGATGGAAGGACAGGAAGGGCATATATGCATGGAGATAGCACACAGGGGTGCAGTGAGCACACCAGCACCTGGCCATGCCATGGGGAGACTTTCCTTGTGTTGCTGCTCTTGGGAAAACCATTCCTGGGTACCTACATGCTCATCATGCCTGACTTGCACCTCCCACATCATCAGTAACAGGGAAAAAAGGTCCAAAGATAGAAAAAAAAAAAAAAAAAAAAAAAAGTAAAAACCCCACCCCAAAACAAACCCAAGCCTAACCAACCAACAGAAAAAACCCAAGATATTACCTTGCACAGTGGGAACAGCTAAATGCAAAGAACTATTAGCAGGTGCTGGTGACAGATGGCATAAAGTAACTGCTAAAACAGAGGGGGAACTTGGAAGCACAGGTCTTAATAATTTTCAGCATGCAATAGTGATTTTCTTTTCTTTTCTTTTTTTCTGTGTCTGTTTGTGATGATGACTGTCTCATTTCTGTAATTACCAAAGGTGTCCTTCTTGGTCATGTTTTTCTCATCACAGCAAGGGTGTAGTGCTAATGAGTTTTTCTAAGAAACAGAGATATATACTGGCAGTTCTTCAAACTGTAAACTGGAGCAAAGGCATTTCTGTTGTGAGAAAATCTCAGCACCAAATCATAATCAACCCTGTTACCCACTGGTTATGAGAAAAGGAGGGTAGAGAGATGCAGTTACTTGAAGGAAAGGTTACTGTTGGGTTTGGTTTTTCTTTAGATAACTTTTCTAATTTCATTCAATTTGTCAATAAAATCCCTAAGATGTTTATAGTAGTTTGTGACACTAACCATTACATTTTGAAACATTGTGAACAAAATAGGAAAAAACTTTTCCGTTTAATTAGTTTAAAAGCAAGCTGTTGATTAAAACAAAAGAACGAGTAGGAATCGTAGCTTTTCAAAACCTTGAATCAGCAACACTTTATCAATGATGCCACACCATGTGACAGTTCTCATAAGCTGCAGGCTGTACTCAGCACAGCATTAGTTTCCAATACTTTTCCCGTGCTTTTATCCAGCCTAATCTGGGGTGTAAGATGGTGCAACATGGAATTTCTAATTCCCTCTAGTTTTTCACGTTGTGTGACATTTTGCGACCAAATCAATAGAGCACAGCCTAATATACTCACTGTTTGGAATAAAAAAAATAGATAAAAGCCCCACAATGCAGCGTGGGAGACTAAAACAAGCCAAGGAAGGAGATGCTTAACAAAGAAAACTTCATCCAGAAACAAACTGTAAGAGGCAGGGAATGGTTCTACCTGAATTATGTGACAAAGAAATGCCAAAGCATACACAGGTAAAATATGCTCAAACAAATTCTCAAAAAAGGAAGGATATGACCAAAAAAAAAAAAAAACAACCCCTTAGTATTTTGATACCACATGCCTTGCACTTTCTTATGCCACCTTATCCTGACATATGAGAATTGTGCTCTCTCCTGTAAATGGCACACAGCCACAAGGTAGGAATCCACTGCCTGAGGCTTTCTTTAGAGTGTGTGGAATGGCAACCAAGTTGTGGTGCTTTTTTTCCCCCCCAATCTCATTTCTCGCAGCAACCTTTACTTATTCTTTCAAGTCAATCTTCCATAGAGTAGCCTTTTGTATCTACCAGGAAAACAACGTGTCGCTGAGACAAACAACATCGTGATTCATGCTAGAAGCAGAGTTCAGTGTCTGCTGGCCCTCAGCCCAGATCCTGAAGTGCCCACTCTTATTTTGTAGCCTGCATTACCATAAAAACAATATTTTATTAGCAGAGAATTTCAAACTCTTAATGTACGTCTGGCTTTTTATGGCTGCATAATGTGTGCAAAATTCAAGTCTTTCTTTGCTTCCTTTTCACTTCAAACCAATGAAACACATCCTGGCTGCAACACCAGCCCCTTTTCTTTCCAGAAGTATTCTGGCATCCTCTTTGATATTGTCTTTTTTCTTGGAATAAGGCCTTCTTCTCAAACCTGTTCACCTTCTTCCACACTATCACTTTCAAACACCTTTTATAACAATTTTCATATAGTGACTGTATAAACCATTTTGAGGTCAAAGAGTTTTGAGTTGTCTGTAAACAAGAAAAATGCTGAAGACTTATGTGGGAAATTTCTGGTGCTTTCCAACCTGGATTTTTTTTTTAACTTGAGTTACTGGGTATTTCCTTCCAGAATTAGGGATAGTTGTTTTTTCCACAGCTTCTGCTTTGGTCACATGAGGTGGCTGCCTGAGGCATCACGCTCCTTGGAGGATCCTCATTCTATGCTGGGACACGCGCTGAGGGACACCAGAAAAGACAAGGCTGTGGCCACAGAGGATAGCTGAAAGCACCAACTCATACACTGAGCTTTCACTGAACAGTCAAGCTACAGGGAACCACCTGAATAAAAATAAAGCAAAACAGGGCCCCCAAAACATCATAAAGCTACCAACACCTCTCTGTTATGCAACTTTTCAGATTTTAGTATGAGACAAATAATGGTTCATCATTAATGCAAGTATCAAGGGATTCACCAGCAATGACACTTGCTTTAGAGGAAATCAATGCTCTTTTGTGATGTGACCACACATATTTGTGTTTAAAAAGATGATTAAAAGTGGATAAAGGGCCCAGGAATGGAGATAGGCCAAGGAAAATCTGGCTTAAAACTTGCAAACATTGAGTCCATGCCAAGTAATCTGCTTAACCAAGGAAAACCCCAGTAAACAGCCTATTTCCTGAAAAGTGTACAGCAGTTCTACAGCCAGAAATTCCCCTTCTGACTTGCAAATTGAAACACTTTTCAACAGCGACAACAAAAAAAGGAGCAGACTTACTGCAAGTAATTTGAACTCATTATTCAACATCACCAAGAGTTCTACATAATGGAACAGTAAAGCATAGGATAAGCCTTGCCATGTTGTCATTTTGCAGTTTTCACTACTGAAATAAAAGTGCTCATGGTTAGAGGTGATTGGTAATGGATGGAGATGGTTAAGAAATAGACAAATACATTTTTCATCTTCCACTTCCATGCTTCAGAAAAATAAGAAGAATCAAAGCCAATATAGCCATGTATCAAACCAGAAACAAGGGAGAAAAAATACAGCTCACAAAAGAATCTACAGAAGAACCAGCAAATGGACTTGGTCCCAGCTTGTGCCTTCAGACACTCCCAAGACTATATTGTTTTAATCAGATTTATAGTAATGTTAGACAGCTAAACTGTCAGAGTGCACACATGCCATGCTGTTCCATAATTATGATGGGTAGCAAAACTTTGCATTTCTTTGTGAAGGACCACCATTCTGCTGTGATCTGTGACACCTGGAGAACAGGGGATTGTAGTCTTTGCAGAGCTACCACCATGGGCAAAACTCTATCATGTATAACACACAGCTGTTCCCTATTCAGCTGACCGAAACATTTGCTTCCACCCTGAAAAATTTCCACAAATGGCCATGCTTGGCTCTTGCCTGATGAATCCTGGCAGAGACAGGATCATGAAGGTTGTGGTCTAAGGTCTGCATCTTTATTTTACATGTAGTACTTCTGAGACACATTGAAAAGCATAACATAATAAAAGACATTTAATACCATCTAGATCAGTATGACAAGAACATCTCCAGCAAATTGCAGAAAAAGCAATGGAAATCACTTAATCCACAGTGCCTGCTTAATAACAAAAGAAAAGAGGGCACAGGGAAACCACTATGGAAGAAAACATTTTATTTCTGTGTCTCTCCATGCTTTTTAAAAATCGAGTACACAATTGCACAGGTGTCACAGGGAGGAACAAGTGCTTGAAGTGTAAGAGCAGCTTTTTGCATGAAACAAGCAATAGATAAAGCCTGAGTTTAAAATACAACATGTCAGGGTTGCTTTCCAAAGCCCCATCCAAAAAAGCAGCGCCACTCCATCTTCTACATGCATATAAATTAACCATGGAAGTGAGCTTTGCCCAGTATGTTTTGTCCATTTTTAAAGGGTCTAAATGTTGCAATTAGCTCTACAACCCAAGTCCCACTCCGTGGTGTAAAGCCCCTCTACCACTTCCATAACTCAGGGACTGCTCCTGGCAGCATTGACCTGCACCACACATGGGCAGGTCTCAAAGCAGCACAGCTGGGGGACCTGCACCCCAGGGAAGATGTGCTCTTACACACTTGTGAGGATTTACCAATTTTCACTTCCTCTGCTGGACATTAACCTGTGATCATAGTACCAGGGATAGCCAAAAGGAAATTGATCTCCATTTTAAAGGAGAAAATTAAGATAGTATCATTCATAACATATATGTTTTCCTGACATATTTCCACATTTGTCATATGTTCAAAGTTTAACTGGCAAACATAATCAAATCTGTCTTCTATCCTATTGTCATTGTCAGGGGGGCAAAAAAAAAAGAGGCTTTTCTTCAAATAGGGAAGATGATTTAAGCAGAGTTTCTCTTTCTCACCAGCAACAAGTTGTATTAGGCAATCAAAGACAATCTTCAGAAAGCCACAAATCAGACATTATGAAATTATATTCTGGGTGTCTTTCTTCCTCTTTCCTACTTAAAATAAAACTGAAAGGGAACACAGTTTTCTTCACCCAAGAACTATTTCCTCCAAAATTTCACTGCTTGCTAAATGATTTTAAATTAAAAAAACCATAAAATTTCCCGCATATTCAAAACCCATGACTATTTTTCACTTTTGTTTTAACTATTCCAAGTTCATATTAAAAATAAAAGTTTTAACATGAAATAATGCTTAGTTCCTAGAATCCTTGCAAATCCCCTTCTAGAGTAATAGTATTAATAACCACCTTTCCAAGGCCAGATTACTGCCCATCTTGCATCAGACCACTCCACTTGGTGCTTTCTTTCTCCTGACAAGCATCTGCTCCCTTTAGGTGAAAAATAACTAAAATCCAGCAACAGTTCCCTGTTCCAGGTCAGAATCAATGGCACTGACAAATGATAGTAACAAACCAATGCCAACCAAGAGGACACACCAAGATAACTTTTAACATTATAATGAAGTGCAAGTCAAAATATAGCCACTATGCAGATACAAAAAAAAAAAAAAAAAAAGAAATCCATATTCATATGTTGCAGCAGCCTTGCCAGAGCTTAGAGATAATGCACAGCAAAACTAAACTGCAGTAGTAACATTCAGAACTGGACTCTGCTGCTAAACATGTGGAGCCAATCTTTACATATCAAAAATGGAAGTGAAAAAAGTGACTCCTTCCAAAGTCGGTGACTTCCAATGGCAAAGGAAGTCTATGGCTGTGCTCACAATTAGAGGCATGAATTACAATCTAACCACATAAGACCCATCTTTCGTTCAACAGCACTCTTACAGCTTTCTAGGGAAGTATAGTGCTTTCTAACTTGAGACTTGCAGCATAAATGGGTTTTTTAGGAAAAAATAAAACCACTCGAGTTCACCAATAAACAGCTCTTAAACAGTGAAAAAATATATTGGGACATCATAATATCTCTACAAGGAAGATGCAGAAGACACATAAGTACTATATCCTCTAACATCAAGTTTTGCACTACTATCCTCCAAAATTCTCTGATTTCTATGGGATTTTATTAGCTTTTTTCTCTTCTCCTCCAAATCATTGTAACTGGGTGAATGATGAAAAAACCCCATGAGAACTTTTCTTACTCCCACAGTAGTTTCCCACTTCTCCAAAAATAAACATACCATTATGTTTTTACACTTGCTGTAGGTTCCACTACATAACATTCTGAGAGGGGCGGGGGTTTCCACTCTACAGACATACTGCAGCATCAGTGCTAGCAGGAAGCTGCTCTCTTTACAAAAAAAGGGAAGTTGCCTGTCTGCAGTGTTTTGAAGTCACAGCCTGCCTTTAACCCTGTATGGGCACATCCTCCTTTCCCCAAAGTCAAGTGTGGTACACGCAAGAAACTGAACAAGAAAAGAGAGTGAGTGCTGATCACATCCACACCTGTGCCTAACACAACTCAGCAACTAAAAGCACATCTTGCTAGTGTTGGAAGTCAAGATGAACTTTGCCTTGGAATACTTTTGGTATTTAAAGCACGCCAGGCTTTACCAAAAAAAAGTCTTTAAGTGGAAGCTTCATAAGCATAGCTGGCCTCCTGGTAACCGTGTTTACTGATAGCCAAAACTAAGTACAACTGTATGCTCCTGCTGCTTTAGGTTCTGGTGACACCTGCAGCAGAGCTTGGAAGGCCTGCCAGAAGATTTCTTAATATTTATAGAGGAGCCATGTTCATCCTCATAGCTATGGGAGAAGCTCTCCCTAATCAGGAATACATTTACTGTTTCCAACAAACTACAAACAAACAAAAAACTAGAAAAACCCCAACATTTTCACTTCAGTTCCAGCATGAAATGAGAGGCAGCATTTCTTCACTGATATTATTAGCACGTAAAAATCTTGCATCATATGAAAGTAACAGAAAAATCCAACTCAAAAATGCATTTTCTGTATTTCTTGCTTACTTCCTATCTTTCCTTCTGTTTTGATAATGAAAATCAAAGAAATAAGATTTTTCTTTGAAAACATTCATTTTGAATTAACTTAGAGTTTAATTAAGAATACAAGGACCCTAAAAGTTATTTAAAAGTTGGTTTAAGCTAAGAGCTGATCAAGTACTGAAAACAAAATTCGTTGATAACACCGAAACACTCAGGATAATTCAGAGTTGAAGGTACAAGTATATGAAGATTAGTCCTTAATGGCTGTAAAGCTACTCTCACTCTCATAACTGACACTTACCCTACTTGCGGTAAATATTTATACATTCAGTCACATACTATGCTTTTGGGCAAATAACTGTTAATTTTTAGTCAGATTTTCAAGGGAAATGAGTTTTGTGTGCTTATTCCACTTGTCTGTTAAGTTCCTCCCATACTTAATCCCAGCAAGTAATTAAAATTTGTAAAAGGTAGAGGTCTCAATGGTAAGAAAGGTAGATGTCTCAGAGAAGAACAGCTCAGGTTAGTGCCATGGCTGAAGTCAAAGCACTTCAGCTGTAACAGCCCTCTGTGGCTGGTGCCAGCCAGGATGCTCACAGCTCTGGTTTAATTCCACATTCAGCAAAAAAAGGGCCTTGAAACTACAAACTGACCCAAATCAGCAGTACTAATCACAACATAACATTCAGCTTAGTAATGCAGCAGCAGTGAATTTCCTGAAAATTCAAAAGAAAAAGAAAAAAAGGGGGAAAATAATGCAAGTCCCACTAAAAACCTACAAGTTGGTTTTCGAGTTGTTCTGTGGTGAATAATCTCTGTGTTTACAATAACTACAGTGTGTCTTTGAACAGCTCAAACCTGGATTGTCTTCAATCCATTTTACCTTAGGTGTCAACAGAGCAGCTGCCAGTTTCTCCATATTCTTTATTTTTATGTCACATTTAAACATATATAGTTAAGGACGTCTCCATCATCCTGATGAGATGCTGTGATAGTACTTCTCAAGAAGGAAAAAAAAAAAAAGATTTCTTATTCTTATATGATCAAAACTGCACTAAGGAATAAAATTCTCAATTCCAAGGTTTTTGTGAAACAGTTTAATGAGTTGTCAATTTAGCAATATAAATATTGGTATTTTACTAGAAATAACTTCTTAATGACTATTGAAAAACTGCTGTTACTGGTGGATTTGAGTTGGGGGGGGGATTTAACCTTTCCAACTCTTCCTATTGCCTTTCTCTTGGCACCTAGTGTTTAAAATCCTGCCTTTTCCCTTTTTTTGTATACCATAATTTGTGTTATTTCCTTCTTATAATCTTCCCCTCTCTGAAAATATGTATGTCAAATTTTAGTCTTTTACTACAATGCATTTTCAGTGCAAATTAGCAGTGTGTTCTAATAGTAATCCATTGCACCCCTCATTTTAAGGGGAAGGAGGCAAGACACATGACAAAAATCATAGAGTGAAATAGCTGGAAGTCCACCCACTGGGAAAGGCTGGATGGCAGAACCACTGTGCAATGCTGCTGTAAAGAAATGCAAAGTAAGTATTATTTTACTTTATATGAGTCTTACATAATTTTTTTTTAAAATTTGAAAGCACCAGTGTAGGATAATTTATAGTTAGAGAATTATATTGTTCAGAAATCACATTGAGCCATCTTAGACTTGAATAAAATTTAGTTCAGACATTAGAGAGCAGAAGAATGCATCTTGGAACTATGTGAAGCCAAACTGTGCACTAGGAAATGCAGGCAAGTACACTGCAGTAACAGTTCATTGTAAAATTCAATATTGCTGATATTTGCTTTCAAAACACACTCCCCTGCCTCCCATCCTTTCCTTCTGTCACTTCGGGCAAATCTGTGGTTAAGGGATTCCGTGCACCTCAGTCGTCCACTTCTCAAACCTCATCTAAACACACACCTCACTTGGTAAAGCAAAACCATTCTTATCCATCACTCATGTCCATTGCAGAAACCTCGTCCTCTGCAAGCCTAAATTAAGTGTATTCCACTGACCTCTTCCAAAAGTATCCTACTAGCATGTAATCACATCCCTATGTTCTAAGCTTCCCCTTCTAAACTGTTGCTTCACATTTCTTCTATAGAAATGCCAGTTCCATTTCCATAAAATTTTTTTGTCATCGTCTTTTGCCATCACCTCTGCTTTCTTCCTCATTCTTCACCGATTGTTCTGTTTCCCCAGTCTGCTTATTTCTACATCCTTATTAAAATTTCTATACCTTTACACAAAACAAAACAAGACCCCCCTCATCACTAGCATTATGCCTTCAGTAACTACAAACTAAATTACCTACACAGAATATTCCTTTCATTATTTACTTATTTGCCTCTGCTTGGAAGATTTTACACTGTAGACATATATGGAATGGAGAGAATTTCTCATTTCTTATTATTACTGATTCAGGTCTCCCGACAGAACACATCTACAATTCTTCCTGTATGATTTAAGTGAGCTTCTGAAGAATTTCTGGTATGCATTGGACATTACTATGCAAAAATCAAGTACAAAGAATGGTCAAATAAAAGCTAGTTTAATTCCAGAGCATTAGTTCTGAGCTGTCAGATCTCCATAGCATACACTCTAAACAGTTTCTAGGTAGCTTTGTAGGAATTTTATTTTAGAAAAATCAAAACAAAACCGGCAAAAAAACCCAAACCAACAAAAACTCCAGAAAACAACAAATTAAGTCATACTACACCAAAACAGGAATTTTGGAGAAATTTTAGCAGCAATGTTATAAGAAAACAGCCAGTTAGAAACGCCTGCCCAAAATCTACTTCCTTTCCTTCACAACATCTTTACGCGGGTCTTAACCAGCAAGTCAATTCCTATAACCCAAAACGCAGAGGAAACAGCGGAACAGCCCTGGTTTCGCTGCAGCTTAAGGGCAGCAGGAATGGAAGTTCCCAGTCCGTGCCCAGCACATGACACCTACGTAATGGAGGGCTGAGGCTCAGAATTTCCTCCCGTGCAGCACCTTCCGCAGTACTTTCGTTTTTTCTGGGTATAATGGTAACGGGAAGCCGGGGCTGCCCACACTCCCTGCCCGAGCGCAGCCAGAGGAGCGGCACAGCAGCTCTTGGCTCCTGGGCAAGCACAGAGCAGGGACAGGTTCCGGGGTGCCCCAGCTGGGAGAGGACATGGTCCTGGAGAGCCAGGTAAGTCTGCACAGTGCTGTGGGCTCTTCTGTCTGCTCCATGTTCTGCTGGTGCTTTAGGAGGCTCGTTCGGCTCCAGGAAAACCACAGTGACAGTAGCTCTGTGCTGGGTATGGCAGGGTTCAGCCACCCCCAGACACACAGCCATGCACGACACAGTGATTTAATGCTATGCTACAGAGAAAGCACACTTAAAATTGTGCTTTAATTTAATTTCAGGTTATACATTCACTGGTTATTCTGTGCATTGCGTCGTGCTTGGGTCACTTGTAATGAATCGATGCCGCGCAGAAGGAAGATTACATGGCGGTAGCTTTACGCAATGGTGGTGTGGAGAAATGGAAACCGAGGTTAATATTTTATGTTACTGTGGTCTGTGAACTTTTTTTTGCTCTGGAGAGGTGTAACAGAAAAGACAGAAACATAGATTTGAATGTTTGAATGAATGTTCACCAAGTGAGATGGTTTCAGTATTGTACAGGCGGGTTTAAAGTGATGCAGTACACCGCATCACAAACACAGAATCAAAGTTCTCTTGCAGGGATGTTTGAATTTGTCCTTTGGAGTCAAACCCATCCCAAGCTCAGGTGATGTTTCCAGAACATCAGTAGTCAAGTTTCAAATATTTGCAGCAAAGATAGGTACTTCTTCTCAAAGATTTCTCTCAGTCCCTCCTTTTCCAAGTTAAGCAGCAAAGCTGAAATTTCAAGAGTAACAGGGCATTTGAATTGCAACATGCACCTGCTGTCACCTTATGCGACAGAATAAAAAATATTTTCTGTAAGATCAAAAAAATAGGTTTTATTTTCAAAAAATTGCAAAGGGATGCTTTCATTTTAACTTCTGCTACACCAAAACCACTATCATGATACTTTACAGAGAAATAAAGGTTTCTGCTGCAACAAATAAGATCCAACTCTGGACTAAGTTTCTCTATCTGGCGAATTAAAGCTTTAAGTGGATTGGTAGGGACCTGATGCACATAAGTCGTGCAATCCCTTGAGAAATTATTTTCAAATTAACTAATAAGATATTGCACTGTGTATAGCTTATTAGAAAGAAACATTGAGCAGCAACAGCACATAGCTACTGTGCCTGGGATTTAAAAGCCGGATTTAGCTGTCATGTCCATAATTCTTAGTGCATTGGTTATGTAAAGGAGTAGGTGAGAGGAGGGTTTAGTTTCATATTAAGGAAAGTAAAAAGGCTCTGCAGAATGTAATTGCAGGATTAGTAAAAAGTATAAGGCAGCTTTGCTCTGCTATCAAAGACCATACAAGCTTTACATATCAAGGCAATTCATGGAAATACTCGTATAGAAAACTTGAATAATTGAAAATGAGATTGGTCTTACATTAAAGGATAAAGCAGATGTTTTCATATTAAAAAATCATATGTGTAGCAAAGAACTTGGTAAATTTTCACAGGAAACTTTAAAGGTTAGTTCCACAAATGGAGGGAATAATATTCAAGAGCTTTTTTACCAACCCTGATAGTTACTTTAGTAATATCTCTGCAACTTTCTAGATGTTCAAGAGATCTACATGTCACAGGATTTCTATGCATGAGAACATTTTGACAGTAATTGCCATTCATCTTGAGGGGGAAAGTTAAAGGTAAAGAGACAAAGCAAGCAAATGCCTTGAGAATAATTTTTAGACAGAGAATCACAGTATGGGGACAACACTTAAGAACAAAGAAACTATAAAGGCAACAGATGAGGTGAGTAGTTGAACCTAGCTGGGCAGAAAAAGGGGAAATCATAAGAATTAAGGGTGAAAACTTGTCAGTTTTGGTAATATATACAACCCTGATCACAGAAAATGAAGTTATCATAAAAACATTCTTTAACAAAGCTGCTGTTTCAAAACTAGAAGGGCACAAAAATTTGAGATTGCACACCAGAATGCATCAGTGAAGTCTACCAAGGTAGCACTACACCTAGGGTAAAGAAGTGCTAAGGGAGGAAATCCCAGGGAAAAAGTAATCATTGATTTAGCCTCATGCAAAAGTCACCTACGGGGCACAAGTGATTTAGTTGTATGTGATTGCAAAAAGGGGCAATTAAAAATAAAATTTAAAACCATTACAGAGAACTGGAGTGAAAGTGCTTTGCTTAGAATACATATAAAGACAGGGACTACTGCTTTCTAATTTGTGAAACCAACTTCAGAACTTCCCCACTGAAACAGAACAAGTTAACCATTTTTTAATGCAGATGACATTAGAGGAACTGAAAATATAATAAATGCATAAATGGTTCACGTGGAAACAAAGGTTATCAAAATAATTATTTGATGCTTTGACACGGAAGGACCTCTAGTTTCAACCTTTAGCTGCAACTGTCATGGACTTAGATTACCCTTTGTCACACAGCCAGCCTTGCACCAGCCCTTGCACAACTCCTGTCCTGTCCTAAGGAGACACAGATCAGCCTTGCTGTCACATCCCATTAGGAGCTAAGCTGATAAAACCTACTGGGATTCCAAGGTGACATCGCTTCTTTCATTACGTTTGTCACAATATTGATTAGATTAAGGTCTGGAGCCCATCTTTGGCCTGCCACTGACCCATCACATCTCCTGGGAAATTCTGCAGAGTAGGACACAAAATTGAAAATGACTGGAACAATAGAGATGTTCAAGATGGTCATAGCTCATGGGACTCACACAGATGTGACAAGTACTGATTTTTACTAACTATGCATCCTAATACATTAATCCCAAACTTGACAACTACATATTATATTATCTCCTCCACAGTAGTCAGCCTTCAGGAGCTTAATGGCATGAAAATAACCCACCAAAGATTTTCATTTCTTTCACTGGAGTAAATAACAACATGGTCGAAGTGCTGCCTAGCTAATTTTCCCTATCAAAATTTTAAAGAGTAAATAAAGAGCAGGTTGGTTTGCTGTCTGTGTAGCAAACCTTGTATCAGTTGTCTCCCGTGGCATGTTTAGTTTTAGATGTTTCACTCACACAGGACAACTGAAGATTCAGTTCAGAGAACTGCACAGCTGAGCCATATGGCATCCACATAATCGTAGCAGTTAACTGCTAAAGACCCCTACACCTGTTCTTACATGTTCAACAGGCTTTACTTATTGGCATTAAACACTTCTAATATAATACATTCTCTGTGTTGATAGAGGCTTTGTATGTGACAGATTTGATAGTTCCAAAGGCAAAAAGGACTACTCCGAATTGCCAAAAAAGTTTTCAGATTTAGACAGAATGAAAGTTGGTGATTTCTATTTTTTTTTTTTAATCTTTTTCAGTATTAGGTCAGCTTTTCCTGTTTCACATGTGGGCTGCTTTACAAATACCATCAGTAGGCATAGCTGAACTTCAAGGAGCCTGAGCAATAAGTTCAGTAAATGTCACTCCTTTTACCTACACCTTTACCTCCCACATATAACACCCACTCCCTCTGACAACACCAAACCTATGGTTTGAATTTTCCTTTCTTCTAAGTGTTCCCTCCTTCTCCTTATCTTCACACAGCTTTGCAAAATAGGATAGCTAAGCAATCAGCATCCCATAAGTAAAATAAACATTGCTATTTGCAGTAGGGAAGCTGTAGCACATCTGTCCCACGCAGTAAAACCCCTGTCAGAAGAGGACACAGTGTGATAGCCCAGGAACCTCAGGGTCTCACGGAACAAGAGCTTCCAAATTTGATTCTTGTACGCTTCGAAGGATAAAGCAACATGAAGCAGAACAAGAACAGTGTATTTCATTCAGTTTAGTATGGCAGAACACTGCTTGTTTTATTTCCATGGGAGTAGAAAAAACATATCAAGAAGGAAAAAAACCAAACATCCAAGATTTTTTTCTGTATAAAATGTTATTTCTTAAACATGCAGATGAAAATACATATTTCAGTTTGCTGCTTTGATCTTTTCACAACTGTTAAGATTCCTTTAAGTCCTCTCACCCTGTTCTTAAACTAGCCATTCTTTTTTTCTTTCAGAAAAAAAGGAGTCGAGTTTCTCTTAATATAATCCCAGCTATTTTTTTTTAATAGAAATTTTTTGTATGCTACTGAAAGATTTGACACACAATTAGCATTCCATTGAAAAAGACTTTAAAAATTAAGACCACACAGAGAAAGAACAATACTTGATTATGGGTTTAGTTTAAATAAACTTGCTTTAAATGCACTCTAAAATATTTAAATTGAATGAGATCCAGCTATCTATACCCATAAATAATACTCATCCAACATAATAAACCCAATAAACTCATCCAACATATCTTCATGCTCTGCAGAATTTTACCTGTAGGTTATTACTATGCGGACTTCAATTAAGATGCAATAACAGCTTTTACATCGAAAAACTATGGTTTGCACCTTGAGGATGTAAAAAAAGCAATATTCTGAGGACTGCCCAGGATCAATCTTTTTATGCTTTAAGGGCTGAAAATTGTGGGAGGAGGTTTCAGCCAGAACTAGAAGGTTTTCTCTTTGGAAGGGTACAGTTCTTCTCCCAAATAAAAATGTTCAGAAGATCCCTTCCTGCATTATCAAACAATATCCTCTAATTGTATTACACTTATGCCCTTGCTTAAACCATTAAAATCTAAGTGGTACAACAGCTGCACTCTTCACACATTATAAAATAATGAAATCCTGAGCACAGACCAAAAGGAAAAAGTAACCTTTCCTCAACACCGTAATATACCATTAAAAAAAAAAATTAAGCAGATATTTTTGTTGCACATCAATATCTTTGTTTACAAAACCCCACGACCACTTATTTTGCCCAGAATACACAACACAAATCTAAGGGGACGTTTGCATTAAAATTCTTCATTCATATTAACATGGGAAGAACCTTTCCTTCCTCAAAGAAAGCAATATGCTGTACACATATGTGGAGAAAGTAACTTTTCAGAAGTTTTAAATAACTTTAGTGTCAAATAGATCTTGACCCACTTCTGTGTTCCTATATCTTCACCCTCTTTTCTGCATTCCCTCCTCACATGCACTACTTTCCCAGCTCATCCACACCTCCTGCTGTGGCCCCAGCAGGTACATGCCCTGCCTTGATCCCGTCTCCTTACTAATCCAATATGTGGCCCAGCTGTCTTTGGCAGCATTAATTACATTCCTCTCCTGTCCTATCAATTGCTGGCCTCTTCATTACCACTGCTGGCTTTGGTTACCAGGAAGAGGATTTATTTCTATTCCCCGCTTCCCTTCACTCCCCATCATCTTCTGGTCTCACCAAAGAGATGCGCTGGAGTCCTGCACATGAGCCTAAGCAAACCTCCAGCTCTGCCACCTGGTACTTTGCAACCCAGAAAGAAGAAACTTTAGCTGAAGGCTGAGAGTTCTTGCTCTGTGCAGATCACAGACTGTGACAGAAACGGACTTGACACCGCTGGTTTTGTTTGATGGTTTCTGATGTGTCTTCCCACTAGAGAAACAGAAAGCCAAGACACCCTAAAGCTACCTCTCAGCTGTATGAGTTTGATACTTTGCAGACTTCAGAAGGAAGAGGGTGAAGATGCAAAAAAAGCTTTGTCAATCATTTGGACTATGCACAGCTTGCTTGTGTCAGTGTGCTGTCCTCTCCCTGGTGATTGTTTCAGCCAGAATCTAAGGTATAAATGTGTCCCCTGCCCACAGTGCCTCTACCTGCAGAGAAAGAGCTTCCAAGTCAAGTTTGAAAAGTACTATAGAGCATGTCAAAAGAAGTGTACAGGAACCCACTTCTTTGAAATTGCTGACATTTTGGAGGATGAAAGAAGCTTCAAATCTCCAGGGCTCCCGCCTTACAGGCACTAAGAAAAAATAAATCCCTTGAAAAGAAAAGAAAAAGAAGAAGAGAAACTGCCTATCTCTGTTTTTAGAAGTTCGTATATTTAAATCCCTTGAGGAAGGGAATAGTTTGGGAAACTGACAGTGAAAAATAGAAGACTGAAAATAAGTCTGATTTTTCTGATATGTTTTAATTTTATTTTTTTAATGAGAAATGGGTTTTGAAATAAATGTAATCTGCAAAAGCAATATAATTTATCCACCAAAAGGCAAGAAGTTAGGAAAACACCATCTAGAAATAGTCTGGCCAAAATTTAATTTGCTTTCAGAGACTGCACATGTTTATCATCAGCAATAGGCATCCCATTACTGGTTTTGCCACCAGCCAATAACAGAAATGCATGCTGCTTCTTTATTTTTCTTTTTATTCAAGTAATAGCCTTCCTTACAAGACAGAGTAAGTGAATCCTAAAACTGGTACTGTAAATCTCAGTAATACATGCAACCCTTTTAGCCAAACTGGATGTTTGAAAGTAAACTAGAACAGCCCTACCTCACTGAGAGCAGCTTTGTCTCACCCACTGGTGTCTGCAGACGCAGGGCTGAACAACATCTATCACTGGCTTTGATAACCACTTGAAACAAGAAGAATAATGCTGCTCTACTTGGAGCAGATGGACAAGTTAGGATAGCAGAGCTGCAGGAAGCACACTAAGCTGAAGCGGGGTGTGACCAGACCTCTGCCTTGTGCCCAGGTCTATGGGCAGAGACTGAGGACAAATTAAAGCAATTGCCAGGTTTCTCTGACTTGTGTCATGGGGCATCCATATGTGTTTTAGGACGAAAACCAGACAGTACTGAATGCTTTCAAATTATAACCAGAATCTAGTTTGGACCCGTTATTTTATATTATCTTCTGACCATGCTTTTGCCACAGGAAAAAAAGCTCTGAAAACCATGTTTACATACTTAAATGAGAAAAGGAACTGCTATCCCCTTATATTTTTCATTTCTGAAGGTCTTAAGGGAGGAGTGAGAACACATAGTAAATAAATAGCTTAACAGACTGTAAACAACTAAAGCCTTGCCTCTTGCAAAACTATAGCCCCTGTGATTAATGTTTCAGGAATTATATTAAAATGCAATAACTTTCCCTGTAGACTGGTGATACCCAGGAGAAAAGATTCTCTGCCTTGAATGAGACCATGAAATTCGATTTGTGTATTCTAAAGAAAGAAATAACAATCTCTTAATTTAGATAGATTTCTTAACAAAGGCAGCATCTTCCTCTTTTGATCACAAATTAAGCAATAAAAATAAAGAAGTCAGGCTGTCTGACTGCATGAAAGAAAGGGAGAATCTGCATGAAGTAGGCCTCTCTTGTAATTAATAATAACAAATTGACAGGCATTACATCTACTCTGCACCTTCCAGTATCGTGACTCAGAACTGTACTGTAAAAGCTGTACACACTGCTAACAGCTCCTTTCTTTAAGGGCTGCTTGTGCTAAAGAAAACTTGTGAACTGAGTAAAGAATTTAGGGCATCAGTCACTGCTGGACTAAGATAACATCTCAGAAACTTCAGGGGTGGTTGTGGAGTTTGCTCATACCCCTTGGTACTTTCTCACCACTCAGACCAATAATTAGGCATGTGATGACTGACCTTAATTTTTAGGGAACAGACTCTAGCAGACTTGTTAAAGGACAGAGGAAAACCCATAAATTAAGATTAAATGCAGCACACACACACATGCACAGATGCAATCAGCACTAAACCAGTGCTCCAGGCAGAGGTACCCTTACCAGGCTCTCTCCCCCTGGCCAGGGTAAGGCTGGCTCTTCCCAAATGCTGCCTTCCCCACTCTGTTCCCATGACAGCAAGCTCAAATTTCACCTCAAGTTTAGCAACTCTGTTCTACACCAGGGTCACTGATTAATGCCATGACCCTTGACTCACTAACCTCAGCAGTAACAAAACAGAAGGCTCTGGGCTTACAGCCCCAAATTTTAAATTGGTTTAAGGGAAGGTCCCTGCTGGGGGGCAACAGTGGAACTTGCAGAGATGTTTTGTATGAATAAACAGAGATAATTTTTACCCCTCTTAGCCTTTTCTGAAATTTAGTAGCAATAGAAAAGTAAACAGGTAACTGTTCCAGCACAGCCTTAAATAATTCAAAGAATCACACTCTGCCTACCTGAAAAATTCAGAGCAGGCCCTGTAACAGTAAACAGGTTTTTAATCAATTCTAAAATCATAAGAATACAGAAGATAGATGACACTAAAACTTAATTTATTTTCTATTCGGCAGAATTTAATAGAGCCTGAACGGCCCTCTCAAACTGAAATAGGAACACAAGTTTTAAATAAACTTCTTCTGGGCACATCTGCAGGGAACAGTTCACGATCAAGCAGTCCTTGAAATTTCTCATGCCATTTGCTGTTAGAGCAATACACAAGTTTTAACCACTGCAAGGAGCTTCAGCCGTGTCTAAGAGTTTTGTTCTTCCTAGTGATCTTAACTGGAAAAATCCTGAAAAAAGCAGGTCATTGCAGCACGGGGACTCAAACAATCCCTGTGCTTCCAAGAGGGGTGAGGCCAAGCAATGCTGGAAAATGGAAGTCAAACGTTCAGATGGCACTTGGCAAGGAAGAAACTAGTGATGGGTCCAGGCCAGCCAGGCTCTCCTTGCAGCCCATGATCCACCCAGTGTGTGACGCAGGACAGCGCTTCCACCTGCACATGCAACACCCAGAGCTTGGGGGCTGCAGCCAGGACCCCCTCGCTGCCTGGCTTTGGCACAACAGGGCCCCAAGGCACTCCTGAAGCACACAACTCACACAAATCCCTCAGGGATAGATCTGTTGGGAGAACTAACCCGGAGCGGCCTCTTTGAAGTACAAGGGAACACTGGCTACATTTCAAAGCAATACTAGTACCAAGCAATGAGAGGACTCTTATACTTTAAAACATGGATTTCTTAATTTTCCAAAGGGCAGAGAGTAGCAAGTAGGACTATGAGGCGGCAGAGCCATCTGGGCAGCACTGGGGAGTGGGGCTGGGCGGGGAGGCTGAGCTCCCCAAGCAGGTGAGGGAGGCCGAGCTCCCCAAGCAGGCGAGGGAGGCCAGAGGCCGCCCTGGGGGCTGGGTCACAGGAGCACTCGGAGGGCACAGCCTGAGCACCACGGTGCATCACGGCAGGCAGCAGCACCCTTCTCTGCCTTGAAGTGATGGCAAGGAGATAAAAGCCTCTAGTGTGAAAACAAGCCTGGAGAGCAGAAGCAAACTCTTCCCCTGTACTATGTAGGCTGCTCTGGAGCCTGCCAGCAGGCACTGCCACCGAACAGCTGCAAGAGTAGGCACGGGCAGGAGCACAAACACGTAGCCTTAAGGATATTCACCACTGGCACCGGGAACAAGTGCTCGTCTGTTCCCGTGCCAGTGGCTGAGTCACAACAAGCTGACACCCTTTGGCACATCGCACCGTCGATTGCTGCAGTGATGGCCTTCGGATGCATCAGCAGCTCAACTCACTGCTACAGCACTGCTGCTCCTGGTACCCTCGTCCTTGTGTTCTGACCCAATTATTTTCCATTAAGTTACTTAAGGCATGGAAAAAAACCTCCAACAACCAAGTGCAAGAGGAGCAGAGGGGAACATAGTTGGTTGAGCCCATAATCTTAGAGCTACATCTCTAATTCCAGTAAAAAAATATTCTTTTTACATGATTGTCAGGCAGAGAAAGCTACTGCCAGCATTTTGTACCCTGGTTCTGAGCACTCATAATATCTGTTTAAATTAGCAAGCAATCAGCACCCACAAGAATTGACATCCCATACACAGTATTCCAGTTGCACATTCTCTCCTCATTCTTTTCTGCCATGGAAATCTTTATTGCACAGGGCTTGTTTTGACAAGATATCTCTTTTTTATTCAAGAATTCTATGTACTTTTCACTCAGATTTTCAGATTCAGTCAGTTTCTATATCCTCGAGCTGTGTGTAACATCAACATAAAATAACAAACAGAACTCAACAATCAAAATTATTTTCTCTTTCTTAGTAGAAAAAGTCATACTACATGGTGCCAACCAGTGAGATTAGCACAAAAATTTTCACTATCAGTTATGCATTAATAGAAAATTATAACTCTTGAAGTGGAACGGATCTAAAGACCAAAAGAAGTCAAAATTTGGCTATTCACTGAATTTTGAGCATAACATAACTGTTTCCATGTAAGAATGAGAACTGAAATTACCTCATGTTAAAGGCACTATCAAAACCTAAACCAAGGCTCAGCTACACTGCATCTATAAAACACACATTTCTTATCAACTCCCATTCCTTTTCAATTCACATTCCTACATGCAATGCATCTTTCCCCCATACCTGTAACAAGAAAAGTCATTTATATTTACCTATGTGATCACAGCAGGAGTGCTACCAAAACATTTTTCCCCAGACCAAAGTACTAAGACCATCCACAGGATAACAACTGGGTACTTGTTTTGTGCCTCTGACAGAAATCATGCATGATGTCTTTCCCCACTGCTTTATTCTTCTTTATTCTCCTTTATTCTCTCATTGACAGTAGCTATTCCTTTCACATTATGGACAGCATAGATACAGATGCAGCAAAAAATTCATTTTTTAAATAATGACAAAGAATGCCTTCCTATTTCTGACAAAACATTAAATGATACAATTCCTGATGTGGTATATATTCATACTGATGATATAGAATTAGTTAAAAAAATGAGCTAATAAATCAGCTAATAAAATGTTCCCAAACCAAGCAGGTACCATGCTAGCTTATGAGGTTTTCAGCAAACCTGAGGTAAGTTTCAGGAGATAAGGATGATTTTAGTATCTTAGGTGGCAACGTGGTTTGGACCTAAAGGGAGGACAGCAGCTGTTTCAGTTGAGCTCTGCATTTGAATTTCCAGGATTTGTTGCAACTCCTATAAACTCAAAACAAAACTCAACTGGTATGAACTGAAAGAAGATGCTTGAGTGAAAAAACTGCCAGTGGAAACCACTGAGCCTGAGAATCAAAACCAGTGTTCAGATCTGCATTGCACAGATGCCTGACAAGCCTGATGCAAATGTTATGTTTTCTTGCTTATAATTCTAAGCCCAACTATTTTTTTCACTGAAACCAAGCGTTGGGGGGCCAGGGGAAGAAATTAATTTGAAATGGATCTCCTAATGAGCAAAGATCATGGACCCAGCAAGAGCAGGAAAATTGCTTTTGCATATTTAGCTTTCAAGAGAAGGAGGAGAGAAAGAGAGAATGGAACTGTGGACACAGTGGGGAAATTTATGAGAAATGCAAGTTGTGTGGTTCAGGCAGCTTGAGGGAGTGCTGAAAGATTTCAGAAGGTGACCAGATTCCTTTCTCATTAATGAAGGGGCCCTGACTCCAGATCCGCCGAACTCGCTCTGAGTGGAAGGCTATTCAGCTCTCTCCTTTGATTGAAAGCATGAGTCTGTTACTTACGAGCTCTCAGTAGCTTTCCTTTTAATAGGAAGTGGGGGGAAGGGGCAAGAGGACGGCTGGAGGAGGGGAAGGAAAAGATGGGTAGGAAAAAAACACTGGTAGCAGAACATGGGACTTCGAGGGATTTGCAGGACAGGCCTTTGGGGAAAGATTAAAAGCCTACGAGGTGAGTGATGCCTTTCCTGGGCTGATTTTCCTTTCCTTATTATTCACCAACATGCTAAGAAGTAAACTCCTCTGCATCATCAATCCACCCTTACCCTCTTTTTTTCTCATAGTCTTACTAAGTTTATTCTGCTGGCATGGAACTTAAAAAAAAAAGAATTGGTGGTTTTAATTTTTTTTTTCTGGTAGATATCATCTGTAATTTAATAATGCTAAAAAAGAAAGCCTAAATAAACCAAATCCTGACCATCTCCTCTGCTGCAACAGGGAACACGCAGCCTGCTGTTCTAAATTGTAGACAGTCACGAGCTCTCGTCAGACTTTGTGTGGGCTTGAAATGTGCTTTTAGTCCTTTGCAGCTGAAAACTGAGCACAAATTATCACTAAAAGAATATGAAAAATTATGCTGGGACATTTGCCATAGCTGTAAGGGAATGTTCCTCAAAGCAATCAGAAAAGTGAGCAGATTACTTAGGTGGCTCAGGTTTGAGGACTGCATTGACAGCTAGCTGTTCCTAACAAAGGTTACTTTTTCATATGGGGAAGAAAAAAAAAAAAGACAAAACCTCACTGATTTCTTGAAAGAATTCCACATGTATCACCAATGGCCATGAGAGGTCCTTGCTTGTGGGTAAAGGAGAACACAGCAACAGGGTGTCTAAAGCCTTTTGTACTTAAAAGGGATCGAACCAGAACTCCTGTTCAAATACTTTGAGCATAAGTGCCTTTAGTGAATTTTAAGATATTTAAGCAGGAAAAAAGCTTGTCTAAAAATAATGTGAAATATCATTATAATTATTGTAACAATAGTGTAAGTATTTTGTAGTATGAATTGTAAACCATCAAATTGTAAACACCCGATTCATGGTTTTAAAAGATAGAATATCATTAGCAGTTGAATGAGTATTCAAATCTTTCCAAAGATAACAACTGTGACATGGTTACAGAAAATGCTTTAAACTCACCCACTTGTAGCCAAATGTGTTGAAGCAAGAAGGCTTCAACTGTTGTAGTGTTTGGTCTCATCCACAGTTGTAACTTCTGGGAACAGCTATTTTATTCTTCAGAGGCAAACTCCAGATATTTTATTCTACTGCAATATTCCAGACCATTTCTCAGACCAGAGTTCAAACACCCAACTAAAGGGTACAATTTTATTTCTATTAAAAAAAAAAAAAAAAAAAATCAGCCGTGAATTTACTTGTAAGCTCACTGGTTAGCACACAACAGCAAACGATGTCACAGAAAAATTAAAGCTATCACCTTCAAAACTATACTTGGGAGCATTTTAGCATAATAGACTTCCTAAACATCTTTCCTTTTCAACTATTTCAGTATTTCAAATATGAACTTATTTAGTCAAAATATGAAACCAAAGTACACAAAAATGAACAAAGCATGACACTTAATTACAAATCTCTGAAAACAAGTAGGTGACTTTAAAGTAAACTGAGTGCCGAACAGGCATGCTATTAATCATTCTTTGGGAGGGAAAAAAATTATTTTTTTTAATCAACATCTTGCACTATTTATTAGTCAACAATATGAAAAGAAGAATTGAAAGGTGCAGACAAGAACTGTGGTCTATTTATAAAACAAGGGACTAGATTTTCAGTTACAGGTACTGATCTTCCTGTTGTCTGCAAATGCTGAATCCAGTTCAAACTGTATTTTGCTAGTTTTTATCTGTTGCCAATGAAGAGCCATCAACCCCTTCCAGTCTGTAAAAACTTTGGTTTAAACTGAGCAGAAATCTTGACTGGAAAGTGAACAGGCAACTTCAAGATAAATCTAAGTACTTCCTGTGTGCATCAGCCTGGGAGGTAACTTCAGTGCTGTAACATTGGGAGTGCTGTGCTTGATTCAGTGGAGCTTCTAGGTGTGTAGAGTAGTACACAGATAGTATATCCAGAGTTTATAAAAAATTAAGAAATCTTTACATTTTTGCCCTTGGTGAGGCAATATTTACCCGCATTTAAAACACAAAATATCTTCAGAATCAGACTTTGAATCAAGTGTATCAATACAATAGAGAGGAAGCAAAAATAAGGAAAAATAGTAGTAATAGAAAGATAAGACCATTTGGCTCAGTAGGCAAAACAGGAACTTTGTGATCACAAGCAGCACCACGGGGAAAGGAGGGATTAAGTAACACTGAGCATCAACCTTTACATGGGGTCACTTAGATGAGTCCTATTGCCTCTAACAAGTTTTGTACTAATACTCAGATCTGCAGCATTGGACATGAAAACCTACATCACCCCTTCCCTAAGGTTACAATTTTATTACCATTTATTTTTGAAAGAAGAAAGTGGAATATCCCAGTATCACTAACAAATCAATACTTCCTCACTCTTAAAACATGCACATACATATACCACAAGAACAATGCTAACTTCTGACTTGATGCTCTTTGATATATGAACATACGAGACAATTGGAGACATTCCAATTATCTCCAGTTCAAAGTTAGACCAAAATTAGAAGCAGTTATGAATAATGGAGTAGGTTTTAGTAGAAATAGCAATGCTGTACAGAATAAAGATGAGAGTTTAGCTTAGCTGTGAATACATGAACCAGGTGAGCCCCACTGCTTCCTTAAAGAGACACATTGGAATTGCACATCCTCAGAAGTTCAATTAACAAAACATAGTCAGAACAGTTTTGTGACAGATTATAAATTGTTTTCAGATGCAATTTTTATGTTTTCAGGTTAAAATCAGAAGCCAAAGTTTCTTGTGAAAATTATTCCACTTCTTTAGGAGGGTTTTTTTCAACCATGCCAAAATCTTGTCATTTACCATAGGACCCTAGGAGTCAATATCCCCTCAAAAGATGTGTCTTGGAAGGTTCAGTAGCCAACACGGAGATAAACACCAGCTCAGATCAAAGGGTGCCTAAGCAGTCTATTTCCATTCATTGGGAAATTCTCCTGACAATCTAGCATTTTAATTAAAGAATAAAAATCTTTCAGGCAGTAATGCTTCTATTTGGATGAGCTATTTTTCTTGGATGTCTATGCCACATTACAGGAAAAGATATGGGGTGAGCATTCCACCATTGCCTTATATTTCTGCAATGCTGCTTTACTTTGTGGATTTTGTGCAGATTGGAGCTCAGACGATCATCGTGACAGTGCACATTGTAGGAATGACAAGATATATATGGCTACTTCTTTGGCTTTTGCACTCTTATCAGAGACCTGTTTTCCTTGACTTGCTTTGCTGTCTCCATAGCTCTGTGTAAGTGTGGGCAGTGCCAAGTAGGCAGTGGTTGGCACTCCAGCTCAGTGCCTTGTTATTCACAGTTTTGACAAGGGTAGCAGACAACAGGCCAGAGATGATCTTTTATGGTTTCTGCCCGGGTTTCTGTATGGTTATTTACAGATTCCCTTGTTCAAATCCTGTGTTGCCTTCCTTCACCAACCTCAGTTTAAGTTTGCCAGTATTTTGAAAACCATAAAAATGAAGTGATTACATAAAACAATCGATGTTTTCTAGATTTTTAGTAGCAGTAAACAAGTTTTAGCAACAACAAAAAAAATTATTTCACTCAATAGACTCACTGGGAACTGCAAAGCATAAAGCAGCCATTTCAACACATTCATAGAACATCCATTACAAAAGTTAATTAATGTACTAGCTAATAGGAATTATTATGTATCATGCAATGCTAGGGCAATTGAAGACTTTCATTTACTTCAGAAAATAACTACCAATAAAAAGCACTAGCATATTCAATGCTTTTCAGCTTTTGCTTTAAAATTACAATCCCATTTCTAGAAACAAGTGCTCCACTTGAACAAACCCTTCTTTACTTCAATAGATGTAGGTGTGAGAAGGGGCAGGTGTCTAACTCCACCTACCAAGGGCATGCAGCAAGACTGTGCTCAACTTACAACACAGGTGTTTAAAATGACAACAACTTGAGTGCCTCTCTAGTCTCAAATTTCTCCAGAATCACCGAATTTTTATACCACAAAAAGAGCAGATCCAATAAGGAACACAGAAGTAGTAAGAATGTGATACACCCCCTTTTCTGGACTGGTTTTGCACAAAGTATAATATGACAAGAAATTCCTCAGCCTTCTTATCAGAGTGATTTGATGCAGGCTGGTGGGTAATCATGGCAGAATTCTGTCCATAAAGTTTTTTTTATTATGGCCCTAATTATTCTAGAACAACATAAAATGGTAAAATATAGTATCATCAGTAGAAAATGGTCGTGATATGTAAATCTACAAAACATCTATGCTGAAAACACACAACAGAGCATTTTAGATCTCCCAAAGTGAAATTAGGCTGGATTTTATTAAAGAATTTGCAAAGATAACTGTTTCAATAACTTAATGCATCTGCAACACTTCATGTGAAACAAACTGTATTTTTTAATTCAGTACTATTAGGTCTGAACTAACTCCCAGTGGGATGTCTTGTAAGTTTAGGATTTCTACCTTGTCTTTGTGATGCACATATTCTGTGGGAGCCGCAAATCAGAAAAAGAGGAAATTATAAAATAATCATAGGGAACTAGTCTCCTACACAAGAAAAACAATCTGATTTTCAGTGAACATTCCCAAATTAACAATCAACACTGTTGTCATTACTCTTAAGCAGCTTCATTTGGGGGCAAGGCACTTTGAAGCTTTTTTCATGTATACAGACTTTAAAGAAGTGTGAGAGTACTACCTGGCCAAAAATCTCATATAATTAGCAAAGTTATAGGCATTATGAATAGACTGTCCAGGAAATTTGCCAAGACATGGAAAGCTTTTACTTTTAAACCACCTGCTCAAATATCAGTCAAACAGTAGCTAACTATCAGTTCAGGACACACAGAAGCACCAAGAAGGGAGAGAATAGCAGGGAAATGAAACAAGGTTTTTAAATTGCTCTCATTCTTGCGATCCAAAATAATTGAAATATTCGTTACATATTTTCATTTTTATGCAATGTGTGTGTTTAAGCTTTATGTAACATTTTACAGCTTGTATGTAGAGTGCTAGTGTTTTGAGACTTTACAGAGATAAAACTACATAACAGAGTTGACTGTACTTTCCTGAGCAAGTGGAGACCCATGCTTCTGAACACCACTCAATAATTCCTCATTACGTTTATTGCAGTAATTTCTTAGAGACAGCTATTCATTTCACAAACCCAGCATATATCTCTCCACAGCTTCTCTCCTCATCTGTATTCTACAATCTGGATCTTGTCTAGCTTTCTATCTTGTCTAGCTCTGGAGAAAAAAAGGTAGTTAGGAAAGTAGGAAATGCAGGGAAAATAGCATCAACCACTACAGCACTTTCCGATTTCTACAGAGACTACAAATTTCTGAGATCTATCCTAGAAAAATCTTTTACCAACATGACCATGGATTTTAGGGAGATTTGGCACCCCTGCACAAACGAAAATAAGAAGTCAAAACCAGACAAACCAACCCCCAAAACAAACAACTCAGACCAGGGAAATCCACCCACAGAACCTTAAAACAAGTCTCTAAACCTGAGCTAAACCAGGTTGTGCCCATGGTATGCAGAGCTTTTGCAGACCCGGGAACAGAGTTTAATGGGGAACACCAGAGAGCAGCAGAAGGAACAAGCTTCCCCTGGGGAAACAAGATCAGTTTTAAGTTTCCCACATGCTCATGCCTAGGGAATCCCCTTTGAAGTTGCTGGCTGACACGACATCTGTTTCATGCCACAGCAGCAGCTGTAGGGTTGAAATCCAGACTCATCAAAACATACATGGCTCTTGAATTCACTGTATTTGTTTTATACCGTTTGATTTTTCCCCTGGTAAGAAGGTGGAAGAATATAAATTGTAAAATTTACATAAAATGATAAAACAACCTCCCTAAAAGCATTTTTAATACTGACACAATGAACTTGAAAAAGGCAGAAAAAAGGGTGAAAAATCCAATAATATCTTCCTGACAAAAATATAAGTGCTCCCCCTGCCCCTAAAAGAATATTCAACCAGAAATTATTGAAACTTGTTATCCTATGACTTAGGCAGCTTTCAGGTGAGTGCCAGTCCTAAATGATAAAGCGAACAGGTTCAATGAGCACATAGGTTTTTCATCATCAGCTATTTGAATTGTGGCTTGACCAGTAAAGACCACAGAGGAAATAAAAGCTCCAGGAAGACAGTAAATCTTTTTCTGTTTGTAGTACACTTACATTTATGTCCTTATAAAGATATTTTCATAAAGGGTTGGGCCAAAGTAGCTCAGTCATGTGAATTCTGTGACTGATTCACGTCAAGATGCCTTAGCAAAACAGGAGAGTAATTGTTCAGCTAATACCACTAGCACACAGGTAGATCACCGAATTTTTTTATTTTTTAATTTCAACATTTATGCATCTACAGCAGGGGGTTTGTTCAACTGCAGAACAGTCCTAAGCTTAACCCAGTGCAAATCTGAGCACATAGGGCCATGCTATTTTAGAGTGTCACATTCAATAGTTTATGCTTGAATAGTCTGAGACTGTGTCCCAGGATATGTAAAAAAGTATAAACATATATCTATAAGAACTAATAACCTCTGCTCTGTACTACTCAGCATCAATTCAATATACAGTTTGTGATCTGATTGTGCCAGTCCTTCCCAGGTAGCTCAAACTATGCTGAAAGACACTGTAGGTGACAGAAAAGTGCTTAGAGATAAAACTAAGTAGGCTTGGGAGCTCATCCATTTGTTCACTAGCTCTAGTCATTCAAAATGCTTTCTTAAAAATTGTTTTTGAAAACTTAATTTGGTGACAGCTTCTTGCTAAAATTATACCATATTTAACTATTTTCACAATACTTCTCCATATATTTTCCTCAAGATGTTATCAAGGTGATCACACCTTGATTCTATTCCAAATAAAGCCAGTAGAATGAAACCAACAGCAGTTAACTGCCCTGAAAAACGAGTAGACTTCAGAATACTCTAAAAATCCCCCAAAAAGTGCTGATGAGCTTCTTGGCAGCATCAGCAAAAGGAGTCCAAGCAGTAGATGTTCATGGGAACTGAGTTACTTGCAGTAATTCAGGTAAGACAAGATACATCACATGTTTAATACAAACGTTTTTAAACTAATACAGCTGCAGGTGAGTTACTGCAAATGAGCTCATCAGCCCAGAATTTCTCTCCATCAGCTGAGAAATAAAATTTGTAGAACCAAAGAGAATTAAAATTGGAGGGGAAAGCAATGGACCCCATTACTAATCGTAATGAATCTTCCAAAATACCTGTGGGAATGCTAACAGTGTCACTGTCATAGTTTCTGCTAAAGCAAACAGAAGGTTGACTAATCAAACTGGCAATTTTGATCTGCTAATTGTGATGCCCTGAAGCTTATAACACTAAAAATAAATTTATTTTTTGTTGAGCTAGTTAATAGCAACCCACGTGCATTTACAAAAATACCATATCAAGGAGATTGACATCAGCAGACATGCAGATTTTTCTTCCCCTGGGCACCAAATTGCTGATGTATGTACATGCTCCTTTCTTGGCATAATTGATTTTCTCTTTCTGCTCAGTGGCACAGACTTGGAATTGCTGGTGTCACAGCAAGCATGAATATGCAAGTAAAGGACACACTAGCTAGGATAAGTCCAGAACTCCTTCATCTAGAACCCAAACTTGAGCCCAATTTAAAATAGAATACCAGTTGTTTTTAAATATTGAACTTAAGAAGGCCTGAAATAAAATTACTATAAAGAGTGCATATTACACTAACATGCCTCTGTTATTCCTTGCTGGAGTCAAAATCAAACCTGAATCACAAACACTAAAAGCAGCTAAATAGGTTTTTTGTGCCTTTTCTGCCCTTTCTTAAAAAACAGTGAGAAGGCTCCATCACCTCCTGAAAACACACAAATTGCCATTTGTGCATGACAAGTTTTAGCAGCTCCTTTAAGCAGAGAAGGCCCAGCCCACATCTTTTTCTGAGATCTTTTCCTTTAGTTCACTCTCTAACTCTCCTCTGCCTTTAAATGAGCTGAGGTCCTCAGACTCTGGTAAGGGATCTCTTGTTACATCCTTCATGCAAAGTAGAACTATCACCCCTTTATATTTTTATTTTATTTAATCAAAGCTGATTGATCCACACCGATCAAGAATATAATAAAGATATTAATGATATATTACTGTGTTGTTTCCCAACTGAATCTATCTTAAATCTTAATCATCAGGCAAGATAATTCCTAAAAACTACAGATTTCTGTGACTAGAGTATCCATGAAAACCAAGAATTTCACTAGTAGTGAAATTGGCAGCAGTGCCAGAAGAAGCGTTAAAACCCTAGTCATTAGTTAACAGCCACACACCAGTATCACAGGCAACTCGTGTGTCAGGTTATGTTAAATCTGTTATTTTGGCAGAAGCACAAAAAACTGGGGATTAGCACCATGTCCTCTAAATCCTGGGGAAGGCCTTTCCTTTCAGTCCAAGAGGGAGCTACAGTACCAAGCATCAGGGGAAGATCTGTTTCACACTGCCCAGCAGAGAGTTATTCTCAGTGGTGTCAGAGAGCTGACCTGATGCCAAGGAAAACACAGTTTGCTCCACAGATACAGAATACAATTTTCACAAGTAGTTTTCCCTTTCAGGTAGAACCAAAACCAGACATAGCAACAAACCACATCTTAAGTTGCTCCTATATTTTCATCTTGGTTTACTCTTAAAATTGCTGGATACCCAAGAGATAGTGTGGGTCAGGACCTCTTCAGCAAAACATTTTCGAAATGGAAAATGCCATTTTGAAATTACAGCATCCATTGGCTCTGACAAAACTATTGTGTGGCAAGATTCATCATGCCCCAGGGCACAGAGAGGGAGACAAAGGCATGGTCAGTAATAACCACAGACTGCTGGCTAGCATATTCAACCTTGCTTCAAGCTTATAAAGCTTTGCTCGGTTCAGAACCACTATTTGAAACTCTTTCCTCCCACTCCCATCTGCTGCTAAGTTATTAATGTGCCATCAAGTTATTCTACAGCATGAATCTCTGAAATTTAGAAGTCTTGAAATTCATCTAAAAGTGGTTTGAGAACAGCTTTTAAATCTTAAAATTTGTGTACAACAAGGAAATCTTGAACACTTGTGCAGCCCTACAAATAAGACCAGAACCCAAATGTTCCCTGAAGACAGCCACCTGAGGCTTTGAAGCTCTAAATACATTTTTACTCCTTAAAAGATAAAGTCTTACAAATGGTCCATGCTAACATGGGTCCATGTAAAAGCCCTATCTAAGGCCATTGTTGTGAAGTTTAATGGCATTTCCTGGACAAGTTCCTTATCTCAAGTCCAGATAAAATGGTTCAGTCTATAACCAAGGCTATCAATCCATAAAATCCATAAATATAATGCACACGTTTAATACAGCATTCCTTTTCAAATTCCAAATGACAATATCCAGCTGAATACCTTAAAGCCTTCCACAACAGCAAGAAGCAGAGCACTCTATACACCTGTAACCATACCTGTGAAGGTGGTGGGCAGGTTTCTGCACTGCTCTGTGGGGATCATGTACCAGTGGAAGAGAACGTGCAAACACAGTCACCCTCTATACCCCGGCCACTTGCGAGGCCTGTAGAGCTCTGGATAACAGCTCAGACTCACCCTCCGAGTAAGAAACAAGGCTAGGCACTAAACCCAGCAGTGCTTCAAAGACCTAAGCAATGTGCTCTGTTCATCCTACTATGTACTTAAAAGGGTGGGAATGGACAGATGAAGACTTGATCCCATGTTGGTATTTAATCAACAATATGACCAATGCCATACACAAATAGGTTAATTTTCAATGCCAGTTCCTCTGGCTTTGTCCCTCTTTGCTTCCTTCAGTGCAGATGCTGGGGCTTTAAAGCATGTTGACATACTCTGTTAAATGAAACCAAATGTTTATTATTAACAGACTTGTGTGGAAGGTGACCAAGCGAGTGACTCGAGTAGCTTGACAATGAAAGCTCCAAGGGCAGCATTTCTAGGAGAGTCTCTTTGTAATTGACTTTATAGCCTCAGATCAGCATTAATGACATTTGTAATGACTCATTTTTCTTAAGTACAATTACATTTTAAATATACACACAGGCACATTTGAACAAGTTATTTCCAAAATGCTATTATCTAAGACAAGTGGAAAAAAATTCAAGTTTCTTCTTCCCTGACTGTCTATAATCTTCACTCTCAAAACAAGCTCTCCTTCATTTTCATCCATTTTTCTTTGCTAAAATTTCTTGGTTTTACCAAACTAGTGGCCAGCAATTTTCCACTCGAGATGTAACTGTACTCGGAAACTGTATTCCAACACAATAATGCAAAAACTTACTGCCCAAATATAAGAACATACAAAATAAGTGCAACAGCATGAAAACATCCTTATCAGCATCTCACAGACGAATACTGAGGGCACAGCAGGATTAAAAAATTTGTCGGCCAAGTGTCCATAGCATAAGCAGGAATAGAACCCAAATACCTCACGTGTCAATCCGGGTCATTAATCATAAGATAATGGAACTTGTTAGGGCGATGTTAGCCAGTGTGAGAGGGGCTGAAGCAACCTTGAAGGTTGAGACAGTCACAGCATGGCTGCTGCTGACTCACTCTGCAGCAAGATGCTGCTCTGACCAGCTCAAGTGAACCACAGCAGTGTTGCCTCAAAAGCGAGCTACAGAACGAGTACAGGCTCTGCTGATTAAACTTGCTCTAGGGTCCACCCACCAGTAACATGAGGCAATGCCTGATGGAAACATCTTCAAAATGCAAGGAATTTGCTGAGGAACAGAACTTACATAACTACAAAAACAATTAGACCTCAGAGAGTTTCTGTATCAACAGATTTCAACACTCAGAATATAGATAGCTAAAGGTCATCATCCACACTTTACAGAAGGGGAAATGAAACAGAATGATAACATGATTCATCTATTACATGTTGTATGAGCCGAATTTAGGCCTTCAGCTCCTCTGATTTGTAAAAAACTACCTTTTCAACAAGACTGCACAATACAGTGTCCCCAAAACCAATCATAGTGAATCGGAAAGGAAAAAAAGACATTTCACTGAACTTGTATCCTAACAAACGCCCCAACATTTGTATGCACATACCTAGGTATGTATATAAACAAGAAATTTACATGCATATGCTCCTTTACCTATAAGTACAAAAAAGTCTGAACAGACTCTGCTGTACTACTGAATGTAGGAATACGGAAAAACACCACAGTATAGATACAAGTCACAGTGAAGAGAGAGCATGCCTAGCCAGCATAGTTCTCCTTAATTCTATTAGAATGTTTCTTAATTCCTACATTTCTTAGTTCCAGTGACAGGACAGATCTAATTTCTGATGTCAAAAAACCCAACAAAACCCCAAACAAACAAAAAGATCAGGGGTTATTTTTACAACAGATTGAATCTGTGACTAGAGCTCAATTAACTATGTATGTTTTGCTAAGATTAATGGACATATTCTTCTACAAGTCTCAGCAAATGTTTGAGTAAGGTGGGAAAACAGATTAGCACAGAAACAGAATGAAATTCAATACCTGTTTTTCAGGCATATTTATTTGCAGGCTTGCTGGTGTTGTTCTTAGCCGTAAATACTAGATGAGGTATTAAAAGATATTCATAGCATTCAGAACAAAATATTATCATATTATACGGTGATAGCCTACGAATTAATACCTTCTGCTTTTGATAACTCTTTATAAAGAACTTCATGATGTTTGAACAAGACTTAGCAAAACTTGTCCCTCACCCTCCTGTGGCATTACACAGTAAGGTCCTAACATGGCAGTGCAGCAGGTCAGACCACTCACTGGATTCCAACCTGGGACTGCCACCTGGAACTTGCTCAGTGTCCAAGGCAGGCAGTGGACTGTAACTGAGGAAAGGCTCAGCATAAACAGGCATCAGATCTGCTACAGCACCTGCACTCTCTGAAGGTTGTGGAGTACAGCTAAGAGATGGGATTGACACTAACAGCAAAGCAGACTGTTGGCGGGGGCGGGGGGGGGGGAAGACTTTTCAAGTAGTCGTTTAAAAGAAAAACCTCATTGCAAATAAGGAAAATCATCTCTGTAGCAGACCTGTTAGAATTTGGAAACCAAGAAGGAATTTAGTAAGCAAGCAGTAAAGATGATGGGTAGCTACACATCCTTCCAAAATTAATGTGTGTTTAGAATGGATGACAGTGCTTGTTCTCAAATTGTGAGCAATCATGAATGTTACGCTCCTGAGTATGTGCATGTGCCTAAATTCGTGTGCTGTGCCCACCTACCTAGAGTAGCATGCCTACTTCCAAAAAGGCTTTTCCTACATTAATCACCATGGAAACCAATGAAGGCTTCTGCTACATATTCAAACACAGCAGTTAAATACATAATTTTAATAATAAAAATAAATTTAAATAATTACTCGAAACAATATACCGACTACTAAACCATCCCAATTCAAGTAAAATGAAAACAGGGTGGGAAAGATTTGCTTGTGTGGGGAAAGGCTGCAAAGATGGCAACCCTCAGCTGCGCCTGGGTACAGGTGGGGAACTTCGTGGGGAGGCTGGATGCAGCCCGGAGCCTTCCCCACGGGAGATCAGGTTCTGCACAGGCACCCGTGCCCGTGTGTGACACAACACGGGCTGGTTCCGCGTCAGCCCTACGGTTTGGGACCAGGGCTATCAGATGGCTGGCTCAGGCAACTTGAAAAGAGAAACAACTCTGACCGAGGGAAGAATAAAAACAATTATCAGCGGGGAGGTCTGGGCGATGCCGGAGCAGGGCGATGCCGGAGCAGCGCGTCCCGCGGCTCTGCCCGCCGACGGGGCGCCCCTGGCAGCGCTCCCCGCGCACCGGCACACGCGGGGGAGAGCGCAGGCACCCGCGCTGTGCTGGGCGCGCAGAAACACGGGCGGTCTGGTGGCTTAAAAACGTGTACCTGGGGGAAAAAAAACACAGAAAAGGGAAAAAACAAGCAAACAAAAGGGGGAAGAACGACCAACCAACCAACCCACCCAAGCAGAAAGATCAAATGCCCAAAGAAGAAAAGGTGCCGCGGCTCCCCCCGCGGCAGCCCCCGGCTGGGTGCGCCCTCCCCGCGCGGCCCCGTTTGAACGGGCCCCGCCGCCGCTCAGCCAACGGGGCGCCGCGGCGGCCGTGACGTCAGGCGCGGCGGGAGCGGCGGCGCGGGCGGGCGGCGGAGCTGTCAGAGCCGCGGGGCCCGGTGCCCGCGCCGCCGGGGGAGCGCGGCGCCCAGGAAGATGAGGGTAAGCGCCGCGCCGGGGCGGCCGCTGCCGGCGCCACCCCGCCCGCCACCTGCGGGCTCCGGGGGTGCAGAGCGCCGGGGTGGCGCGGAGCGGGAACCCCCGTAAGCGTGGAAGGCACGGGTGGGTTTGGCGCGGAGCTGCCCCTGCGGCGGAGCCAGCGCCCCGCCGGTCCCGCCACGCGGAGGACGCCAGGAGCGGCTCCCGGCGGCGGCAGCAGCAGCGTCCGGGGCAGGCGGGAGGGCGCAGCCGGGCGGCAGGTGCTGCCGGGCAGCGGGGCTGGGGCGCGGGCAGCGCGGCGAGCGCCCCGGGAACGCGGGGCCCCGGCGGCGGAGCGCGCCCCGGCTGCGGCCGCTGCCCTCCCGCGGGGACAGCCGGCCGAGCGCGCCCCGCGGCGGTGCCGGTAACGGGGTGGCACCGCCGGATGCGGGCGGGGGGGCGGCAGCCAGCCCCGCTGGGAGAGCCAGGGCGGCGGGGAGCGGCACGGGCTGCGCCCCAGAGGGGTCTTTAAAAAAACCGATGCAACAATGAAAGCAGCCTTAAAGGAGTTTAAAAGGCTTGATAGCAAAAGCGGGGTACGTTTCCCGCTAAAGCATCGTTTCAGAGGGGATTTGTTTGATGGTTAGCTTCCCTTAAAAGCCCTGTGCAACTTCGCGTTGTTAGCCAGAAGTGCTCATCACAGCCAGACCATCCTGAGAAGCAGCTTGGGGCAGTATTGCTCTGGACCTTAAAAGGGAAAAAAGCAAATTACTGGCGAGTTACATAGTACAGATAGCAAAGCCGTTAGCTTCAGCGTATGCTTCAGCTGCTTCTCAGTGTTGTGTACTGCAAAGCTTGGGCCTAACAGATAAATCAGTAAAATACTGAGTAAGCTGAATGCACTTTTGTGCAGAACTGTAATTTTTAATTTCTTTTGATATGACATTAGGTCCTGCATTTTCTGGTTTTTTTGACTCTTATGTCCTGAACTTCTGAAACTGAACTCCACTCCTCATTGTGATCCCCCTGGTTGCTATTAAACAGCTGCTATTTTTTAACTTACAGGGAATTACACTTCCCTTCTAGCTCTATCATGTATGTATGTACGCAACGGTCTTTTGGTAAAAGCCATAAAACAGTTCTACTTATCAGCTTCACACATAAGTAAATCTGTCACTTTGATAAACAAGTTCTGTTAATACTGTATTTTTTTCTCACAATGCACTTAGAATTTGTCAGAGCTTAAGAAGAGAAAAATGTTCTGTATTCCAGTTGTAAACATGAATGACTGACTTCAGGGAGTTTGAGAGGAAAAATGTGCCTTGCATTAAAAAATTGCTCAGAAGAAGACTTAAGAGTGAGAGATGAGCGCAGTTAGAAACAGCTGTCAGGTTAAAGGTACTGGTAATGGCCTAATCCTTTTCATCTACATAAGTGCTTTTCATCTATGTCAATATCTTGTCTCTTTCAGAGACAGCGAGACAGCAGCTCAAGAGTTAACGCTGCCTTCTTTGCACTTGATCTCCTAAACAGTCTTGACTATTTCAGCAGCCAGGGGGAACTGTTTTGATGCTGAATAGCATTTTCAACCTTTACATACAGTAGCAGGATGTTTTGTTTAGCCTTCTGCATAGATTTAAGCTGTAGCCAATTTAAAACAAACAAAAAAACCCCTTCAGTTTACTCAAAGACTGTGGTACAGTGATACAGCTGTGGCCAAGGGAAGGGAGGTGCAAACCCCAAACCTTCGTGTGGTTTTTGTGTTGCGACAAAAGGTTTGTATCCTAACCAAAGATCTCCAAACAGACTGTTTAAATTGGAGTTGTATGTTGCAGTACATGTCACAGTTCCACTCAGTTCCTGGTTTCACATACATGTTAAAAAAAAAAGGCAGTTCTGTTCAGACAGAATATCCCCCGCTGTTTCCAGTGATATCTATGTGCAGAAGATGCACTTCTGCTGAGACCTGGATTACATCTAGCTGTAGAAGTGGCGAGGGATTTATCATCACGAGTAAAGTGTTTTAGCCAAAGATGTGACTTCAAAATGAGTAAAAAGGGGAACATTAAGGCTTTGTTTGTTTGTTCAGCAAGGTACCACTTCAGTATCTTGGAAATTCAGAAAGCACTCTGTATTTTCATCTCCATCTAGTTTTATGCATAAAGGATAAGAAAAACTGTGGAGAAGGAAGAAATCAAGTGCAGTGAGGAAAATTCTTACAGCTCGTACATCTACAGCCTTAGAGACATAGTTTAAAGTGCATTTCAAACACTAAAGCCAGCTTGCAGATGTGTGACTGCTTGGATTCAGAACTCAGCTTGAATGCTGAAGCTGCCTTCAGTCAAATATGTAATTGTGTTTAATGTATGCCTCTGTAAAACCCACACATAAGACATCCTGAAAGAAAGCTTAACCCTCTCTCCCTTTCTTTGCCGCTTCTGCAGGAAACTATGCCCCAGACGCCAATATTTTCCAGCATGCTTGGTTCCAGTTGTAGTGGGCAAGTGCAGCCAGACATGGGAGAGAGATGTGTGGACCCTGTTTATCAGGATGGGAACCTTGTTTCTGGATCACTGGAGGCCTTGATAGAGCGCCTGGTGCCCACCATGGACTATTACCCAGATGTGAGTAGTCACTGAAAGGTTTTTAATGCCCATGGTTTTACTGCATTAGTATCTGGACTGGTACTTTCTCATGAAATTCTACCTCTGATTCAAGATTAAGATGTAGGCTAAAGATGCATTTATTTTACTGGCAATATTCATTCACTGAAGATGTTGCTCAATAGGGATATTCTCTGTTTTTAAATGAGAACACTTGTTAGAAAGATAAAGCCATCTTAAACTCAAATGGGTGCCTTAAGAACCAATTAAAAGCAGCATAAGCTACAGAATTTTCATAATTCTAAGCTGCTTTAGCTCTAATGCAGCCAAGATTAACTACTAACCAGCTCCTACCTAGGGAAGCAGACCTGAAAACAGCTCTAGTATTTTTTCCTGTAATTTTCTATGCATATCATAGTTAGGTCATTGGACAAAAAAAAAAAAAAAGAAACCACAACCCAAAATAGATTCTAATTAAAATACTCTCTTTCTCAAGACATTTTAATGGGCCAGTGCTGTAATAATGTATGTTCTCGAGCCTGAAAATGATTTTGAGCATCCTCATTGCAGTCCTCAAAGTGAATAGTACTTATAACTCTGGGGTATGCAGTAAGAATCTGAACCTAGGATATTACTAAGATATCACTTTATCGCTTAAAATTACTCTGTATGCCCATTAATGAAAGATATTATTGAAACAAGCAGCCAAAGATCAGAGAGGCTATATAACATATAATCTACTTCAGCTCTGAAGGAGGAGCAGCTATGACAGAAGTATCCCAGCACTTTGAAAAACAAAAGGGAGCAGGAAACTGCAGTCACTATTAACTTGTATGTCAAACAATGTTTGTTGTAGTGGGCCGTCTTGTATGTTTCTCTAACTTGTGTAGAACATTTTATTGTGGTCTCATTTAAATCACAAAGTCCCTCCAAGCTCCCACATATAACACCACACATCCTCACAGTCGTCACCCACAGAAAAGGGACTCTCCATGTGAGAGTTCAGTGGTAATATGCAGCAGAATTGCTGGATTATGGATTAAAAAAGCAAAACCAGCATAGTTTACTATTCCAGTTCAAAAGTAATCCTAAACCTTATATTTAAGTGTGGCTAACATACAATTGTGCTGTCAGTACCAAATCCTTTATGAGACTTGGAGGGGTAACCATTGGTAGACATTAAATCTCCGTTCCACACCCCCAAGTGCAGAGTGTAGAACAGATGCACAGAAGAAAGCAGTGGGTAGAGAGCTGGCGTGGTGTAACAGTGGAACAGCTTTAGGCTAATCCAAGGAGTCAGTTCCTTGTCTTTTGTGTGTTACTGGAATATGGTTACTTGTTACGTGGATTTCGGGACTGTAGCTAAGTTCTTTAAGCAGCTGCTAATGTACATCCCTTATTGTACCTTGTAACATAAAATCTATTTATAACACAGCTACTCTGAAAATGGTTCCATAAAGTGAGTATTACTTGAGGGGTCTACAACTTATTTTGGAATGCTGCTAGTTTCCATGGTGCTATCCCCTTCAGATCCCATGCAAGAGCGAATTACAAACCAAGCAGGCATGGACCCCACCCTGCAAGCTGCAGTTTAAATAGACAGCCAGCTCTCAGCTGAACATCCAACAGAAGCAGTCAAGGGGAGCTCCAGGGAAAGAGACAACAGCATTAAACCAAATTCATCTCTTCTACAGCATAACACATACCCTTTAGTTAAATCAGATCACCCAATTTAGCTGAAAGGATTAATTATGAGTAGATAAATAAGCTCTGAACTTAAGGAAGGAGCTGTATTTGAGTCATCTACAAACCCAAGTTTTCTATTTCACTTCAGTTACATGTTTATACTTCATTTCATGCTCATTTGTGGTTTTAGGGGAGTTGCCACAGAGGGTTAGTGGTAGCCATTTAGGCTGATATCCTGTCAGAAGAGTATCCAGTTCTGTATGTTCAAGAGAGAAGTATCAAAACCTCTCAGTCTCATGTCTCTGGCTACTCATACACAGAAAGGCAGCAAGGTATCACCAATTAATTCTCACCAAGAGAAGCTACTGGTAACATTAGAGCAGAGGTTACCTTAGTTTCAGAGTGACACAGTTGTAATGGCAGTACTCATCCAAGTTTTCTGATTAATTTGTCTGAGCACAATGCTCAGAAGGCATTCCTGCCTGTGTGCACATTGAGCTTATGATCACAGTAACCTTCTGGACTGAAGAAAAGGGAGTGGGGGAGAGAGTAAACACAGAGTATCTTTCTGTGCTGGTTACAGAAGCAAAACAAAAATGTATTTGCCATGTTGGCAGAGCACAGGCAAGGGAGGACAGGAAAGATAAGCGCCTACATTTGTGTTCCACTCTTTTGAGTCTTGTTTGTGTGCAGGGACTTGCTCAGCACATAGGAAATGTATACTCATGAGACAGAGGAGTTCAGGAGGTTAGGAATGGAATGTACCAGTCTGCAACCCTTGTGCCCAAGCAAGAAAATATTTGAAGAAAATATTTCACAAACACAAAGTTTCAGAATGAGCAGTGAGGGCACACAGATAAATTTTACTTTTTCCCTCCTCCTCGAGAAGTCAGCAGTGCATTCTTGGGTCAGAGAGTAACAATTCCTTCTTTAGTCTTGTGCACTCATGCTCTGTCTTTTTTTTTAAATATAATTCAGCTCATCTCTTAGCAACAACTTTAGGCACTAAAGGAATCTGGCTTCTTATTCTCTTGCAAAGCACAAGCCCCTTTTGTGTCTACTTACGTTCTTCCAAGTGCAGAAAGGAATTTTTTTTTTTTTTTGCCTGTCCTCCCAAATACCTGTCACTTTCAGGATAAATGGAGCTTAACTTTCACTCTTATAGCTTATGGAAGCATTTTTTAATCATTCTTTATCAAACCAGCTAGCTTCAGAGCTAAATTTCCTTCTCCAAACCATCCTCTTCATGGCCAGAGGACTGCCTGAGAGACTGTAGGTTTTTACACCGTTAGAACATTTAGCCTATCTGTGTACAGTAGTGCAGATGCAGCAAATCACATAAATCCTTGATCTAGATAAGGCATATGACATTAGTATCTTTACTATCCCAAAGAATTGTGTTCCTAGCCACTGAGACCTGCCACTAAGCTGAAATGCATGGCTTAGTTCAGTCTGAAATTTCTTTATTGGATAAGGAGTGGCTACTAGCAGAGAGGTAAGGAAATGGGGGGGTCAGTACTGCTGTCATTTTTAATTTGGTTCTTAGTTGTAGTCCTTGTCTGTGTCAGTAATAAAAGTATCAAAAAACTCTCTCAATTTGATACCAGTATAGTGTAAACCAGCATATCTTGATTGACCACACTGGAACAATTTTGGCTTCCAAAGTAACAAACCTAGTTCCAGTGAAGTGACTTTAAAAAATTGAATAAAGATACAGCAGATGGATTCCAGAAGGAACAATAATTTGTTTCTCAAGAACCTAAAAGCCTAATGCTGTCTGAAAAAACATTGCATGGGCCCAGTACAGCTATTACTGATTACAGAGACACATCAGCAAGCCTGAAATGGAAAGTACACACTGTCATGGCCTGTATCTTCCTACATCTTGCCAGTTCAAAACTTCTATGAACATCCTGTAAAACATTATCAAGGAAAGCAAATAAAAGCACAGGTCATCTCTCTGTGTCACACTTTTCTTGCTGTGTGAGTGGCCCTTTCTCAGAGTCACTCTGGAAAAACCCTGTGCCACATCACACAAGCTTCCACCAAGGATACCAATGCTAAAATTACTACAAGAAGCAAAATTACATCTTTGCTTGAAAGAATGTGTTCCTGCTTATCAGAGCAAAGGTCACTGCCAGGGCAGCGTGGCTTAAGTTGTGGTTCCCTGTACATACACATACAGACATCTTTCAGACAGGCCTCTCAACTCCCAAAGCAAGAATGTGGGGAAGGGATCAAAGTGTCAAGTCCTTTTTTTGTCTCCCCCACCCATCTCGTCTCTCAAATGCAAAATAGAGTAAAAGTGAGGGCTGCTTCAAGTCTTCAGTGCAAAAGTTTTCACACAACCCAGTGACAGCTGACACACCCAACATTAAATTCCTGTTCCACATAGTTCAGACTCAGATTTAAGTTCAGGGACAACGACGATAGCAATGAACACATGAGATAGCTGCAAAATATAACAGAGGATAACTAGGCATAGTTAAACACACAAACACATACCCCAAATCTCACAACCCAACACTATTCTTTCTGGTGCTTGCATTCGGAGTAGGAGCATATCAGTTTAGGAATAATTTTCCTATGCACAAGAGTAGATGATTTGATATGTTGTCCCATAACACAACCAAGTCCCCTTTTGTGAGTTAGGTTAGCTTTTCAGCCTGATTTTAGTGCCCATTACACATCACATACACTACCCATAAATTTTGATAGAACTGGTGATTTTCATGTTTTTGTCACTATAAACTCTGAAATTCTGGAGAGACATGAAATATCAAACAGAAGCCTAATTTCTTAGATATCCAGACATACACTTGTGGGCCATGCTTGCCACCATGCCATCGAGGGGGGAGGCCTTGCTCTCAGTGTCCTGTCACTGCCCTGCCCACCTGCTCAGTCACCAAGAGCTCTATTGTTAGATGGCCCCACAGTCCATCTTCTGGAGGCATCAGTGGAAGCACTCAGGAACCTGACCTAAACTGTCCATCCAGTTAGCCCTTCTCCTCCTCTCTTCCTCCATTCATAAACAACAAGGCAAAGACTATGGATAAACCCTGGTTTTGGTTGTACAGAATTAATGCTATTCCTAATTTAATACATGAACCCCAGCACTAATAAGATCCTCAAATCAGAATGAGCATTTTAAATGCCTCTGCTGTATCACACTCCACTCTGTTCTTTTGTCAGCTTCCTCCAGAAGCTCAGGACAGAGTGGTATGTCTAGATATGTGTTTAATCTATTATATTTTTCACTCAGTCCCAGAACACTGTGACTTTTAGGGTTTTTTTTTTTGTTTGTTTAAAAAAAAAAAAAGATCCTTTTGCCGTGATATTTGGTAGTTAGTGCTAAATTTGTATTACAGGGCACACTGAGTACTAGAGATGTGAAAACATTTTTCATTAATAGCACATTTTATTGTGATTAGAGAGAGAAACACCATAACCTCTTTGGAGTCATAAAGATACCATTCTTGTTTAACTACAAGTGTGTTTTAGAGACTGCAAGGAACAGAATTTGGTAGCTGATAGTAGAGATACTGTATGTTAGACAACTGGTCCTAAGATTTTAGCTGTCTCAGTTCACTTGCCCAGTCCAAGGTGGTACAAGCTCACGCTGACTATTTAAATGCACTTGTCTGTGTCCTGCAAAGTCACATTACTAAAACATGGTCAAAGTAACAGTGCACATTTCAAACATAAAAAAGGTTAATTGAAGTACTTGGTCAAGGAGATCCACTATAATTTCCCAACTCCACATTTTGTCAGAAAGCCTAAGGGAAAAAGGGAAGTACTTATGAGATGCTACTGTCATTAGTCAGGCAATTACAGTCCAATACAGAAGCCCAGATTCAAACACTGAACCCAGACTAGGACACAAAAGCATCCTCACTTCAATTAAACTATCCAGAATATGATACAATGGATACATGTCCAGAGTACCATACAATGCATCACAGCTTTTAAATCTCAAATGGAGAGGTTATTTCTAATGAGACATCATCATTGTTGGTATTTATTAGCAGTGTTCATATTCAAAAGACTCTGAAACAAGCCCCAAAAAACTAAAGTCAAACTTAAAACTACATTATTGTCATAGGCCCCCAATCTAAGTGAAAACTTTTGTCAGTGATTGTGGGGAGAAAGGAATAAAAATCCCCATACATTAAGACATTACAGCTGTGGTTTGGAATACATATGAAGCAGTTTCCTGCAGCTCAGTGAAAAACAATCACTCTTAAAGAAACAAAGCAGCATTAAATAGTGGTGTTTAAAAGTCATAACATCCTACATTAGACATATTTCATTTGTGCTTTTGGTAAGTGATGACTAATTAGGCACACTGAGTCTGGCATTTTAAAAGGAAATCATTTGATAATTGGAAAACCCCACAGTTAACAGCCTTAAAGCCTATAGCATTTCCTTTTAACAGAGCTAGAAAAGACCAACATTCATCTGGAGACAGGAAAAATTACAGAAATTTTAAATGGAGGAAACTTACATTCATAGGTTACAGATTAGTTTTTCCAAGGAAGACAGATTAGTTTTGCTAAAGTTTTTCAACTTGCTTTGTTATTTTTGCATTGTTTCTTTTCTCCTTCCACAGAGAACTTACATCTTCACTTTCCTGTTGAGCTCACGAGTCTTCATTCACCCACACGAGCTCCTGGCTAAAGTGGGGCAGATCTGCATTAAACAGAAGCAGCAGCTGGAAACGGGGACTGAGGCAGAAAAGGTAAATGGACCATTACATCCCTCAGTTAGCTGGGCTGCTGTCACTTATTTTCCACTCTCTCCTCATTGTAAAGCTAAATAGACTGATAAAGAATAATATGAAATTGTAATTGGCATTTGCTGCTGGATGCACTTGTATTTGGGTCTTTTTCCTTGAAGTACCTTCACTTAATTTGCTGGCCACATTTGCTAGAGGTTATGCCCTGCCTTACCAGTCAGCTGCAGGTCAGTGCTGTGCACCAGAGCAATATCTGCCATGAAACCTGCCCAGCAAGCTGGTTTGCACTTTTGAGCTTTGACCAAGTAAGGAAAATCAGATTCTAGAAGAACCCTTTCTCCAGTCAGCCTCACCATCCTATTAGAGTTAGCAATAACCTCTGCTGTTAGGTTATTGTTGGGGTCAGTATAACAGTAAATCCGAAAGTTACCTCTCACAAAAATTAAAGAGATGCACTTATTTAAAAAGGTAGCCTACACTGACATGGTTTACTACAATCAGTTAAACCAAACTTACATCCATCTAAGTGTCACCATTTGCAAAGTGTGTATTAAAAGACTTTGGACTGAAATTGAAGTTCCAGGAAAGTCCAAGCTGGGAATCAAATAAGAGTGACAGAAACAGGATGGTACCAACAAGTATTTAAAGACCTAAATTGTTTAAATCATGGGCATGATTTGGAATCTTTCTTCTCTGACAAGAAATTACATGCTCACATGCCTAATCTTCAGCACATTAATAGTCCCATTTTGTTTTCTCCCTGGTGTGTCTGTACTCTGAGTGAGGAGCACAAAAGGCAGCCCTTGTTGGTCAATAAAGAATTTTTGACAGCAATACTGACCTAAGGCTTTTTCTCCCATACTATTCCTGATGTGCAGCCTCTTATTAACATCACAAAATTGCTCCACAGGACAAACTAACCATGGTGCAAAATTTCATCCAGGTCAGTCCCCTGATCTGCTCTCCAAATGTCTGCATAGCTCATCCTGTAGGTGGCTGGGGAAGCCAAGGGCCGGGGAAAGAAGGTGCCAGAACCACTGCATGCAGTCCTGTACTCAGAGGTGATAATTGTCCCCAGCACCACTGCCAAACTTAATTTGTGACTGAGCACACTCTGCTCTGTTAGTTGTAATGGTTCCTCAGCACCACGTAACTAAACAACAGAGATGGGAACATCTAAAAGATGCCAGGACCATCTGAAATATGGAATGAGTCAATCTGAGCTGTACGCAGGGAAAGACTGCTGTGAGCAGAAAGTGTCCAAATACATCTGTGAAGTACTTGGATTTAAAATGAATGGGATAGAAGATGAAACTTTCGTGAATAACAATGCACTTCAGAGATTTTCAAATGAAAGCAGTCTCTGGGGACTAAATCAGCTGGGTATTTAGAGATACAATACTAATTGTAAAGTAGTATTAGTGTGGCTTCTCAGCAGATGTGTTAAAAAGTCATGGCTTCCTAGTAGAAATTAAATGGCATTATATCCTAACAACAGGATGTCCAACAGAGCAGCTCATATTCCAAACACCCACATTCTTTCACCTGCTGGCAGCTTGGAAATGGGCCTGCAGGAAAACCAGCAAACAGCAGGGTGACAATAAAACACTTTTGGGATGTGGCTTTAATTTACATGCTCTTTCTACTATGCCCTTGATCCATTCCTACCTCCTTAATATAAACTGTAATTTTTTCCTGCCTTCTAAACACAAACTTCTTGGAAAACACTACCTAAACTTCTAACATTCCTCTCAAAATGCTACTTTACTGCCCTCTGCTGCAAGCACCTGTTTCACAGAACAATTTGGCCACTAGCATTTGCAAACATTTGTTTTTCTACATGGCAACAAATAAAATCTCATTTCACATGCAGGATAAAAACTCTTGACTCAAGATACTCTTAAGTATTCAGTCATAATCCATGAAGGTATCATCAGCTACCAGCACCTTCTAATTAAGTGGCTGCATAGCAGGAAATAGCTGACAAAAGCAGTTAAAGCATCTCTGATCATTTCTGATAGAGTTTGCTTATGCAAATCTCTTAAGACAAGCTGGACAGCTTGGTGCCCTGGATAGCATGTGAGCTGAGGAAGCAGCAAGAAACCAGGTTTTGAAGTTACACACCACAATACTTATCATTCTGTTGGTTTTGACACTACTGGCTAGCCAAAGAGTTCTACAGAAATACAACCCAGAGAAAAATGTATTGAAAAGAAAAACACTGTGAGGTGTCTTGGAGGCTGCTTAGAGTCCTTTTAACTACTCATAAAAAGCAAGAATTTCACAGTTTAAGACATCAATTATAACATACAAGTCAGTAGTTAAGACTGACCATAAAGGAGAAAACTTAACTCTCCATAAGTGCATCAGAGATTGGAAAGTCTCAAATGAGATTATCAGGGAAAAATCACTTGTATAGTATTATTGAATGGAAAAAACCCCTTGTTTTTACCACTATGGTACATTTTTTCTGCAGCTAGAGAGTATTTTATATATCTAAAGTTAAAGAAGAAATAACAGGAGAATGTAGACGTTAGTTTCTATTAAGTCTGTTTTACCAGTCTTTGAATATGTAAGTCCCTTCAAAAATTACTATATCCCCTGGGTTTTGATGCCAGTAAGTTCTCCTTTTTAAAACCAAAGAATAAAAAAATACTCATAACCAGTTCATTGCCATTAAATCTTTCCTACAAGCTCAGTACTGCTATTGCCCTCCTTTCTAATGAAAAGTTGTTTTTCAGTCCTGTCTTGTCTCATGCAGAACAAGGTCAATCCACAGTACTTAATAGAATTATTTTTCTTCTCAAAGAAATATTTGTGGGAGAAGTATTCCCATGGACTCCAGAGAATTCTGTCAAGCCTCACAAGGGGAGGCTCGTGTCTGGAGTAGGACTAGAGAAAAGTAAGTTGGTAGGTTTATTGCAACCATGACAGAAAGGAAACTGTGCTGCTACCCACAGATCTGTGAGGTTTCCATCTGGGTTACCACATGCACCAAGCCTGTCACGCTGCTTTGGGCTTCATCAGAGTGCACATGAAACAGAAATCCCATGTTCTGCTACGCTGAGGTCTTTTAGCATTGTTCTCAGAAAGTGTACACCTTATTTTCATGAGTGGTAAAAAGCATCTGATGAAACATTAAGCTTTTTTAAACCTGAAGAGTGATACAGTTTGCAGTTTGTCTTGCAACATTCCTAACTTTCCATACTAAGAAGGCAGACCATAACAACTCAAAAGTAGATACAAGAGATGGGAAATCAGTGTTCATAAATCACTGTGTTTTAACCTGTGCATGGAGTATAATCTGGGGTAATTTGGCTGAGTACTACAAGCACAAAGCTTCACTTTTCTCCTTCAAACCTTTTCCTTCTATATCAGTGCCTAAAAAAACTGATGAAATATAGCCTGGTGTTACACTGCACCTACTTCAAATCATGACAGCTAATGCTACCTCTTCAGTGGGCTCCTGGTCTTTAAGGAGCAATCTTACACACAGCAGCACTAAAAAAGCATCAGCTATGACTGATTTAGTCTCTTCTGCTGCTGGGGTCAGTCTAGACAACCCATAAATTCTTTATGAACCGAGTGTTCATATGGAGATGTTTGCCATGGCCTGAGGTGAGATTTTGAAACCTTTCTGCTCTCACCACTCCTTTTGCAGTTCCAAAAATTAAAAAGCAAGGATAGTCAGGATGATTAATACTGAAAAACAGTTCTGTAGCAGCTTTTGGTAAACAAAAGTGGAGTAGGCACATACCTGTTAACTTTAATTGAGTGGAAGTGCACTCCCTGGCTGATTAATTGTCCATCACCACCTACAGATTATTCAGCCTCCATGCATTTCCTAGGAAATAAGTATAAATTGTCTTTTCCCCAAGGCAGATGACAGTGGGAGTTTGGAGGACAGGCAGCAATAATCTGGAGCTCTGTCCCACACTTGAGAAATAGCTTGAAGCTGCACATGAGGGGCACTGAGACCCTGCTTTGCAGGAGTGCCCACTGCTGGCAAAAAGAATGGTGATGTTTTCTTTTTGGCCTCCCTATCCAGCTATTCTGTGTTTCTCTCATTAGCAGCATCGATTAAATGCTGTCAATAAAAACAGGTAGGAAATGCATGCTAGCAGTTTGCAGGTCTTAAACCAAAAACAGCCCAAGAAAATTCCCTCTAGACTTACAAGGAGGGACTGGCTTATTCTCAGATATGGAGGATTCAAGGGTGCATGGTTTAACTTCAAAGTTCTTATCAATGATTATTAATATCCTCATTGACTATATAATGATGAGATATACTTTAAAAAACAAAGCAAAACCAGCTTTGTCACACTGACCTTTGGTTTTGATTAAATAAACTGGGACATACCATCATGAGATGATGCTTTGGCAGGAGTTGCTACCAGCATTTGAAGACATTCTCTATTTGTCTTACAGCAGTTTCCTGTGGTGACACTCACATGTTCAGTCCCCTCCTGCCCCCCAAAGAGGCTGCTGGGCAGTGCAGTGAGGGAAAAGCTGTGCTGTGCCTGGGGGGACGTCTGCACTTACACAAGTGGGGAGGGAACACAAAGCAAAGCTTCCTCTTTTTCCTCAGTGCATCACAAGTTGGGTAGGAGGATAAATAAAACCTGAATTAAGGTTTGATTCTTCTTGTTCTTGAAAAGTGTACTTAGCACTCACTCTCCCAATTTTATAAGAGTGCTCCCTTGGATGTACTGGTGCTGCTGTCCATTGATACAATGGAGGGGGGAGTAATTGGCATCCAGTTCAGGTCTAACTGATGAAAAGCCTTAGATGAGTCACAGGTAACAAAAAAAAAAAATTTAGAAAACTACTCTTCCTACTCCTTTCTGTGGATGATAGCTTTCTGAGCCAATACCTTTTATTTTCAAAGTCTGTTTTGATTTAGACATCGTGGAGAGAACACATACATCTTTCCTGTCATTCATTTATTTAATATACAGCTCAGTCTGGATGGTCTGATAAATTCTATGGAACAGAAATATCTTTGTGAACATTTTTCATGGAAGACAGTTGGTAGAGTGCTGTGGTTTGAATTCAAACACTACAGTACTGCTGCCTCAGATGGCGTAAATCAGCTTAAATCCCATGGATTTCAGTTAAATAAGTCACCTGAACTGTTCTGTCACCTTTGTGGTTTTATACAGCTAACCTTGAAAATATCTTCAAAGTGTTTGGTAAGAGACATTACCAAGCTATCATGAAAGGAGGCTAAATGATACTATTTAGGAATCTAGTGCACAGTGAAATATGTTCTTTTTTTTGGTTCCCCTCACCTACTATTAATGCAAAGTATTTTCAAGGGTGTTTCTAGATTTCTGTGAACCTTTATCAGTTAATTTAATTTGTAGTTAGACAGGTCTATGGTCAGTAATCAACTCATTGTTTCTTTCCTAGGCAAAACTAAAATCCTTCGCTGCCAAAATCATTCAGCTCCTGAAGGAATGGACTGAAACTTTCCCCTATGATTTCCAAGATGAAAAATCCATGAAAGAGTTGAAGGAGATTGCTCACAGGATCACACAATGTGATGAGGTAGGGGTGGGAGGAGGAAAAAAAAGTTAAGTGCTCAAGCAGTATTTGACAGCTGTTACATGAACTGTGCCATGTTCTGTACAATCCTGCAGGCAGTATTTTCTAAATGAACTGCAGCAGCAGTTGCTAAGCTGTCAGGGTAACCACAGGACATGGGCTGCCTGATGGACTTAATGGTCCATTAGCAGAAACTGTCTATGTCTAATCACCACACGTAAGAAGAAGAGAGAAAATAGTCATGACAATGTGAAAAATGACTGGTGTGGAAGGAGAAAGAGCAGTAACTATAATGGCTCAAGAGGATTTAGTAATGAATTACACGCCATCCTTTGTGCATTGTTACTACTCTGTAGGTCCAAGTTCTGCAAGACACACCAACTAGTTGTATCAAATGTACCCTTGGCCGAGGTGAAGATGTTTATTACTTAGTAGCTCATTCCCAGCTTCTAACAATAATAAGCAGCTGGTTTATTGCAATGTTTCAGGTGACAGCCACAGTATTGCTACAAAGTTTACCTTTGAGCTCTGCTAGCTAGTCCATCACCAGTCTTAACAGCTCTGAGTTTCTAGCCTGTGAAGAAAACTAGGCCTTGAAAAAACCTTCTAAAGCAAACAGATAAAGCAAATTGGAATAAAACCAAGGGCTGTTGGTTTTTGGCGGAGGGGGGAGCAAGGGGGCCAGGGGAGGGGGGTTGTTGGGGTTTTTTGTTTATTTTGGCTTTTTTAGAACACTCACAAAGCCTACACGTTTTGTTCATTGGGAAAGTCACTGTTAACAACCAATAGAACCATTAGGAGGAACTGGGAAGACAGTGGTAGTAGGTGTTTTTGTTGATTCAAGTACAGAGAAAATGAAGAACAACAGGTCTGACAGCACGGCATGAATCAGGGGTAGGACAATAGAGTGAGGTGTTGCCAAGCAGTCAGAAGGAAGCACGTTGGTTTTGTTGCATCAGCAAAGATGTTTGCCTGGGTGCTGTATGAGAATGGCAGTGCCTCAGCAGGAGGGAAGAGGAAATGGGACTATAACATGCCTTCTCTTCTCTTTGCAGACAAGGGCAGAGGGGTGCATGTGGGCAGAGGTAGTACTGTGAAAGGGGACTTGGCAGAGGCTTTATTTAGAGTCTCTATCTTAATATTGAATTTGTCTGTCACTTTGAACTAGAAAGAAGTTGTGCCCTTTCTTTCTTTCTCTTCCCCTCCCTTCCCACTCTTATGTATGAATAATTGTCATTTGAGAAAAACCTGTATTCATGGCATGGCTCAGTGCTGTGGTGTCCGAGGCATGTGATGACATCCATTAATTACAGCACCACCATATTTACCCCCTTAACAAGGCTACCAGCCAAGTTCCATCATTGTAGAGCTGTGCCCCCTGTGACCCTTAGGAAATACTAATTTGAAGCTGACAACAAGCAGCTCTCACACTAAGTTTTTGTTACCACATCAAATTACCCTCCATACTATGCCTCAGTGTGGAATTATGGTAAAGGCTGGGGGTTTATTTTGTATTTTAAAGCTTTTTCAAATCCCCTTAAGGATACTGTTCTTCTTACATAAGGCAGAAAATCAACTGAGAACACACACAAAGCAGTCAGGTGTTGTCCTAGTGATATCAGTCAGCGTACCAAATAGCTAAAGCTACAGCCAGGATTGCACCCCAAAGTTGGTAAAAATGAACTCAAACAAGTACAAATCATTGTACAGTCACTGGCTTATCTTCCAAAGTGGTAGGGAAAATTAGGGTAAAACTAGTAATTAAAGGAAACTGTTAAAACTCTTAAGGACATTTGTCTAAGCATTAAGATGCTATAAATTCATAATAGCTGAAGTAAGCCATGGCTTTTCATGTCTGAGTTTCTTTGTTCACTTTTGCATAATGTCTGCAATGCTCTCACCTATCTTCAAGTGTCATTTTCTACAATCCATATCAGCAAGTCTGCTTCCTCCCAGACACGGGGGCAAGCCAGGCACAGCAGCTGAAGACAAACCACTCACAGTGGGAAGCTCAGCACACCAGAGAGCGGAATTCTGCTTTGTTTCAGTTGCCTCCACCAGGCTCCCTTGGCATTTCTGAACACTTGTAGCACAGTATCAGAAATTACTCCAGACAGCTGCTGTTCAGCAGTAATCCAGCCTCAAGATGAGCTACACTGCCTTCAGCTTTTCATTTGATTTCACTTGGGAGTCAGATTATTGCCTTGTAAAGCCCCATTCTGACACCATTATTGCTTAATTATAGCACGCAATATACAAGTATTTGGTAGTCATCATCTCTCACATCTGCTACATAATTTCAGTCATCGCTGCACATTAGTGGCTCCTTTGAATGGTCACAGATTCATTGCAGTTCTTTCTAGCATGTCCCATTGACTGGCAGAAGTCAACCTTGTGGTTAACTTCAAGAAAAGTAATTTGCATGAAAGCAAGAGAATGATTCTGTGAGGAAAAGAAGGACTATCTGGGTGAATTAATTTTCCCAACAGCAGAAGAAACCTAGGTCACTTAAAGCAGTAGCAGACAGAATGGAGGACTAGGAAAGTGATCAAGTTAGCTCTCTGGAGTTGATCTCAGAGAAATGGCTATAGGACACAATGGCAGAAAAAAAAAATCCCCTTAGTTGTCAACACACTGAGCAGATGGATTATGTTCCTGCGGCTTTACCTTTCAATGAATCCTTACAAATCTTATGTTTCAAATCTGCACATGATAAACAGGAAAGGCATTTTAGTTGTCCAAGAACATGATATATATTGTGCTCTTATATAAATATTTGGATGCTGTAGCTATTCAAAGCTAAGTCAGGATATTTTAGGGCTATATTCCTGGATATCATGTGAATTCCCTGGATTCCGCTTGGGCTAGACAGACTGGATTCATCAGTGGGTCTGATCAGAATGAGAGCTTTTTGGCACTTGGTACACAGAGGTTCCAGGAAGCCTTGTGCAAGGAACTCCAGCACCTTTCAGGTGCCCGCTGCAGCTGCTCACATGGATGCCCTTGAAATGGGGCACTACCCAAAGGAGCAGAGCAGCCAGCCAAGCAGGCATAACCATGTCATTATGGAGTTGTGTGGGAATTTAGGACAAGGTCATTTGTCACAGAATGATCAGCTCAGAAAAGATGAAAGAAAATGGATAATAGGCATTTATTTTTCCGAGGCAGAAATTCTCTGGTGATCCATGTCTGCAATAGCTAAAGGTTTTCAGCAGTTGTTGTTTCTCCCTTTTGCTTAGGAAAATGGAACAGTGAAAAAGATCATTAGCCAGATGACACAGAATCTCCTGATGGCCCTCTCTGCACGGAGCCAATACCAGGAAATCAGAGAGAAATTCCGGCAGCCCGTTACTGACAAGGGCACCATCCTCAAAACCAAGCCCCAGTCAACTCAAAAGGACATCCTGAGTGTGTGCTGTGACCCTCTGATCCTGGCACAGCAGCTGACCTACATCGAACTGGTGAGACACTGATTGGGGGGCAGTATTCTGTTTTCCATTTACTAAATATTAATATATTCATCAATATGAATTTTGCTATGGCTTCACTGAGAGCCTCCAGTGTATTAATAGCAAAATACCAAGTCAAGTAATGAACAAGAGCAATTAGGTACACTGATAAAAGCACCTCACACACCTACACTGTAGGAAGATAAAGTTACCAAAAAGTTCTCTTAACCTTGATTTTTTTCACTGAACTCTCTGTTTGTCTGTACAATGACAATCTCTCCTCTCTCCAAACACAGGAAAGGGTGAGCAACATTTACCCAGAGGATCTGATGCAAATTGTCAGCCACATGGACTCCCTGGATAATCACAAGGTACAAAAAGGTGTACAGAGGGAAAAAGAAACAAAAATGAACCAGAGTAGAAGATAGTACTCCATCATTTTGAGTACAAGAAAGTGCAAGAAAGACTGACATTTTCTAAGCTTCTTTAAGCTCATGCCTTAAAAAATGTGCAAGAGGATTTTATCAAAATATGAAGAGGAAGCTCATCCTTTGGTAAACTTTGACTTTATCATGACACAGGGGAGGTTTAACGAGCGACCTGTTCTCTTACAGTGCCGAAGTGATGTGACCAAAACCTATAATTTGGAGGCCTATGACAATTGGTTCAATTGTCTCAGCATGCTGGTGGCTACAGAGATTTGTCGGGTAGGTATTCATAGAAAACAAGATAGCAAAGGGATCCTAGCCTTAAGGACAAGAGGCAGGCAGTGGTCTAAATGAGATTTAAACATTAGCAGTGCAATTAAACATAATAGCATTATTCAAGCATTAAGTTATTTGCATGCTCATATGATTAAGAGTTCAAGGCTATGTTCTCTAATTTTGTGCAGCTGCATTAGTCATGCAGTGAAATGGAACTTGTGTGGACTGAGTTAGGAGCTCTTCTGGATTTATCTTTTTTTAAATGCATCAGAAGATTCTTTAAAAATACTTATCTTTAAATGCAGATTTACCAAAAAACAGCTGTCCTTCCACTGCATTTAGATAACATTAGCACTGTCATATATTTATTTTAAATTTATATTCATTCATTCTGTTCATACAATATTCACTGCAGAAAAATCAAGAATAAGCTTTTTTTAAAGTCTGGAAAGAAAGTGGACTACTTTAAAGGTTAAAAAAAAAAGAGGGAAAATAACCTTATTAGAGGTTAAGGTAACTTCTGTCATATAATAAGCAAAGAAATGGAAGGTGTATTGCCCCAGAAACCTTTTTTTTTTCTTCATGTGTGTTCTCTTTTTAGCTTCTTATTAGATTATTCTTTTTAGATTTCTATTAATTCCAGTTCTATCAAATGGGATTTTCACTATTCCTGCTTGGTCAGTAGCCCTTCTGTGGAAATCCCAACGCCTGCTGCATTTTCATGAAGTCCAGTGTACTGATCCTAAACTCTTCAGATTTCCTGCTCTCAGAAATGTATTGCAAAGGCACACCAAGACACTTCCAGAGCTGGCTGGTAGGGCTCATACATTTAGTAAACCATCAAAGAAAGGTTTTAGCACACTGAGGGCTAAGCCAGGCCTTCAACTGCTGAATCATTTTCTTTTGATATGACAGAAACTAAAGTACTTAGGTCAGAGAGTTTGCAGTCACTGCTTAGGAGCCACTTTTATATAAGCCAGACAGAACTTTTAGGTTTAAACAGGGAAAATAAATACTTTCATGAATGAATGCAGTCCAGGCAATAATTAATTTTGCTTTGCCATTTATAAAAGAACTTGCAAATCAGATGTTCAGCATCAGTTGCTTGATCCTGTGCATGTTTGCATGAGTGGGAATTTGTATATTTGCTCATCATCACTACCTGCTCTCAACAGGTCCTTTGGAAGTACAGGCGGCAGAATGAGAACAGCAGGATGGGGCAATTGTTTTCTCTCATATTTAAGTTCCATGTCCCTGATCTTAAGTCTGTCCAGTGCTTTCCCCCCCTTCTTGAGAGGTTTAAATGCTTTACATACATTCTTTCTGATAGCAGTGTCACGTTATCTTCCTTTTCCAGTAACAGGAAATTGCTGAAAGTGTCCAGCGTGTTTATGCAAAACTGCCTAAGACACGGAGGACTTCCCTGTGTAAACAAAAGTCTGCACTCCCCCACAGCTACACAAATAATTGGTAGTCACCCCAAATATTTCTGCTGTTTTATTAAAAATTAATCTTAACAAACTATCCTGAGGCCTATATTAAGATTTAGCTGGAAAAAGTGCCTTTGGCTGGACAGCCTATCCAAAATTCAGACCATCCCTTCTCTCTTAACAGACCTCGGTGGTTTTTTTCCAGGTTGTAAAGAAAAAGCAGCGTACAAGAATGGTGGAATTTTTCATTGATGTGGCAAGAGAATGCTTCAACATTGGAAACTTCAACTCGATGATGGCTATTATCTGTGAGTACCCTTAACACAGATGGCAAAGGGCGCTCCATTTTACAACCTGACTGGTGAGACTGTGCTCATACTTGCCCTAAATTGGCCAACCACATTAGCATGCACACTTCCACAGGGACAGTATCTGCCAGTGACAGATTAACGTGTGGGTAGGTGAGCTTTAGCTACAGCTTCTGATTGTCAAGCTGAAACACCTTCCAGAATCTTATGATATATGTGCTGATACATAAGCCCAGTTATATTAGCCCTGCATTTTTTTCAACTCAGTTGTTTCTTTGTCTCCTCTCTCTTTGCATTCAGCTGGCATGAACTTGAGCCCTGTGGCACGGTTAAAGAAAACCTGGTCCAAGGTCAAAACAGCCAAATTTGATGTTTTAGAGGTATGTATAGTTTTGACTTTATATAGAAATCAAATAGTTTCATCCAAACCTCTGCTACTCTGTCAGAGATCAGAGAGACACCTCTGTCAGTGGTTACCAGCACATAAACATTATGAGACCGTTTCCTCCATTTCAAACTCTCTAGATTATTTCTTCCTAGCATATTTTTGCCCATTTCACATCAGAGTTTCCACTCCAGTGAATTCTGCCGTTAAAACTAATTAGAGGACTCCACCTAGTGGAGACCTGCATGCAAACCAAACCTAATTGGAACCATCGTCAGAAAGAGAGGTGACAGCAAGGAGAATCTTGGTTTATCCCCGAGAGCCATTTATGATTTCCTTTCAGTCTGCTTTGTTAGTGGAATAGATGCAAAGTCAGTACAGAACCCTCCTTCCAATGAAGGTAGAAGTTAGAAGAACTTGCACCCAGACCTGATTAATATAAAGGTACTCTGTCGTGAGAGTTTAAGAGGGGCCAAATGAAGTTACGGAGAATGAACTCTGATGGTTAGAGCAAAGCTTTTTATTTTTAGGAAACATGCATTACCTGACTGCCTTTTCCACCCCCTCTATAAAAACAGCACCACATGGACCCATCCAGCAACTTCTGCAACTACCGCACAGCCCTGCAAGGAGCGGCGCAGCGCTCCCAGACCGCCAACAGCAGCCGCGAGAAAATCGTCATCCCGGTGTTCAACCTCTTCATCAAAGACATCTACTTCCTGCACAAGATACACACCAACCGCCTGCCCAACGGGCAGATCAACTTCAAGGTAGGACTCTGCTCCGACAGAAACTGCACTGCCACGTAAACCTGGAGTACTGTGAGCATTTCCCAGCTTCGGACTTCTGGGTCGTTGTATTACCCATTCCTTCAGTGCCCATGGGATCCAGACAAGGTGGTATCATTGTCTAGGGGAGCTGATTTAAATCAAATTTCTAGGAAAGCCAGCAGTTGCTTTTCTGTGGCAGCAAGCCATCATATCTGATCAAATTTAAAAGGTAACTTCAGCCTGAGTCATCATCCATAGCTGATTGCAGTTTAGCTAGCTGTAAACACTACACACAGCCAGCAAGTGTTATTTATCAGGTCTGCAAGGAAGGTTCTACAGCTGCTGGGTTCTCTCTCCCCAGTTAATAAACAGGCACGTCCAAAAGACCACAGCCTATCAAAAGTGCTTCTTGACAAAATTTTGTCAACATTGAAGCTGTGTAGGTGGAGGGGTCACACAGAACATACAGGACAAACCCCAATTAATTGTACATTTCTTAAAATCCTAGGAAAGAAAGAGTACCTAAATGTTCTATATATTATTTTGATTTCCTAAATTCGGAGAGTGCTTTATGAGAAAATCAGGTATGTCACATTTCATTTAAATAGAAGTATGGAAATGTAAAAAGTAAAGCAAATAAAAACTATTTACTGTCCAGCTCCGTTCACAGGCTAGTGTAGACACTCAATGCAGAAAATAGGCACCATTATATATGAAGAAAAGGTTGGTGAAAAAAATTGGAGGCAGAAGATCAGATGGTTAGCTGATAACAGATGAGGAATTAGCAGCAAGAGGGGGAGATGAAGGGAGGCAGAAGAAGAAAGAATAACAAGGAATCACACACAGAATATGCTGAGTTGGAAGGGACCCACAGGCTGCACAGCACCACCCTCAAGAGTCACATCATGTGCCTGAAAGCATTGTCCAAATGCTTCTTGAATTCTGTCAGGCTTGGTGCTGTGACAATTCCATGTAAGTCTGAGTAAGGGACGGTAAGAAGCAGCATAAAAAGAATAAGACTGAGAGGCTCTAATATTTCAAAGAAAGCAAATGCTCTTTTAATAATATTCTTTTAATTACTTCATGCAGAAGTTCTGGGAGATTTCAAGACAGATTCATGATTTCCTGACATGGAAGCAGGTTGAGTGTCCTTTTGAAAAAGACAAGAAAATCCAGAGTTATCTACTCACAGCACCTATTTATAGTGAAGAAGGTAAAATCCTTTATTGAACATTGTGAGTCTTTCTACATGTTAAAATACAGACAAAATACGCAGATGAAAAATACTAACATGCAAAATCATATTTTATTAGTAATTTGGTAAGTGTTGCAAAACACTTAAGTGTTGCATTGGCTTCTGATGAGGAAAAATTTCATTATATTTTTGCTAAGTTATATCTCCTGTATTTTAACCATTAGATTTTTTTTTTTTTCGGGTAAAGAGCTCAGGTATCTGATTATTTTTATTTTTTTTTACCAGCTCTGTTCATTGCATCTTTTGAAAGTGAAGGTCCAGAAAACCACATGGAAAAAGACAGCTGGAAAACACTCAGGTATGAGGCTTCCTCAGAACATGAGTCTTTCTGCAGACACACAGAAGCCTGTGACCATTAGCTTTTTCTGTCCTATTTGCTACCCAGCTTAAAACCATAATACAGGTTTTTTTCCTTCAAAATTTAAACCTGAAAAAAAACCAGTGGGGCTTGGATTTTGATACAGCTTTTCCAGCCAGGTCTATTGAGGCTGCAAGGTCACTGCTGGGACTGTGACAGAGAACATCCTTTGTTTAGGCTATCAAATACAGTAAAATAATCTGCATTTGTAGCAGTGTTCAGACATCATTTTCTCAGGGGAGCAAACCTACAGAGATGCTAAGAGAGCGCTCTCATCGTAGCTGTGCACTTACAAATTAAAGCTGTCCGTGTCATTAATTGTTGTCTTCCCTGATGGGGGAGACAGGTAGAGTTTTGCCAGGAGAAAAAAGGAGGCAAATGGGACTTCATGCTTCTCAGTCTCCTCTTAGGTGTGTATTAATTCTTATCTAAGGAGTACAAGCCACTGGCATGGCTTAAATATAGCACAGAGCAGAGAATGCAGCAAGAAGACAACTTATCAAGATTTCACAGCCTTTTTAAAGGTAAATTACCCAATGAGAGCTTAAAACACAAGATATTTTCACTTTTTTACCCATGTCCAAGAAGTTCCTAAATCACGTAGACAGGAACTGCGGAATTCTGTATCCAATCATCCCAAACCACTATTGCTGCAAAATATGGAGTTAGTGAAGAAGGAGAAAGAAGCTTTTAACTACAACTTATCCTCCATTTTGAGGTTTTCTACTTCTATCTATTTACTATTCAAATAGACCTAAAACCTCTAAATTTTTCACCCTGTGATAATCTCACATGGTATTCTATCACCTAATTCACACCATCGTAGATTCTAATTCTTCCCAGAGGCTGGGAAAATTTTCCCATGGACAAAGGTCAAAACTAGTACTGTCCAGGGGGGTAAAACCTTCCAAAACAGGCAGAGAAATATTCTCTGAATTCTAGGTTCCCACAACAAATGATATAAAAGGATGAAAATTTCTAGGAAAATGCTAATTGTCAGCCTCCCCTAAGGAATAAAGTTTCAAAGACTCCTCATCCTTCTGAGAATAGGAAGCACCAGTCCCATGTACATGACGAGATCAATTAATTAGAATTTTTCCAATACTGAGGCCAAGGCAGAGAGATTTGTAAGTCATGCTAAACATTAAAATCTAACAGATCTGTTCCAGACAGAGAATGAACAAAGCCTGCACGCCCTGAGCTTTGTCGAGGCACGTTGTAGCTTTGCTGTCCTAAACAAGACACTGTTTCCCACTGATCCCAGCATTTCTTAGGATGTCCACATGAGCTTTTCACTTATAACCTCCATGCAATGCACCTTGCATGAAATCCAACAATGTTCAGCCTGCAGCAGTTTAGGATGACAGAGGAACATATGCTACATGCCTGAGCTCATCCTAAGGGCCTGAGGTAATGTTATGCAAGTTAAATTTTCATCTCATTTAATGTCAGCATCTTTATTGAAATGCACAGATTTATTCCAGTTTCTAGCAGTTGAAAATCTATCTCTTGAAGAGAGGCTTTCAGCTAATGATGCAAGATAGATCTATTGCCAAAACTGAAAAACTTCATAGTGACAGAAAAGATAATTGTATTTTTTTTATTTTTTTGTCTTTTAGGACAACTCTGCTTAATAGAGCCTGAGATTTTTGGATCCGATTTGCAGACTTTGAAGCACATCTAATGGACATGTTTTTACAACCTGAGTGAAAGACTTTGGACTGAGCTAAGAAAGACCTCACTGGATGAGGTCTGTTTTGTATATACAGTAACTTTTATGAAATAAAATGTGGTAAATATTTCACATGTCAACCTTAAGGCACTTACTGAAGGGTTTTGGGTTTTTATTTTAAATATAAGGGCAGGGCCCTGTTCTCAGAGATTAAATGTATCATGGGAGATGGTATCTTATTCTATCAGCATCCAAATTTTTATTTTTTATTACTTCCACCAAAACAAATACAAGTTCAAACACACATCCTAACTGAAGCCAGTGTTCAGGTTAAATACCCCATTGGACCAGTATCCTACAGAACACTCAGTATGTCTCCCTAGCTTTGAAATGAAGGCTCTCCTTCAAATCAGCAGAATTGTTCACAGATGTTCACAAGTGTTTGTTCCTCTCCTCCATCAGCAATTAGTGCCTTACAAGGTACTGAGCTTGTGTAGTTGTACCTTCTGACGCTGGGCTGGAAGTAAGGGAAATAAAAATATGGATGTCTCGAAACCAGCTACAATGTACTTTCTAAATAAGTGGAGAATTATGGCACATGAAGTAGAGTATACCTGCCTGTAACACTGATGGTGCAGCAAACCTATTTTTGTTACATGATTTCAAGAGATAAGAGGGGGTAACTGCTGGGGTCTGTGCGTTTGTGTGTGAGTGTGTGTGTGCACATGTGGGGATGCACACATGTCTAAGTTTTAATACTTCTGGGAACTATCCTTTAAATTCTGGCTGTCAGAATAGTTTGTGTTTTCTTTTTGAAAAATCAGGGAATTTTTTTGTTTTGTTTGAAGAGAAGAATGTCTAACCTAGATTATAATCTCTGAAAAACAGGCCTAATATGTTTGTTTAAAAAGAAGTTTTGGAAAACAAAAAAATCAGCATGGGCCAGGGAAAGGGAAGTAAACTCAGATGTCCAATTTGAAGTTAAGGCTAAAGTTTCCAAAGAATTTCCTCACCATGAATTGGTCATTTAATTCCATTGGTTCCTTTGAAAAGTTCAGTCTGTACTTACAGACAGCTAAAACAAAGACCAGTTTAGAGTGTAAGTTTTTTTCTAGTCTTTTGCAAAGCCATGATTAACTGTCTGGGACAGAACCCATTGAAATCTAAGGGCAAGCACTCTAAGAAATTAGTCACCTTTGAACAAGTCAGTACCAAAGGCGATCTGCAAACCCACTGATGCTTGCCATTTCTAATTTCTCCTTTTAGTATTGAGTTTACTCCTAATTTGAATATCTAAGTACCTGGAGAGTTTTGTCAAGATTCAAGGTATTCCTTTCCAGGGGAGAAAAAAAAAAATAGTTAGGACTTCATCATCTGATCTCTGAGTTGAGAAAGAAAAAAAAAAAATAGGCTCAGATTAAAACTTATTTTGTCCAATGAACAAATTATTACCCACAAATACCTACTTTTCTTTTCCAGTAATTTTTCTCTGAAGGCTTGAGGGCTGAATATATGATAATAACTCAAGCCAGATAATTAGACTGGGCTTTTCTTTTTTTTTCTTTAAAAAGAAAAAACAAAAACAAACCAACAAAAATCCAACAAAAACAGTTCCTCTAGAGCTGACAGTGGTTACAGCCTCCCTAACACAGCCTTGCAGAGGACCTCTGCAAGGACTTATTTAAAAATGACCAGCTCTAGGTAGATGGTATTTATGTTATTCTGCCTTCTGTTGAAGAAGGGGCAGGACTTGCTGGACTGAGGGTCTGGTTTATTCCAGTCCAGCAGACTCTCCTTGCTTGAGTGCCTACAGCCAAGAGCAGTGCCACTGTTTGATGGAGCATCTGCAAGCACTGAGCAGAAATTTGCTCTATTGGCCCTGGAGTACGGTGAAAAATTAAAAAGAGCTTTCCCTCTTTGACTTCCCCCTTGGCAAATACTTAAAATTGGAGGAGTAAGTTGAGGCAAGGAAGGGAGACAAATCACCATTTCGCTATTCCCATAGCATTGGCATCAAAGAGAAACAAAAGCAAGTTACACCATGAGGAAGGAAGAAGTAGAATACTAACTATTAACAAGAACAGCCCAGGAAAGGGGAAGGGATAATTCTTATTACCTGCTGCTATTTTTCCTGTGCTGAAGTGCTGGCCTTCAGCCCTGGATTCCAGTAAAAATATTTATACTGTATTATTACAGTGTTTTGCACTTTCAGAGATGTTCTAGTTAGTAACATTGTCAGACACTATACGAGGGATTGTATATCAGCTTTGTTTATGGAACTGAAGTTTAAAAGGGATGCTTAAAATTTAAGAAAAAAATATATATTTGAAATGCAATTTTAGAACACTTTCTGTAAATGTATAAAAGAGCTTTCACATGAATGTGCACTTCACCGGTCAATCAGTCCAAGTACATACTTGAAATCCATGCAGTATCTACATTGGTTCCCTTTTATTTTTCCTCCCTACGTTTGATACATTCCTTAAATACTGTGTTTTGCTATTCTGAGCTGAAATGCTAAATATAAAGCTGTACCATAAAGCAGGATATTCTGTGTTTGACTGGATGTGCTTGCATTAATAAAAAAAAAGAAATTGCTTCAACCATGATTAACTTTTTCCATTGTTATTTTTCACTTGTAAATGTATCAAACCACAACCCAGAAGCTGAAGGAGGTGTGGAAGTCAATGTGGTCAAATGAACCAACTGGTTTCTTTCTGACATGAAAAGCTATAGTATGAAATATTTAAATGTCTTCCAGCAAAGGCAAGAGCAACACTAAGGCAACAATATGCTGCCACTTCTAATACTCTCTCTGCAGTAGTATTTTATGGATTTGATAGGGTCTGTGCTACAGAATATTTTTGTTCTCTCAATGGAAGTGTGTAACAGTTCCATTGTGTAAAAACACTTTGTGTCCTAAGAGTTGAATTTCATTTTTTCCTCCCTGTATTTGTCTTTGCACAGCAGAGCACAGGAACATTTGCTGGCTGCAGCAGACTGCAGGGCTTCCTGTGGCAAGGTTCTGTTGCCATTTCAACAACCCAGCACCTTTGGTTGCAACCACCACCCTTTGTCATGCCCTGCTGTACAGAAGCAAAGCCACTTCTCCAAGGTCACACAGAGCACAGACAAGCACAGAGCTGTAAGCAAAATCCAGCTTTTCTGCCCCAGTGCCAGCTCCTTTCTCAGGGATATAAGCCTTGGGGAAAAAAAAAAAAAATTACATCTTGGAAGTGCAGGAGCTCTGGAAAGCCCCGTAAGCATTTTTGGTGTGTTGGAAACTCTCTAGGGAAATGGTTTTGGTAACCAGAGCAGCCTCACAGAGTTGAGCAGTGCTAGGCTCAGTCATCACAGCTCATTAGAAAAGATAATGATGTTTAGCAGCATTAAGAGGATCGAGCAGATAAGAGTCTTCCTGATGGCCAGTTCACACTCGTAATTAATACGAATATTGCGTCCTTGAAAACTCACTTCCAATTATGTCCCATCCAGTCATTAGGATAAATTAGCTATTTACACAGGCATAAGAGTAAACAATAAAATTGCTTTCCAGGCACTTCACTGCCACTAGAGCACAACACAGGGTGACAAGCAGTAGCTCAATGCCAGTAAGGTACCCTTAGTTATGTTAGCAGCAATTTGATTTATCAAGTTAATAATTCCCGAGAAACAGCTTTCTTTTAGCAAATAACTCATGGGCAAAATTCAGCTGAGCAGTTAGCTGCCAACCAATATTAGTATACTTTTGGAGAGAAATCAGTAATTCTTTTGACGATGTGCTGACATATTTTCCCTTTTCAGCCTTCAATGTATGTAATTTTACCAGGGCAGCCCCAGTTTCCCAGCTAACCATAAAGGCCCACAGGCAGTGTGTGGAAGCACAGTTTTGAGCTTGTTCCCTGCAGCAGTTGAATAGGGCTGTGTGGACAGCAAGATACCTTAAAAAAAAAAAAAAAATCAAATTGCAGAAAGAATGAATCTACAACTGTTAATGCATGTCATCAAGGAAATTTCCAGACCAGTAAGCATGCAAATAGTAGCTTCTTTCAAATGCTTCCTTTCATGCTTGTCCCTGGCAAGGCAGGGATAACTGGGAATGTTTTGAGGTTCCAGCACATTTCTATGGGCTCTGACAGAGGTTCCCTGACAGTGCAGAGGTTTGCTGTCCTTCACTGCTTCCCAAGGTGGTCTTTGGAAGAGAGAGAAACCACACTTGGGGGTATTGTTCTGCAGTGACTTGGAGGTACAACATAAATTATAAACATCTCTCCAACATAATAGCAATAAAAAACTGAAACATTCCTAGTGTGTCCAATGTTATAAGCAATTTTCGACATCAGCATTTTTATGGCTTCTGGATAGCACATTCAGCTTTTGCACAGAAGATGGATGCAGTTGATTGCTGTAAGATAACTTAGGAATATTGGTTTATTTTTCTAATGAAATATTTAAAAAGCAATCAAGTCCTATTGCAAGCAGGGAGTGCTGGACAGTGTGAGACATAATCTGCCCTCTCCTTAAGAGGTGTGAATGAGGAAGAAATTCAAACCACCAGGAGATGCAACAACCAATAAATACATTGTTTCTGATCTATTAGGATGCAGACTTTACAATATCAGCTACTTAGGCTCCTGACAATAATAAAGGCACTTAAACAGAGAATCCCTATAAAAAACAGGGGTTGGCAAAAACATTATATAGTTACTCTAAACTATTAGTAGCACCTACCAGGAAACAAAACCTCCCACAAAAACCAAAACTAAACACACACAAAAAAGTCAAAACCTAGGTCTGTGGCCACACAGAGGAGTCCTGTTTACAAACCCACTTCAGCACTAGGCCTGGAGACCATTTCATAGGATTGAAAGAAAGCTGAACACAAACCAAAGCACCAGCTTCAAACATCCTCACCTAATCCAAGGCAGAAAAGAAGAAACTTGAAATTTAGTGGAAATTGGCTTCTAGTATTTCTAATCTTATCTAGCTTCTTCAGATTCAGGAGCAATCTTAAAAGTAACGTGATTCTGTTTGGGGGCAGAAGCCAAAGGAGTTCCAACATAATCTCATTACAGAGAAAATTACTTAACATCTTTTTAATCCCTGTCACATGAGCACACTACGGCCTCTTCTGATTCTGAGACATTAAATTCATGGCATCTTGCTATCCATCAGTGTCAACATTGAAAGTTGCCTTTAAAATATTTACACAACACCCATTTGTTTACATTCAATTCAAAGAAGATACAACACTAATACAACTAACAACACTCCACCTCCACAAATATTTATTAAATCAAAGAAAAAAGTACAACATATAATCACTCACAGCAACAGAGCACTGGGGGACTCAGCAAACACAGTTGGAAGTGATGGAGTTGACTGAAATCTTGAGTGTTTATGGCACTACCAGAATTTAATGAAACAGTGAACAATTGTTGTCTGGGGATATAATAGCTCACTGTTGAAGAGCGGATCTCACTTCGGAAGAAAAAAAACCACTCCTAAAATATTTCAAAAACATAAAATCCAAGCAAGCAATGAATACTTTGGCAGATGCAAACAAGTCCATTCTGTTTTTCTATACACCTCTTCCCTCACTTTACTACTAAAAAATTTCAGAGTAGCCAAGTATTCCTAAAAGAATTTCACAAGAACCTGGCAGCCAAAAAAAAATCACTTTTGCAAGGTTTTTAAGAGCACACAAACAGAACCCTCCCCACCTCTGACATTTGCTCTGTGGATGCATTTACAGGCCAGAACACCATCCCAGCTGGTCTCCAGTAACTGTGTGGCCCAGGAAAAGCTGTGACTTGCAACCTGAGAGTAGCCAAAGCTGTCTCAGAGCTGCTCTCCAAAACGTTCCTGAGCACCAAGCCATCTCAAAGGGTTTTATTTTTGCTTCAGCCTATCCCTTTAACATGATCATTTTCCCCATGGATTGTAATGAAGTCAGCAAGAGGGCACTTAAGCTTGCATAAGGCTGCAGGAAATCTGTCAAAGAGTTCGGGCTCTCGCAGGGCCAAAGCTGTGCTGTGCCTGTTAGCTCGTGTTTCCACAGCTCTGCTCAGCTTCACCTCCTGGCTCCTCCACATCCATCACACTGGCAGAATATCATTTTCCCCCTGCTTCTCACAGAAGCTCCCCAGTTGTTTCACAGCTGTGACTTTGCTGCCTGGGCACATTTGCCACTGCCTTCAGCAGGAGCCAGGTCAGACACTGTATCTGGGAAGGCTGTTTGACAGCCTCTGCATTACATATCATTGCATTCCACAGATACAGTCTTCTTTTAAAACAGCACTTCTACCCAACATCTGAGAACCCTCCAGTGCTGGCAAAGAGCACATGCTCCCACTGTGGACATGCAAATAGCAAAGCAATTGACCAAAAAAACCCCAAAACAAACAACCCCCACAAAAAAAACAATACACACAAACCTAGGAGCTGAAATTTTCAAGATCAAACACCACCAGAATCATAAACACAAGATCATCTTGCCACTAGCACAACAAAAGGCAGGAATGAGTTAATACCCTCTTTCACCTGCAAGGCAAGTACAAATGCAAAGTATCCTACCTATGAAAGAAAATTACAAAGTCCTTCACTAAGTTAACTTGCACCAGCAAAGAGTTTTTACACCATTTATAGTGAAAGATGAGAGGACATGGGTCAAGACACTTCAGTCATATGTTACATACAAGTCCTGTAGCTACAAGGCAACCTTGAAAGTGTTAGAACTAAAAATGCTCCAGAAAAACTCACCACATGACATGCAAACCTAGAGTAGCTCAAATAAACCAGTTAAATGACCACAAACTTCAAGTTCAGAGGGACTTCTTCACCCTGGAATAGGGCTAAACTAACCAAAACAGAGCTGTGTTTTAATAAAACCTTATGCCAGCATTTAGACTTCAATATTAAAGGAGGTTATTTAACATTCTACTTGTAGGTCAAAAGCAGTTGCTGCACAGCACTTCCATTCAGATCCCAGCTACGACACCTACTCTTTAGACCCACCACAACACAGCCTTGTGAAAAGCAAATAAGGTCTCCTAGTGAAAAGGTGGAAGCCGTTACCTTTCTGCTGCAATCTCAAACATAACAATGAAGCACCTTACTCAAAGCCAGGAGAGAGACCACATTTCTTAGAAAAGAAGGAGAAGCACCTTCTTCTGCCAGCTTCAGGTGCCAACTGAGGGGAGGCAGCTCTTCCCCAGGGCTAATTAACCCCAACTGCCCTCATTATTGCAAGCACCTGTGGCAGGGGCAGCCCCTCAGGGGGCCCCAGCAGGACTCTGCTGCTGGCTCAGGGGGCACCACTGCTCTGCACCTCCCCAAAGGACAGCTGAGCCCATCTCCAGCTGGTACCAACTCCCCAGGGCCTGAAGGCAATCGTGATGCTGAGATTCATATCAGCTGGGAGCCGGGGCCATGTGAAGCCAGCGGCAAAGGGGCAACCAGGGGTGTGTGGGTGCTTGCACAGCTCTCAGGTGTGTCTCTACACAGCCCAAATGCACAGCTCAGTGCCAGGCATTCAGAAAAAATGTGCTATAGTATGTGATATACCACAGAGGCAGGGGTCTGCAGAGCCACTGCCCACCATAGAAACATGAAAAACTGTTTTATCAAAGTCTCCTTTGCTGTAAAGGTTTTCCAGTGAAAACAGGTGGAGACCTTTAGTTTGCAATCAGGCCCAACAAAGAAAAGGTGAGCATCGTTGGGGCATGAACCAAACACTGCTTAAGCTCATTATCCTCATTTTCCTTCACAGCTGAGTAAAATTTGAATGATTTATCTCCTTAAGATGTATTTGAAGAGTCACACAGAGCAAGAGCACCTCAGGCAAATGAAAGCTACACCCACCTTCAATACACAGAAAGCTTTTATCATTACATTGATGAATCAATAAGTTAGTAATTTATGCTGAAACATCATTTTAAAGGTTATTTTAAGATTTTTTTTCCTTTCATTCACTGATCTGACAAAGCAAAAATTTTGTTCTAGTTTATATTTTGGCATGAACTAAAACCATTTAAATGTCTGCATTCAGATACAAGTGGCTAGGGTTTACCCTAACCCACTTCTCTTTCCCTCCTGATGCAATTCTCTTCTTGAACACAGTTTACAAATAAATTTTGGTTTTCATAGGTGTGTGCATCTCAGAGTCCAAAGGATTTTATGAAATTCAAAAAAACCACAGCATTTTCTTCTGAATGCAGGAGACCCAGAATTATTCTCTTTTTTCCACTTTTCCCTCTGTATTTGCTGATTCTCCAAACCAGTATTTACTAGTCTCATTGAATAACATTTTTAAACAAATTCAAAAGCACAACCCACATTCTTTCCTGCCAAAGGTGAAAGTGCGCCCTGAGCTAATCTCATCTTGACTTCCTTTAATGAAGAACACTTCTCTCTAGGGAAGACTACAGATTGTAAATTCATTGGAAAAGGTTAAAATTTATGTGGATAGCATGAAACAAAAAAAAAATTACTTCACAATCCAGTGGAGCATGTTCCTATTTAAATAAAATGTTACTGTATTTACTACTCTAGCACTAAAATGCAGTGACTCCTCCAGGAAACCACTTGGACCACAGCTTAAAAAAAGTATGTTACGTAAACAGCATCTCTCAAAACAGGAGGACAAGGCCCAGACTTGGCCATGTAACCCAAGCACTGACCCTGGGCACACAGACTGTGACTCTGAAGCCTGATTCTTTGCAGTGCCCCAGCAGCACCCCAAGCTGCACAGCGTGGGGTTTATTCTTCCTCTGCACGCAGAGCACACCTTGGGAAAGCCAAGAGCAGGTCTTACTCTCAAGCAAGAGATTTTCATATTTGAAGCATGATTTGCTCCCTTTCTTGGATGAAGTTAGGAAACACATGCAAGGAAGAGTTGCCCATCTTACTGGGAAAGAGCACACCTGCCCTGCATTACAGCTCACAGCAGCAACCAGAAAGCAGCAACACTGCTGCTCACAAACACATGCTTGTAGCAGTGTGGCTGTGCCCAAATGCAGTCAGAAGCTGAACATGCTCAGGCAACTGAAATCACTTTATAATAAAGGTATATCCCACTATTTCTGATCTAGTTCCATTACAGAGCAAAAGCAATGGTGTGCATTCAGACACTGGGTGCACAGAGCTGCTGAGCTGGTGTGTGCCACAGCAACATCTCACACAGGTGGGTATTGCAGGGAGCTGAATTAAGACAAGGGAAACCCTAGGCCTGCAAGGGGTCCTCTGTCAGTTCAGACATCCTCAAATCATGAGCCATTTGGAATACTTGTGTCAATGCCCAACACACATTATTTCCAAGCATTATGACTTCCTTTTTACTCCAATGCATTTGCTTCCACCTTTTGGGATAACGAATGGAAAAAAGTTTCCAGAAGTGGTTCCTGGTGACTACATTCATCTCCAGACCTCCCCCATCACCTTCCAGCATTGACGCCACAGACTGGTCTTCATCACACAGATGGGGACAGCTGACACTGATCTCCCTCGCTGTTGCTGATAAGTACAACCACGCAGTGGAAAACAGCAGAACCTAAGACACCTGGATATCAGCACTCTGCCATGTTTCCAAAACATGAGAACTGGGACAACTGGATCCTTCTGCAGTAGCGTCTCTGTGCTGAGAGCTGATGGGCAGCGATGCTGGACACCTGTGCACTACCTCCAATGCCATTCCAGGCTGTGTCACACAGGGGTGGTGTCAGTGAGAGGCAGCTCCAGATGCTTATTCTTGTGCAGCCAGGACACCAGCAGTTGTCCTATGTTTTAAAGGCTGGAGTCTCAGGAGAATGCCCCACTTGTATCTTTACCCTAAGTCATGATACCAATGTATTTAATCTTGTTCTCACCAGTATCTTAAACTTTTTCTTAGCAAAAACCAAGATATCCAAGTGAGGTAACATCTGGTCTAAGTTTAAGTTGTCTGAGGAACAAACTCTCATATCTGGTCTGGGTAGATACCTGAGATGCAAAATTGAGCTGGCTGGATTTTCACTGCAAATATTATGTGAATCCAGTGCGTTATGCTCTGTACAATATTATTGTAAAAATGTATTTCAAAGAGACAGCTTAAAACAATTTCTAAAATGCAGAAGTTCCATTTATTATATTGAGAATATCAACTGCAAGAAGTCCTGCAATGCATTCTCTTCACTCTAAGTACAATACAGTACACCGTTCTCCACAATAAGTTACATAAAGGCAAATTTTATGTACATATAAAAAACGATCAGTGCCCAGAACTATTTGCACAGCGTATCTGCTATTCAGAAATCAACCATTTAAGTCTTTTAGTTGCCTTCAGAATTCTTGAGCAAAATAAATCCATAAACAGATCATAATTACCTGGTTTGAGAAAGGTTTTCAACTAATATCTAAATTCAGCAGAAACCATGCAAATGGTTTAACCACCGAATTAGAATTCTCTGCATTCATTCTATAAACAAATATATTAAAAAAACGAGGCATGTCATGTGGTATCATATAAGACAACATGGAGAAAAATGACCTGCCTGCATTTGAACTGTTTATGCATCCCAAAACACCCAAAAGGGAAGTACCAAAGTAGTAGTGCCATTGTACAAGGCATTAATGAGACCACAGCGTAATTCTGCTTAAATATACTCAAAAAAAACCCAATAAGAAAAAAAAAATCCCAGAGGGAAAAAAAAAAAAAACCACAACACCCTAAAACATCCTCAAACTGAAAAAGTGAAGAATAAGGCTACTAGGATAATCAGTGGAATGAAGAGCATTGTATAAAGAAAGACTGTAATAGCACTTGCTTTTTCAGTCACTGAAACAACTAAGAGTATATAACACCTTACAAAAACATGTCAGGAAAATGCCCAAAAGAGAAAGAATGCACAAGGACAACATTGGCATAATAGCAAACAGGCCACTAATAAATTCTTATGGGAATGAAAAGATGGTTCCTCAACTTAAAGGATGAGATACATAGGCAAGGCCTTGGAATAAGGAGTGGGGCCAAAAATATTTAAACGAACAAGTTTAATAGCACAGCTCAGTTTATAGAAGGGATGTGACATCTACTGTAGGAAAAGACCGGGCCCAGAAACACCCAGCTAGAATGTTCCCAACTTGTCTGATCCATCACTGAAATAAGAAGGTGGTGCCTCCTTTGCAGTAGGAACTTCCATTATATGCTCCAAAATTCCACTTAAAAGGATTTTCATTCCCACCCCCCAAATTACTCTATATTCAACCATGTCAATGTCTGTTAATACAACAAATGCAGCACCAAGCCCTTGCTGTGGAATCAGCACCCTGCACAGCTGCTGTACTGGTCAGCATGTCCACACATCTTTCATGGTGAGATTATTTTTCCACACCTTTCTCTTGTTTCTACAATGGAGTCTAAGCACAGTATCCTTCTAAAGTCACAGTGCAGTGAGCCATACAGACTGAAAATACTCAAGACACAAAAGATTATTTCATTTAATTGTCAAAAGAATGCAAATATAAGAACAGAAATGTACCACATGGAAAAGTGTTGAATTGTACATTCCCCAGATTTTTCCAGTCGATATTGAAGACACTTTCCTTGAACTACATATGCTGTCCAATTTAGCTGAGGTGCTTGAGCTTGCAAAATATGTAGGTAACAGGGCATCAGTCAAAGGATTACTCGGAAAACAAATACAAGAACCAAAAACCCTCTAAACTCTTCTTCACTGAAAAAGAGAGGCACTGCATTTGTAAGCTGAATTAAGGCTGTAAAATGATGCTGGTTCACTGTGAATTTGAAGTCACCACACGCCCCAGGGGGCCCTTCACCCCACAGGCTCGCTGTTAGTCCTGTAGGCCTGCTTCCGGAGGTGCGCCTCGATCTCGTCCCTGAACACCAGCATGCCGAGGTGCGAGTGCGACGCCTCGTTCATGGCTTTGGACTGGATGCACATGCGGTACTGCTCCGGGGTCAGCTCGTCCGCACAGTGCTTCTCGTGCCACAGGTGGAACAGCCCGGGCACCGGCGTCCTGATCACCATGAGGTCACCGTGCAAGTACTTCCTGTAAAGGTGGACATCCTCGCCGCCCCAGCCTTTCACTTCCAGGTCAAAGCCCCCTACAAAAACAGCATCAGAAATTGTTCTTTGGGCGCACAGGGAAAAAGAGCAACGCTTTCTGCTTAACATGTTACCAGATGTGGCATGACATTCCAGAAATTCTGGAGCAGTTAACTAAGTTTTCCATGCCATAGCATGCCAATTTGAGGGACAGGACCTTCAAGAATACCACATCCTTTGTGGTGGAAACTGCCCAGGACAGAGATCTGCTGGCTTCGGAAAGTCTCTTAGAGCAGTGTCTCCAAATTGCATTATGCATGACATCCCATGTGACAGCTGCAGTAAACTGTAGGCAAACCTCACTGGCTATGCTTTTGGATTATTTTTTGGAAGCATAATGGATTTTAGCAGCTGGAAAATGAAGCAGTCATGCACCATATGAGAAATCCTCTCTAAAAATGCCAGCAATTACTCCATAGGTCACAATTCAAAAGGCTGGATTAAGGAAAGGAACATGGTTCACCATTTTAAGTTCTCTTATTTTTCCAGGACCACGATGAAGAGCAACCCAGGCTCTTGCACAATTTCAAAACTCCAGAATTATAAAGTCTCCATTTAGCATGTACCATACAGATGGCAATATGACTGCTATTAGCAATCAGCCTGCATTCAAGCCATCAGACAGCACACAGGGCAGTATCATTAAATCTTCTGGCAGATTTACATCCTCTGGCAGACTATCTTCACCACCATCTTGCATATTTAAGCACACCAAGCTGTTCTCAGTTTTAAGGACACGCCACAAGGGGGGGAAAGCGCATTGCTAAAGCCTCAAACAACTGTATCCAACTCCTCAAGGTTATTCAAAGGAAAGGATTTGAATGCTTCTTGTCTATGCGAGTGGCTTATTTGAGTGACATGTTTCTTAAACTTGATTCATTTGCTTCAAACAGACACAAAGTACAAAAAAAAAAAAAAAGCAATATTTTTAGAAGTTCTAGAGTGAAACGTTTCTACTGAAACTATTGTGTCTTTTAAAACATTCAACAGATGGGACATCAAAACTTAGAAAAGCTAATTTATTTCATTAGTCAAACTTGTCACACAAGTCTGACTGCTGGGCTTAGGAAAATAATACAAGAAATTAATTATTTCTTTCCTGTCATTAGGTAAGACCAGAGAATCACAATTTTTTTTCTTTAGTCTCATCTTACCAACAGTCAGAAAGTCCGTCCGATATTGGCAAGTCATCCCAAAGCCAAAATCCCGCCAGAAACCAGAGTCCTTCTTGTGTACCTGCAATTTTAAACCAGTATCATTTTGAAATGTAAAATACAACAAAAGGAGGTGCATTGCATTTGGTTTTGCAGAAAGCTAAGCTCTTCCAATCATTTGCTCAGTGCAGGATAGAGCATAGTAACACTTCCGGTGTTTCTGAGTCATGCACTCATGTGGGGCTTCTTAGTGACCTGCTGTTCCCTTCACCCTCCACCTTCCAGTTCCAAACACTCACCCTCACTGCAGTTTCCACATTTACCTTTCTGCTGCACCACCTCGATTTCCTATGTATCTGCCCAGACCAAGCAGTTAAGCAGTCCATTGCTAAATCATCTGTTCCCAATACTCCAATTCCTACCCATTTTTAAGGCCACATTTGTCTCTTGATCTGATATGACAAAAAAAAGTAAGCTTTGTGATTGAAGTCTGCAACCATAATACTGCTAAGCTCAGAAGAGTGAACAGCAGAGCTGTCAGGCAGGGGCTCATTCCTCTCTCAGCTGTGACTACCCAAGGCCATATGCAAAACCTTCCCTCCAGTTTTCAGTAGGATCCTTGCAAACTACTTAGGGAATGAGGGCTATTATTTTTTTCTTTTGATACAGCTCTTCTTCACACTACTCTCTTCTTTTCCTCCTCGAAACCTGTCCATCTCAGAAGTCTCAGCTGCAAAACCCAATTTCATCTATGCAGTCTCTTGAAAGAGAGTTAGACTGGACACTTAACTTTCAGAAGATTTTTGCCTTTCACCAATGCTTTTTTTGCTGGAAGATAAGAAGAAAGTTGCTGCCCTGTAATGCCACCATCCTCCTAAAATACTGGCTTTCCAGGCCAGAATAAGCAACAGATCAGAACTACTAACTTCATTTGATTAATAGCAACTATTTCTTTAAAACTACATGGAACTCCAAGTTTATCTAAGAATGAATTTTGTACTGTTTGACAAGATTTTTTTCCAAGTGCTTTGCCTATGGGCAATGTTTAGATATGCACTGCCAAAGGTCATAAGATATCCCAAACAGACTATTAAGTTACACTTCATTTTGTTTTAATACAAAGCATGCCTAATTCTATCCAGAATAAATCCCACTGCTTACCAATTGCTGCTCCACAGGAGGTGGTATATCTTGGTTGGCATAGACAATAGCAGGATTGTAAAGGCTGAATACCACAGGATAGAAAACCTTTTTCCCTGGAAGTCAAAAGAAAATTGTTACTCACTGTGGGCATGTTTTCTGAAGGCAAAAAGAAACCAGAAACACTCTTTTTACGTAAAATATTACCTATTAGGCATCTAGTGGAAATAAATCAAAACAAGCTGCTAATATTTCCCTCCTAGGAAGCCTGTAATATCTAGTGGGGCAGAGCTCATAGGATTAAAAAAAATACATATGTATGCATATTACACATATTACACTACTGATTTACATTTGCATATAGTTATATATGCTTATATAAAATATTATCTCAGTGTCATACTAGGTGACTGAAATATTCCTGCAATAATGATATGCAGTAAACCTAAAAAATAATCAAATCCAAGTAACACCTTGCATTGTTGAGATTTATGAATTTGTGTCTTTCCACAAACATGTAAAAGCAGGTACATCCAGGATATCCTACAAGGGTATCAAGCATCATGAGCACCCTGACTATGCTTAAAACACCAGTTCTGTGTCTATTATAGAAACCAGATAAATATTTTTCCATGAATGTCGTGCATCGCCAAAGCTGCAAAGGTATTGACAACAGTCCACAAGAATATTCACTGTCCTGACTTGGGCATGAACTCTGAAGGAGTGAGCAGCATTTTCAGATCTCACTTGACACAAAGGTGACAAACTGCCAGTATGAATTGCCAAGCAGTCTCTCGAACTCCCTTCCTTGTTAAAGCTCACAAGACACTCCTCTCCAACAATTTTCCAATTATTTATACAACTTGTTTGATGAAGTACAGAGACAGACAGAAATGAAAGAAAAAGCAAGAAACAGAATCCAAATATCTGGCTTCTGAAGAATTTTCTTGCCTGTTTATTAGATGAAGAAAAAATATCTATTGATTCCAAATTGACATTTGGAGAAAATGCTTTCTGGCTGCAATAAATTTGAAACAAGAGTAAGCATTAAAAAAAACCCAAACACACATTTGACAAGAGAAGGTCTTCAGTAGAATGCTTGTTAACTCAAGAAAGCTTTACCCTTCTTGGCAGAAGCCTGTAGAACAAGCAAGGCTCATACAAACTTAAGAAAAATAATCAGAATATTTCAGAGTTTGGGATTTAAGCATGGACCACTAGCTCAGTCTCCATAAGGAACACACTGCAGCTCTACTGAAAACCATACGTATATGATGTGTTTGGCCATACACGAGTGAGAAGAGATAAAACCGAACTTGTTAGAGACTTCAGCATAACAAAAATCATCTTCCACTGTAGAGCATTACACTGTGTTTTGTTATACAAATTCACATGCAGTCTAATTGTTAAAGCAATTAAACTGTCCAGCTTTCTTTCAGACAACTAAATCTTAAGAAAATATGAAAATTGTATATGTACAAAAAAGACAATTGTTCTTAAAACAAGCTACTCTAATGCAGAAGTTATTTCTCAGTCTAAATATTATTGCCTTTTGTGAAGAATGTGATTCATTTCCCAGGGTGTGTGTGGTACTGAATAAGCTCCACCATTCAAGTCAAGTTTTCTTTGTTTTCAATATGCTCAGCACAGGTCAGGTGAAGTCAAGCACGGTGGCAAGGCTCGGTTCCAGCAACAATCAGGGAACATACCGGGCTCAGCATTTAAGCGACAACTGTTGAGGAATTCGGCTGTGAAATAAACATCAACATCACAGAAGAACATCAGGACCTCGCCCTTTTCCCAGGCTCTGGCACCCATGTCAAGTCCTCGGCCTCGGTTAAATTCCTCATTCAGAGAGACAAGTGTGTAATTGTGGAAGTCAGTTTCTCTACAAGAAAAACAGAGCCAAACCCAAAATCAATCTGTGGGGAGGGGCAGAGGGACCATTTATAAGTTTCCAGCATTTTACAGGATTTCATTCCAGAAATTTAAAAAGAAAAACAGTTATATGATCAGAATGAGAAAAAAAAAAAAAGATCTGTTACACTTAGCTGTCTATTTTAATTTTAAACCTTGTAAAATGATAGAAATCAGTCTTACTTTAATAACTCCACTTCATGTTTAATCATTCAGACAGATTAAAAGGCCTTTTGTTATCTGACATGAATTAAAATGCTCTCTTGAATTACAATGGCATCTAAAATTTGCCCCCACAAACCAAGAAGTCCTGATTAACAGAGAAATAGCTGTCTTCACCAGTTCAGAGAAGACTGCAAACAGGAAGCCAGAGTCCTGGCATCACCAGACGCATGGGGCAAAGGCCATCTGTGTGGTGGTGCCACCATAACCCAGGCATTTTGCTTCTCCTTGCTATTTACCAGTAGCACATGGGCCTGTACGCACAGCAGAAGAGGGAAGGAGCAGCAAGAGGAGACTGAAAACACACTCAGAGAACATCTTCAAGCAAAGTTAAGTGTCTACTTCAAAGACACTTCAGAGGACAATGCTTGAAGAGAAAAGAGTGAAGATACTCAACAGTAGCACCACTAAAAAGATACAGAACCAGGTAAATGCTCAGTGAGCCTGCAGCACTGGCTCAGTGCTCTGAGGACATCTCACAGAGAGCAGGGCAGGCAGCAGGGGCCTCAAAAATGGAGGGGCCCAGCACACGGCAGGTGCTAGGGAGACTACAGCAAAAAAGGCAGAAATTCTCTCCTCCCTTCCTACAAGATGCCTGTACATGTCAGGCCAACTCTCCATCACATGCTCCAAGCTGGTGACAAAGTAGCCAGTGTCTAATCTATGTCATCGAGAGTAGCCTGGCCAGCACTGTGAGAGAGGGATCACACTAGAGCTCAAGGGGAAAAAGCTCCCAGCTCAGGGATGAGCACAAGAGCTCAGGGAGCGAAGAAACGTAGGTAAAGGATGCTAACACCTCTCCCATCTCTCTGGAGCAAAAATCATAAAAGACACATTCAGGAATTTTACATCCATAAACGTAATGCTACTTGCTGAGACAGCCATGATGAACTGTGCTTAAAGTTATTTTACAGCCAAGAGTAAGTAGGCCTACTTTGTACATTTTTGTTCCTATCATTAAATAAAATTGTCTCTCCAGTGAAATAGCTATTGAAATGTACATCCCAGTTCCAAAGAACTTAAGCTCTGATCAAGCTGTTAGCGTGACTGAATATGCACTGCAAAACTCATCCCTGTTGTTATCCCTGTTGTTTTTTGGACTGCCAGATAGAAACCTCAAAGTCTTTTCTGTCTATAAGTTGATTTTTGTAGTCTTCAGGAAACTTTTGCAACCTAAGCTGTAAAATGCCAACTATAAATAGCATACAGTAAATAAAGCATACTTTTCCTAGTAACCTGAAATGGAGTATAAATTTATTTGGTTTATTTTTTCATTCTTTTTAAAAACTACTTAAAATGCCAATCAATATTGTTTGTACTGACTGATGTTGAATTGATACACTTACCTAGCTACAGATTCTAGGATGCTTTTCACTTCTGATAGACCATCTTGTCCGAAGTACACCACTGTGAGGTGAACACGCTTATCCTGATGAATACACACATCCCTATAAGCACAAAGATAAGCTGATATTAATAATTACTTGCAACACAATAAAAAACTTCAGGTACTTAAAAGCTACTGCATTAAAAAGTATTAGCAGACTGGAGTGTTCTGGTTAGGCATCAAATGGCTTCAAAGAAAACAAGGAAAGATGTTTTCCCCTCTTCTTTCCCCATCTTTCCCATTTGAATCAGAAGGTTCCAATACTGTGTGTCACATTCCAATACCTTATTTTATAAACAGGTACTCTGTACATTTACAACTAATGTAAAAATTATGTTCAAGATCATCTGTGTCCAGGTTCACAATGATCCTGACATTTGGTCATTTTGCTGCAATTTGAGAATCTCTCAAACCCTTTTAGAAGGAATGTTTTCTCCATACTGTAGGTTCAATTACACACACCCCAAGGCAGTTGCACACAATGTTGGAATCATTAGCTCCACTGCAAACCAACCAGAACAGGAATTCATTTTGAAAAGGAAACAAAATACTGAAAATCAGCAACATAGCTCACTATATAATCTCATGCACCTACCTAAAGTTTTGCATAAATTGTGCAAATGCCTCAGTTCTTCCAGCAAGAGGAACAATAATGTTAATGATCGATCTAGAAATATCGACCGTTTCACTCTTCACTTTCATGAGGGGTCCAAAAGGTCGGAACAAGGTGACATGCCTGTACTCCATGCCATCCATCTTCTTATAAAACAGCTCATACTGTGTCCCCTTATCTCTTTCTGTACGATAGTAACCTGAAGAATAAGTCACACAAGTAATATGTAAAGTCAAAGATCCCGGAAATTGTATTTCAGAAACACTGATTTTCCTAAGAACTAAAGAAGTGGGGACAAACCTTCTGGGTTTCTCCTAAAAACATACAAAGTTTCCACAAACTATTATTGATCACAATCAGCCTTCTACCATTTTAGGTCAGACCTGAGAAACAACCCCAAACTCCAGCTTCCCCTGCTTCTTAGAGACAACAGGTTTTCTGGTCCTATGCCAGCTTCTCAGACAGAATTAGAGTTGGGTCTTCCCAACAAAAAGGGAATTCAGCTATTTGCTATGGAAAAGGATGGCTGAAATTTAATATTGCCTGCTCTTAAGCCGTTCAGTAAGAATCTAGCCCTGAGCTAGTCCACAGTAAAAACTGAGATCATCTGGCCAGTGATCAACACAAGAAAAGCACAATTTGTTCTGTGGGCAGAACAAATGACAGTAACTTGCTTGACAAAGTCTGCAAAATCTGACATGTGGCATCGAAACAAAACAACTGTGTGATAATGCTGGAATGCTTTTAAATTGTTTTCACTGCTGAGCAGTAGTTAATGCTTTCTATCTGATAAATTAGTGGCATTTTACTATACCCACAATCTTCTAAGGACATAGGCAGAGGTTTTCTATGTGGCTGTCACACTTCAGGACAACAATGCTAGTCCCCCAGAAACAGGACTATCTGTTGAGAGATATTTTACTCCTAATGGGTAGAAAAAATCTGTCCCCTTCAGAACATGCTCCTTCATCGTGTCCCATTCAGAACAAGCTCTGTGTTGCCAATTCCACATCTATGCTACCCTGAGAATAAGAAATGATGACAGGAAAAATCCTCCAACAAAAATGCCTTATGAGCATCCCACCTCTGCTCTCTTCTCACCAGCCAGGAAAAGAAGAACCACAAGCTACGCCATGAACTGGCATTACATTCCAGTTAACTGGCCACCCAGACCATAGAGAAAGTTACAAACAGCTGCATATTCCCAAGTGTGATGCACACCCCTGCCCTCACAGGATGCATTTCCATTCACCTGGCTGGCCTGAACTGCCCCTTCTCCAAGCCAGTGTCCTCAGCAGCTGAAATCCCTCCCAGGCCTCCCACCCAGAAAGCAGCTGGTGGCAGGGCACAGAGCAGACAAGCCATATGGGCAATACAGAGGGTTCTCTTTTGTATCCAGTATTGATATAGTCCTTTTTGTCTCATCTTCTTTAGCAACTGAAGTCAACATGGGACAAAGTATGTGAAGGGAGCAGCTCTCAGCCTCAGAGCACCTTGGGTTTGACTGTCTCAGGAACCAGAAAGAAGGGATGATAGAGCTTTTTGGCTCTCCTTATCCCCAGGGAAGTATTCCTCCATGTTCCCTTCCCTTTCAATACAAGAAGCAAAGGAATGTGCATACCACCTTGACCTAACTTCTTTCTCTATATCCCAGATTCCATTTACAAAGAAAGAATCCTTTCTCTAAATCTACCTAACTCTCTGTTCCTCTGCTCCAGCCTCCATCCTCAAACCAAGCCCAGTTTCTTTCACTGATGCTCCCTCTTTCTGCCCAGCAGCCTCTCTTTTACAGCAAGCGCCTTATGCCTCGCCCACACTCAGCTCTGTAATCCATTCCTTCTTGTGGACAAGTGTGTGCACTGGCAGATCCAACGGGAAACGTGGATGACTACCACAGAGGGTCTGTGGGACGCATGTTGTAGCAGAACAAGCTGGTCCATCACACTGGAAGTCAGTGAAAACTGAACCTCTTAACTCAGATGGTTTTAACCTTTGAACAAAGTTCTGCAATGCTCTCCTTGAAAAGACTGAAATTCACATTTATGCTTTTGTCAACACAGAGATGCATGAAGTATGCACCACATTTTAATGCTAATTTTTAAATCATTATTAATTACAGGCACTGAAAATGGTGTTTCAAACAATGAAAGTCTACAATGCTGACTGTCAGAAGCAGCAAAAGATTTTCAATCCCTCTCAACCCTTTTCCATTCCAACCTTTTGTGCTGCATAGTCCAGCACTGTAGCTTGAAAACAGCATCGTGGTTAATGGAGCAGCCGATGCACCACTATGCTTGTACCTCATGCTTTCATGTAATATACAGCAAACACTTTGTACCAGGACTCCTGGGGAAATTAACATTCAGCATTTTATATTTTATTCTTTACTCTGTTATCCAATAGCTGTTTGCAGATAAAAATACCATTTACAATATAAGCAAAGTTTTTAAAAAGCACGTCAGCTGCCAATAGCCTATCTTTAATCAAAGATTAAGCTTAGATGTCAGTCTACAACAGAAGGCTGAAGTACAGAATAAAAATTTCTAGATTAATTAAAAAAAAAGAAAACAAAAGCAAACCCCACTGCTGTACTTCATAAAGACATTAATATGCAAATTCAAATACAAATAGTGCCTTGCCAACATTCAATTGTTGAAATACAAGATTTCAAACTTTTGAATCTCAACATGCTACTAGAGCCACACTTCTTTTAAATACTATGTACTCCTTGAGTTATTCTCCTTGCTATGAGCTAACCTCTGTTGCTAATCTACTAATTTGAATACTTTTATGGGACTAAAGTTTCTATACACAGAAGCCAGATTTCAGAACAGCCAGAAAAAGAACCCACATCTGGTTTACTTCTTAGTGTATTCAGGTTTTTAACACTTGGAACTGACTCATTTAATAAAACCTGTTATCTCACCTTCCAACTGGCATATGCTGGCTGTCATCCAAAATAGAACTCCTCAAGCAAACAGGTAAAAAGCAGTAGAAATAATTTAGCAGCTGCTATTTCTGGTCCATGAAGCTTTTCTCCCTTTGCAGAAGTTCTGTTTCTCACCAAACATACTAAACATAGGAATCCTGGGGATCAGTTACTATCAAAGCCAAAAAGCTCTTTTTCTATTACCTTGAATATTTTACGACTACCAAGAAAGTGTTTGGGCTATGGAATTTAAGATGTATGACCTGGTTTTTTTGGTGTGTATTAGAATTCTCCACTGAAGTTCCCAGGACAGTGGCCAGTTTCTGATCTTATGCAGCACACATGAAAGGGGCTGTTTGCATGACAAACAGTCCACACTGTTCTATGGATGGCAAGGACTTTGGAAGAGTTTTGATTTAAGCTGGCAGCAGGGGAATAAAGGATTTTTACATGCCACGGATGGGTGGGGAGTCTTCCTGTTAGATGCAGATCTGAAGAAAGTTTCTGGATGTTGCTCAGTTTCAATTGGAAACACAGAATCAGGACCCAAATAGCACTGCTAGACATTCAATACCAAGACTTTTATTAGCAATTAGATAATTGCTTCTGTTTTCCAAAGGTTAATTTTAAAGGTTTGTGCAACGGAAGAGCTTTTAATCTCTTGATAAGAAAAGCCAATTACACTGATAAATGTAAACCCAAATAAGCCAGTTACACTGATAGTGAAGTGTGTCCATGAAGGCTCCTCAAGGCTTCTCTGTCACCATTCAAGACTTAGCGTCACAAGCTTCTGGAGAAAGGGAACAGGCAGAGGTAATACTATTATCTCCTCTAAATTACTCTCCATTTCTCAATATTATCAAATACTGATCTCAAATAAATCTATTTTTAACTGAGGACTACCTTAGATTGTGCAGTTCAGCAAGTAGGTCCATTGTTCATAATCCTAAATCCATTCATTCGTGAAAATATGTAAAATTGCATCTTTTATCCTCACTAGGGATACTCCTCATCCACAGGGAATAGGATACTCTTGTTTCTCATATACTTAGATCTAATGGAAACACTAAGAAAAAAAAAAAAAACAACTTCAAAGTGTTTCTCAACTGCAAAACAAGACTTCTTTTCAGGTCAGATTTTTGTTCTGTTAATATTAGAATTCTGGACGTTTCATTATGGGTTGCTGCAAAGGAAAACAGGTACAGCAAACAGAGCTGAGAAATTTGCTGGTTTTCTCTTCATCAGCAGAGCAAGTCAATTGAGCCTTGTGAAAAATAATTTGAAGTTCTCAGAAAGTATCTTTGTAGTTGTAATATATACTTAGAAATCTTTTTTTTTTTTTTACTTAGTGTTATTGTTCAAAGCCTGCACATAACCATGACGTGGCTGTGGTAGCTCTGCCTTCTCATAATTCCAAAGCAGATTTGGATCATCCCTTTGTCTTGCAACACTAACAAGATAACATCAGTTCAGAAAACACTTGGCCAGATTGCTCCCTGTTGTGGATACAGCTTCCTTGCATCACTGGCAGAAGACAGAGTATCTTCATGCAGAGCCCACAGAGGCTGAGCGTGCAGCAAGGCAGCTGCATGAACAGTTAAATCAAGGACACAGAGCAAAAATGCAATGAGTAAGTTCACATCCATCAGCATATATTTGGAACTTTTTTGGCCTATGCAGTATTAGAAGTAATAAAAATCAGTAGATTCAGACTACCATGAGTATTATTGATAATTAAGTGTACTTCATCAGAAAAAAAGTTTCTTTAGGAAATTTCTATTTATAAAATAGAAAGCAGATAATTTTTAAATTCAAGTTATTAGTATTGGTTGTCTCAAGGTACTCCAATAGAGAGATATCCTAAAACACAGTAAGAAAAAAAAATTCTTGATTTTTTTTTAAATAACAGTGATAATTCACTGACTGGGCAACAGAAGCAACATAAATACTGGGAAAGAACTTCAGACATATTCAGCACACATCAAAAGACACCATTAAGTAAAATCATCTATAAGAAAAGATATTCTAAACTTATTTAAACAGTCACCAAATTCTCTAAGGAGAAAGTACCTGAAAGTACATATCACAAAATATTACATAGTTCAAAGTTTAGTCTACTATTTCACAAGTCTAGGAAAAGAGCAGACATAATCCGCAGAACCAAATATTGACATATATAAAAATAGCCTGTTGAGGTAACAAGCTAGAACACTTTAGAATAAAAATGCCTATTTCTTGTAGCACAGTTTTGTGGGTAAGTTTTTATACACAGATACGCAGTAGTTTTGAGGAAAAAAATACTGCAAGTCAGAAGATAAAATCAGCTTATCTGTACTGAGCAAAAAACATGATGGTTATGTATTAACTAAAGCAGTACCATGTTTTCTCTTTTGTCCCAGAAGTAAAAAAAAAAATATCCATACACCAAGTTTCTCAGCCTCCAATTTCAAATTGCACAATACTCTAGTTTTAGTCACAAACCACTTGTTACAAAATAATTACCTATTGAAGAGGATGCAGAACTTAAATTATTTGCTTCGACTAAAACCAACTTTAAAAAACTGTCTCTCTAAATGAGCAACACTAATCCAGCAACCATTTTGACATGCTCTTAGGACAATTGCAGGACCTGCTCTGACATCAGTTGATACACCAAGTCTGCTATGCAATTTAAACCTACCAGTTTATGACAGCTTAAGGGAGCAGTATTTTCTAAATAGAATGGCAGCAGCTTTTCAATTGGACTTCCATCAAAAGGGGATGCCCAGGCAATGGAGGCAGAGTGCTAGAGCCCACTCACGGGGCTGCAGGGCAAGGCACCTGCACATACCAATATTGGCTGGGTCTGCTTCTTACCTCTGAGTTTTAGAAAAACAGGGGTGGGGAAAAAATATGTGAACATTGAGAAGCTGCCTTTTATTCCTGGCTAAATTAGCTAGTAGTATTTGCACTAAAAAACCCACAGAATACCCACACAACCCACATCTTCTGTCTGAAGAAAGACACTAATAGATATAGATAACGCTATGGCTGGTTGCTAACACATCCATAAGCAGCATAAAATACTTGTCTTTCCCTAAAGTTCCCGTAACCCTGTGGTTGAAGTTACTGTCTTTACACCAAAAGGAAATTCGTTTGATTTCCATAAACAAATACTGGTGTGAACAGAAGCAGAGGCACGAAGTATAACTCTAAGGTTCTAAAACTATTTGCTTTCTTGAAACTCTGTCATTAAAGGCAGCACATTAAAAAAATCGACAGCTATTTCAGTCATGGTAAAATAAAAATTCACTAGAGTACAAGCAGTATCTAAAATGGCAATGGAAAAGCAGCTGAATACTTAATGTAGATATAAAGTACAAGAATAACTACCCCTGGAGAAAATAATAGAGTTTCAAAGGAGAACTGTACTAAGAGCCTAACACAGCACTGGCTGTGTTGCACTGACCCAGCTAAGTGGATTCCATGGCCTGCCCCACCTTCTGGAATGAAAAAGAGTACTTGCATCAAACTTTAAACACAGTAGCTGTTAAAAGCAGAGACTTTTTGCAGTACAGACCAATTACATCATCTGAGACTGAAAGAATCCATTATTTCAAGGCCAGTGGTACCTTTCTCCAGCATGTTTCCTTAATAGTGCAGACATCAGTACTTACTCCAGACTCCCTTCTGCAGTAATGGTCTTATAACATGGTCTACCTTTTGGTTTTTAATGGCAGCACGAACTGTATTTAATACTGTAAGTATACAGAAGGGGTACGAGGGCAGTTTTTGATAATACTTCTCTCCATCAGCATGAGACTGTACCTTGACTGTACCCCTTGTTATGGGATTTGTCTATGCATCTTTTAAGGGCTTTACTGAGTGTTGAAAGTTTAACTGCTACATATGCCTTTATAATAATATGTGTTCTGCAGTTAAACTTAGAGGCACTGAGACAAAACAGAAGAGAGAACAAGAGAACAGTTCAAGGCTGCACAGCTTAGCAGACCCCATAACTGTATACCATGGAAGGTCTATTCAGGTCACCAAGTTCTTCAGCTGACAGGACCAGAACACAGCCTACCAATGCTCTCCCTCCAGTAGGACCATGCCAACTCTAAGAGAGTCAAAGGCCTGAATATTAACTAAAAGTGGCATAGAGATGAGTGAAGAAAAACCATGTAGCTTCATGCTGGATTGCTTAGCTACTCTGGAACAAGAAAGGTGAATCAATTTCTCCCTCCCACTGTCATCAGTTTCACTGGAAGTCTTTCAGTTATTCAGTACCATAAGCAGCTGTATCACACTGACTTTGGCTACAATCAGTTACGAATGCATCCATATTTTAAGCAGATACAGCTTCCCCTGTACAGCTTCCCCTCTTGTGGTAAGCCCTTCTCAAATGTATTTGTTATTCCACTAAAACCACAAGATAATGAAGCAGTAATATTCTCATCATCAGACATAAAGGTTCTTATGATGCAGTTACTCTTCAAGACTCTATTCAAGTAGGTAAAACACCTAAAAGTACAAACACCATTAAATGCCTGTTGTGACATTCTGCTAATGGGCTGGAAAGCATGTAAACATACCTTCTATAAAATCATTTTCACTATATAGCTGCCTGTCTCCTACTCCATCATCTTCATCTTGTCCATCTTCTTCATCTGGATTATTGATAACTTCTAGGCCAGCCTCGATAACTTCCACCAATTCATCTCGTTTATCTTTTCTAACGGGTTTCTCTTCTGGATGCCGAGTGAGCCCCATCTCCAACTGGAATACTTTCATGGATGTAAAGCTTTCAAAAGGAATGACTCCATACTCACTAGGCAGTTTGGCCCCCACGCTCACCTCAGCTTTGTCAATCTGGGAATGAAGAAACTCTAGGAGATCATTGGATGTTTGTTCTTTGGTGCCCTGGTAGTTCATACCATTGACCTTCGGGCTCTTTTTTTCCTGCAGGGACTTCAATTTGTCACTCATTTCCTGAAGCTCTTGCTTTAACTGGGCAATCTGACGCTTCAGACTGGTAGCTCGGTTTTGGTAATGCTCCTCTTGTTCCTGCAAGAGAGCTTGATAGTATTCTTTACCCATGCTTTCACCTACAACACCAGGCAGAGATCCATTGTTATCTGTTTGTGGAGCACACTCCAGCAAATACATGAGCAAGACTAAACTGAATAGTAAAGCAAGGCCCACTAATAGCCAACGAGTCCTGGCTTGAATTACTAAGCCTCTTCTAGGCATTCTCATATTATTTCTGTTTCCAATCCTAAAAGATGACTTATCTGCTCTTGCTTTCCAGGGAACATCACCCCAGACTTTAAAAACTTAGAAAAAGAGAGAAAACATAACTGTAATAGCTCCTACAAGTTCTGGTAACATAGCTGATGAGCAGTTTTCAAGCTTTGCCTTAATCAGGTGTCATTGCAGAGATGTAAATCTGAAGTTCCTATGTCATCCATAACCATCAACTGTAAGTCTGATTGACGCCATACAATTTGCTCAGGATTTCCTACCCCAAACAAGAAAAACCTGCAGAGGGGGAGGAAGACGGAAGACACCAGCAAGGAATCATATTTTCATTTCCTAATTCAGCCCTAGTTGAAGGGGCTTAGCTTATTTGAAGTTTTGTGAGGGAAATCTGCAGAAGTAATTTTGTAAGCTTTGAATAGACAGCAATTTTTCCCCCCACTATGTGTGAGAGCAATCTACAGTTTAGTAAAAGTAATTTTCATTGGCTAGTCTTGCTTTTCCTCTGGCACTTGAGTATTTTATTCCACTCCCCCTCCTTTCCTTGGAATCTGTGGTTTGAGTCAGCAAAACGAAGACAGAACCTAAAATTAAAAGAAAGGTATATATTAGAACTACAAAGCAGACAGTCATTTGGAAAACACATGAACAAAGTTCTAACACAGGCATGCAAGAGACTGCTGGTGGAAGGAGTGAGAAAGGGAGAAAGAAATGCTTTTTCTTTCCTTTGCATTACCCATCAGCAACTCCCTTTGACACAGTGTCTGGAAAATAGTAATGGTTCTTCTAGTCTCACCACATTTTATTACACATTTGTTTTAACTCCACCATTCCTTCTTGGGTTTTTTGTTTTGTTTTACTCTGTGGGACGAAAAAAGAAAAAAAACAAACTCCATGCCCTTTCTACTCTTCTAAACAACAAAAAAAAAAAAAAAAACCAAACCAAAACAAAAAAAAAACCCAACCAATCAAAAAAAACCCATGAACTATTTTGAAGGAGCAGAAGCTTGCAATTTTATTTGCTTTTACTTTAAGTAAATATCTTTCAGGGTAAAACTATTCACTCATGAATAAAGTATTATTGATTTAAATATCAAAGTTTACAGAAACTGCATTTCAGATTAAGTCAAATTCAAGAGAAATTGAAATTCAAACTCCAATCCCTGATTGATGAAAGGGATCCTGAGATTACCCACCTGCTAACATTTCCATTTTTTGATATGGTTAGGCTAGCATAAAGAGGCATGGGTCACACTCTTACATGACTGACCAAACTAGCCTAGAGGAAAAGACCAGGGAAACAGACCAGAGATATGCAAGAGGGGGATACCAAAAATGCTACTCAGCACTGAGAGTCAGCTAAACGATTCATAGGCCTCCTCAATGAGAGCATAAAAAGCTAAGAAGTAGGCTCAGTGCATGTTAGTCTACTTTCAACATTAATAAAATACTTCCATTTAAAATTTGATTGTATAAAATAAGTGAAACTCATTAAAATTTATCCAGGGACCTATTAGCTCTACATCCATTTTGACTGTGTTATGCAATTATGGTTTGGGGGAAGTTCTGGGACTCCCAGTTTAGTTTCACTATCCTTATGAAACTAGAAAAAAGTTGCTAACTTCCATACTGCTTCTCTATGGGTTAGACAGACTTATCTGGCACTGCCAGCTGCCACACAGCCCGTCTTGCGCTGACCCTGCGAGGCAGTCAGGGTGCCACAATGCATCCCATGTTTACAGCAAGCACCTGGCACTGTGTCTCCCTGATTACTCATTGTGACACTCCTCCCTTCCCATTCAGCTTCCAGCATCAGGATACAGCTCCAGTGCAAATCGGGTACCCCTCATCAGTGGTATCGTCATATTCAGCATCCACACTTGCAAGAAATCTCCAGTTACAAGGCCAGAAAGTTTGAGTGACTTATTCATACCACCACTAGCAAAGCCTGCCACAGCTGACCCAAAGTCTGCAGGCATATCAGGCACACCAAGTTTGGCAAGAGCTGCACACCGTGGGGTTGTCCAGCTGAAGTCTACAGGACTGCTTGAAGGAGTTTTTAGTATTTCTACTGCTAAAGTCCCTGTTAACAAATAATTTAGATAGATTGTGTAGAAATTCTTAATACAGCAGATTAAAGGCAATTAGTCATCTGAAACTGAAGCTTTTGGAACTCATGGAAAGCTACTGCAGACTTTGATACAAAATAAACAGTTTTATCAACTGAATACTAGATAACATCCTTTCAAGTCCAAACAAGACCGAAGTTAATCACTTCTCGCTGCACAAATACAACGTTATATAAATGCAAGTTGAATGCCTATAAAGAGTGATCAACACCAGATGTATCCTCAGACTACTGACCGGTGTCCAGATGTGGTGAATCAAGGGAGTCAGAAGAAAAAATCTACAGGATAAAACCAGTTCACAGAAATGACAATCTCATCCCAAGCTTTCTTTAGTACAAAGATGACCATATGATGTTTTTTTACATTTCTTACTGAATTCTTGTTCTGTTAGACTGCAGGAGGTGAAGCCACAATTAATAGCATAAAGAACCATGAGCTTCTTTAAACCTCAGTAAATGCTAGACTGTACTAAAGCTACTCCAGGCAGAAGCTGACACATCTTCAACCAGTAAAGGCATATTGAGAAATGATCAAAGTATCTAACTTGTATAAAGTATCAGTAATTCAAGCCCCAATTATTCTAATTGTTGTTAACTGAAAAATAGATACCCCTGAAGATGGAGCATTAGTTCTAGCAGGCTTTTGTAGTCAATTCTTGCTCCACCAATAAACTACGCTGCGTTCAACTTTGATGAGTCACTAAGTTTCTTTAGGTCTCATTCATGTCTTAGAAGAAAGGGAAAATAGATCTCCTGATGTGGTGTCAAGAGGACACAATGTACCAGGAGATTAAGATCCCCTCAGAGAATAGCAGGGGGCAGTGAAAGAGAGCTCCTCTTCATACCTTTCCTCACTGTGGCCAAACAGACATCATTGTGGTAAGCATGGATTAGGGAAGTCAACACGCCCCCGCAGGGAACTCGGCCACTGGCACCGTGTCACCAACGCAAGAAAAAAGATTATGAATATTTGCAGATTTCCGGGCGTTCCCACTGGCACTTATTTACAGCAGAAGGCTGTTGGGGGGAGCACTGCCCTGAGGGGTGCTCAGGGATGAAATATAATAAACCCTTTCTGCAGCAATGAGAACTACACGAGCTGGGCTGTAAAGTGCTCACTGGTCCTTTTCCTTCTAGGCTCTAATTATTGCTTCATTAGCTGAAACCCTTTATCTAGTGGGCTAGTGACAATCCTATTAACAAGACAGTCTTTTTACAAAGATAGGCATTGCCTATTTATGTTTGACCATTTTCTTGCAACACCATAAAGAACAGGCATTTTTCCCACTACAGCTTCACTGTGGCCTTTAAAGGAAACGAATGTTTTTGCAACCAGTTATGTCGAACATTAAAATTTTAAATTGCACAGGGAGAGCTGAATGGGAAAGTTAGTTTACTAAAGCTGTGGGAACTGAGCCAATTGACTTTTTTTTTTTTTTTTCCTTCAGTATTACTTCTGTTGAGGGAAGTTTTCATAAAGGAGTAAGACAGATTTCATCTTGAATACTTCAAAGAGTGAGTGAAGGCAGCAAGAATCTTCCTTCCTTCTTATCCCATTGGAAAAGGAGAGCTTATGAGCACCCTATTTCACTGTCCTCTCTTTTCAGAAAAAAAAAAAAAGGGCCCCATTTTTGCATATTTACAACCCAAATTTGATATGAATTTGATCTGACACAGCCCTATTTTAGGAATTCCAGTAACTAGGCTGTAGAATATGATTACAAGAGAAAGCAGGCTGTGAAACCCCAGAACAAGCAAAAGCACATGGGATCCAAAAAATCACAATAGGGAAACTAATTGGGTTACATGGAACATTCTGAAATTTATAAAGAACAGTAAGATTACCTGGCAATAAGTAAACACACAGAAGTCCCTGGAATTTCAGTGTTTAAAGATTAAGTTCCAAAACTTTAAATTGCACATGCTGGTATTTAACTTCATATCAATTCTTTAGAACAAGTCTATTTGCAGTAGTCTGTGTGATCTCCAAGGAATGAGATATCTGAGGTTTATAAAATACTTATAAAGATCTGCAGGATTTCCAGAGGCAACTGGTTGTTAATTCTTTCTGCCTTTCCAGGGTCTTCTGTATATTCAACTATGGAAATGTTTCTGTTCCTTACAAAAAAAGTTCATTGATTCTCTAAGCACAAGGGAACAGACCAACATGCTAATTGAAAATGCTTTACCTTTTTTTTTTTTTTTTAAACTACATTAGCATTCTGGTTTTGTTCCTTGCTGCAAAGGATGAGTACGTCTTTCTGAAGTGGGGAAACATTCACACTTAAAGCAGTGACCTAATTCAGTACGCACTTGGCTTCATGCCAGACTGTGGGGACATTCCGTGTGTGAGCATGTTTTACTTTAGACATGTCCTCTTCATTCAGCGTGCCCTAGACGGTCACTGTTTAGCTGTTCATGAAATTCCAGCTGAGAGTTCTTTCATTGTTCATAATTTCACCCAGATGCCACAGATATTCACTGTCTTAAGCCTCTTCCACACACATATTTCGGTATATAACTTCTTGGCAAGTTATACAATAAATCATAAGGTCCAATCTCATCCCTTGCATCTTCCCTTCTTATTCTGAAGAACAGTGCCACTGAGAACAGAATAGCTTGGAATGTCAGAGGAATACTGGGCACACCATTATCTTCTCACTTGCTGAAACCAAACTGAAAGCAAGCTTTGCATCTGCTGTTGCAGGCAATCTTTGCATAAACCTCGGAGTGAAAAACCTCAAACCATACCTTAACAACACACAAACACATCATCTCTGCTTAGACAGTCTGCTGAGGTATAGCCACAGAAAAGACAAAGGAATTTGTTCAGAGTTTTATTACACAGTTCTAGCTGAGCAAGTACAAAAGTCAGATTTTGCTGCTGCTAGGAAGAAAAGTGAAGAAGAGGAAAAAAAAAAAATCCACAAGAATTAACTGCCAAAGTTCTCACTTTCCACAGAAAACCAGTCAAGAATCTCACCCTCTTTACTGACTGAAAAAAACTTATTTTTATCACAATTCTGCCATCTGATGAGCTTTCAGCTATGGCTCTGCTTCCCAGGCATACATGCATATGCATTGCTGGATGGGAGAGAAGTTAAAAGCCACTACCAGTCTATGGCAAGATGACCTGCATTCAGTAAAACCAACAAGAAAGTGAAAATAATCACAAAATATTTTAGACCTTACCGGTTTCATATTGAATTCTGAAAAATTTGAAAGTTTTGCTTGTACATATTGCAACCACTGCCCACAGTAAATCGATCACATCAAGCACACACAGCAGCTTATTTTCAACTTTTTGAAAGCTTAGAGCATGATACACTGTTTCAGTGCATCACAACACTCCCCACTAGCTGGTAAGCACTGGACTTCAGCTTTGTTTCTCACCTTACTTGGCTGACACCAAAAGGAATTATTCTTCCAGCTACCTCTTTTTATTGGCATCAGTTTCCTTTCCTCTGCCAAAGCCAGAGGTCCCATGGGGGAAACAGGGGGACAACAATGACTGCACACTCATCACTGAGCATCTTACTTCATTTTTAATTAAGGACATGGGGGGAAAAAAATGAATAGTGGTGAACTGTACACATTATGAACAGCCTGTGATGAATTTTAAAGTGCTTGAGCATATCTGCAATAGGTAACTTCAGACATTTCTTTAGTTCCTAAATGGGAAGGGAAAAAAAAAAATCGTGCCTTTGCCACAAGGACCATTCTAGAACTCAAAGTACACCAGGAGTAAGTAGTTAGGCATGAGAACCATAGGAAAAAGTTACTTCAGTGAAGGGTGCAACAATCACAGGATTTATTACTCAAAAAATAATATTCTCCATGCAAATGGTTTCTCTCACAAAAAGCAACATTGTTGTTTTGCCAGAAGAAATGCTGCACTCTGAAATAAAATTAAGACCAAACCTCCACAAGTTTCCACTGCCACATTAGAGACTGCAGTACATAGGGAAGATATATCGGGTTTCTTATCTCCCTTGTTTCATGTGATAGATCACCTCACTCTCAACACGAGGGAGAGAAAATCAATAAAAAACCCTGCCTTTTCCAAGGACCAGATCCTGCTTATTAATTACATCTTTTCAGGATATGCAACTGAAGCAACACACTTTGTACTAACCTCTAAAACACAGACATGCAGAAAAGAGTAGGGTTTCATTTTAATAGTGGTGTTCAATCATCTTAAAAATCAAGAACAATCAAGCAGGTCACCCTCTTTATAGCTTTCCCAAACCCTCTCTTGCAATTTCGCCTCAGTTTCAAGTTCCCTGGAACGTGTTTTTACAACAGCAACACAGACCACGGGGGCTGCAGGAAGAACCCATCCTGCTCATGCACCACACACCCCTTCCCTGCCCCATGTACACGGCCAAAAAATAAATCAGCATGCCAAGCTGACAGAATAGCAAATACTGTGGGGTTTATTGCCTCTGTTCTCAGAGAAAGCCAGCAGAAGGTGATATGCAACAGCCTAGAAATGGTGGTATTTTTGCCACAACAATACCTGGAAAAAGCAGTCATGTTGTCATCCTCAACTGAAGAAAATATTAACTGTACTGTAGTGGTTTAAATGCAATTCTTTCATAACCTACTGTGAAGTAACAAGGAAAAATAGCAACTTTTTGCTGGAGCAGTTTTATCTCCTATAACTGAGAGAAGTAAGCAAGTTATCGCTTGTCCTGGCATTTGTTGTTCCTAAACAAAACTAAATCCATTACATAGTTAAGTGGACAAATGAAAGAACAGCATTATTCCCATTATTTACTTTATACCTAATCCAAAGTAAGCAATGAGTTTATGAATAAAAGCCCTGCTTTGGCTTCAGTGAATCCAAAGCAAGTCCATTTGTCTGGAAAACGCTGAATTAAAATTGAAACTTGAAACCCAACCAGCTACACCTTAACCACACTGGTCAGTATTATTCCATTTCAGATAAAGCCAGGAAACAAAAGTCAACTCACAGTCACTTTATTGTTTTTATGAGGAGAGACATCTGCTTGGCAAGAAAAACTAGCTAAAATGTCCTAGGTAGGACCAACTGAAGGAGTTTTGTTTGCTTGCTTGCTTGTTTTAAAACTATTATCAAAAAGCTATCATGAAAGGCTCTTCTACCGTCAGCTTTCACGAGACAGTAGCTTTTCTGTATAACACAACTTTTCATAGCTTATATTATTTAGCTTGTGGGTTTCTGCACTGCTGTTGGTGCTATTCCTCTTTTTAAATTTGGCAAGCAAACCACAAACTCCAAGTTTGGAGAAGCGTGTCTTCTTCCCCTTACTGACAGGGAATTAAAGGAACAGCAGTATTACATGACTCTGCTTATTGTGCCTACTTTGTTGGTTGCTAGAGTGCAACTTAGAAATGGGAACAGAAGTACAAGCAGCCACCTTAGCACAGCTATCAGGGAAGATCTTTCTCCTGGTATTCCTAACATCTTGCAAGTAGTGTTTTTCACATGAGCATTAAGCAAGAACCTGGCCTACTTTTACAACATGCTTTGTTAAACCCTTATTAAGGACACAGTCCCCATGAGGGGCTGCATAAATTATAACACTGCAGCATTTGGGTTCCTGAGCCAGGGCACTACACCTGAGCAACCATACCCAGCTGATGGCAGTCTGTCCACTGAAAGGTGGCAGAGCTTCCCAACAGCCTGTGTAACACTGCACACCCAATCAAGGGCAAAAGGACTGTGGAGCACAGCTTAAGTAAAACTAAATATCATTTCTTACAGCAATTGCAGCTTATCTTCAAGGATGCACAGTAGTCTCTATTAGAGCACATGCTGGGAGATGTTCATACTGCTTTCAGTAGGATAGAGCAACAGCTGCAGCAAGTGGCAGAAATTAAACTTAAGATGCCCAGTAGTCTTCAAAAAGGTAATGCTGTAGTAGGGCTTTTTTGCACAGGAAAACAGCCTGCTTCAGAAGGACAGAAAAACCAGTTACGCTTAGAGAGCATCACCTTGAATCAAAGTGAATGAGGAAAGGTGAAATACTCTTTAGGCACCCAAAGCATCTAAACAACTTATAAGGCCCCAGCTAAATATTTTCCCCACACAAGATGATGCTCCCTCAAATGCAATAGCACAGTAGAAGGTAACTGGCGATCCCAGCTCACCAGCACAGCATTTGCAAGGCACACCTGCACTTTCACTGATGCCATGTTCTATTTATTAAAACCAATCACTGAGAATGACTGCAATCATTCACTGTGGAACGGTAACTGGGAAAACCAAAGAGATGAGAATAATGTGTTTTTCTTGCAATTGCTTCACCTAAGTTCCACATCTAACCATATTCTCAGAATTAAGCTGTCTTCTGCTTTCTCAGATCTCTGTCATCTACTTCTCTATATAAGGAGATCAAGATCACATAGTTACTGTAACCCAAGCATAATGAAAATATAAATGCCAACCTATGTAAACGCTTGAGCTGTTTTTAAAGGATAATTGTCATTCAAGTTCATACATGGAGGCAGTGGAAGACTTCTCATTGTGGGAGGTAAGAATAAAGGTCATGCATCCAGTTTCCTTATACTCTAAAGCAAATCTGAAAATGCTGTAGAGGAAAACAGATTCCCTTTGAGGCCCTCACAGGTACCTAGTAGGTAGTTCTCACATGGAGATTGCTTTTTCTTACGTTATGAAGAGATGGAAAAGGACAGTCCATACCCAGAATGTTTTTTCTAACAGCTGCACAGCAAATGAGCCAGCATTTTAAAAAAGTTAGAGACTTAATTATGTGGGGGGTTAATTTTTTTTTTTCCATTTTCTGGAACTTTTTCTATGTTAAGAGGGACACTGTTTTCACGGATGTAACATTCCAGACTATGATGCAACTGTAGCAGTTGAAGTGAAAACAGACTGCAGTTAAATTCTCAAGTGCATCCAACTTTCTTAAAGACTTTCAAACTTTTATTAATATCTGTCTTAAAAAACAGAAATGTATATAGGAAATTGATCTAAATTTAATAAAAAAGTTTTGTTGGACAAATATGCACCACAGCAATATTCTCACTGAAGTTATGATTTATTGCCAAATTTTTTGAGGGTTACCTGGACCAGGGAATATTTGTACAGAATGCTCCTCAGTGCAAGTTTGAAGACTCCTGAAGTGACCACTGGAAGATATTTCTGTGCATTTTGTCCAAGTGGTAGTTTGGCCTGAGAGTTCTAAAATAACTAAAACCAGTTTAAAATACTACTTGCTACAGAAATCCTAAGAAAATGCTGCCTTGATTTCCTTAAATACAACTGAATCAGCTAACTTACGTTCACACGTGGTTTTCAAAACTGTGCTCACTTTGCTATTTTTCAGTCCACAATCGAAGATGGAAGGAGGAACACAAACTACAAATGTTTTTAGAACACCTAAAAATCAGCATAGTATTTCAGGTTCTGCTTTCAGCACAACAAATCACCCTCGAATATGTCACCAGCCATGAAAGCTGGATGCCAAACAACTGAGAAACATCTGGTGCATTCCAGAAGCACAGCTTATGTCATCTGTAATTTTTCAGTCTGACATTATAACTAAGCATTAACTTACTCTTAAAGGACTAGCAATACCAAGCTTCACCAGAAGCAGAAAAGCCAGCAGCTTGTCAGAACTATCCTGATATATTCCTTGCATTGAAAAAGTTGCCAGTATGAACAACTAGAAACATCAAACACTTTGCATTACACTGCTTCATCTCTCTTGTTTTGTTTTTCAAGTCCCTGAAGTCAGTCTTTGGACCACTTGAACCACCTTTCTTCCTCTCTTCTTCAGGAAGAGATCATCATGTTTTGAAGGGGAGAGAAGCCAAGAGTTTTTGCAAACCTCTGCTAAGTTTTTGCAGGTTCCTTGCAATGTTCTTTCATTGTGTTCATATTTCACTACTTTTTTCTTTTTCTAATTTTGCTTGTTTTGCTTCACAGCAGGGACATACAGGTTGTTACCACAGACACTTGTCACAAATGTCACATTTAACACACTGTTCTACTGGCAACAACTTCTATTACACTGTTCGAATACTGGTTTAAAGTTGGGTTTTTTCCTTCCCTTCTTGTCCCTTCACACAGTTGATTTAAATCCCTATCACTTCCACCTGTCCATCTAATAGAAGCTCAGGACCTTAAACTAAGGAGGAATTCTGAAGAGTTAAAAGCAAAAGAATTCAAAGACCCTCGATTATGTCCAAAATGTGATTTTAAAAATCCAGCATAAAGAAACATGCATCACAGCACTTCACAGCAGAATCTAATACAATATTTTGGATGTTAACACCCAGTCCTTTGCCAAACACTGGGGGCACTGGGGCAAAGTTTGCCCTGCAGAGACATCTTACTGGAGGAGCAATGCTTTGACTGTGCTGGGAAGAGACCTGCCAGCTCTGTCCAGCCAGCACTCATCCTCCTACTTCAGAAATTGTATGTCCCTTCTTTAGAAGACTTCTACGTGTATCAGGAACTCACGGAGCACATGAAAGATGGACTAAACTACTATCACTCAGCAGTCTTAATTTTCACTCTACCAGAGCACAAGAAAGACATGCAAGACATCTGCTGCCCCTGGGGCTCTGAGTAGCATCAACAGTGCTGACAAGTGCCATCCTTTTTGACACCACTGCCTGGGGAAACCTTTGAGACAGCAGAAGTGCTAACACAAGTCATCTGAAAGCTGTCACCAAAACACTCTTACAGGACAGACTTTATTTCACAGAAACTTAAGACAGCCTCTGAACTGTGGGTTCACTCTGAACTGTGCTCAAAACCAGCATTTTGTGTTTTCACAGTGTGCTTCAAAACACAAGCTCATTTAGATCACTTCCTCTGCTTTAATTCAGCAGTGTTCCCAACAAGCCTCAATTGCTTCCTGTGCATCACTGCTCAACACCTGCCCCTGCAGCAGCAACACAAGCTCCACCCAGAACTCTCTAAGTATTATTTCTGCTGTTCTACGGAGATGCAAACGTGCAAACACCACACATGAACACAGGGGTAGCAGAAAATCTGCCTGGTTACCTACCTGGCTGCAATTGACTATCACAGGACACACCCACATCATCTACAAACAGAATTAGCTCAGAGCCTTTGTACAGCAGCACCTCAGCCATCAGCTTTAAATTTTCATGTCTTCCTGCAATTACACACCTGAAAACCAGAAACTGTTCTGCCATGTCTCTGGCAACTGGCATCAGAAAAACTATTAGGGCCCTTTTCTTTACACAATTTACTGGGACTAGTCAATATAAAACTGCTGTAGGTTCATATACAACTTTTTGGAAAACTCAGGTGGTCCTACAGTTTTGGTCTTCCATGAAAGCACTCATCTGTTGTCTTGACAAAAAGCACAATTAACAGTGCAGACATACTAACCTAATTTTGTGGTTGATGCTCATTTGTCAAATACAAGTCAATACAAGTCAAATACAAGTCAAATACAAGTCAAATACAAGAAGGAGGTGTCTATATAACAGAACCTCATCTGTTCAGCAATTTTACTTGGAAATACAATAATTGCAAGTATTGTATTTCTAAGCTACCTTTAACTCCTACCTGTTCTGCATTGTATTATTTTAACTCTGAACATGTGAGAACCAGCCTGGAGCTACGTTCAGCAAAAGGAGACAACTGTTGCTGGTGACAGCCATTAAAAGTATGCAGGTAAGACCCATCTCCAGAGGATTTGTTAGCCATGAGAGAATTTTACTTCTGCTCTACAACTGGCATATTGGTTTCCTTGAACAGAAATTCCCTACAGTATGCCAGAGAAGAGTGAAATTAATTTCCCTAGCTTTTGGGAGAACAAGTGCCAAAAGTGCCTGCCCACCTAGCCCTCCCCCAGCATCAGCTCAGCCATCGCTATGCTGCTGAGACAGCTACATCAACTCTGCACACTTCTTCTTTAGTTGCCAAGTATGTACTTGTACTCAGACTCCTGCAGGTAAATGTTCTTACCCCTGCATCTACTGAAGTAATGCATTAATGGATATTTTGGGTCATTTCTGGCCAAAGCAGAGGAGCTGATGGGAAGCCTCACTTTTGACAGCAGGATGCATATGGTGACTGTCGGGTGCTGATCCATGCTTTCCGGACAGCTGCCCTAAGTGACATCCCTACCAGAGAGCCCAGTACCACAAGGGAGAAGGATCCTCTGCCAGGAGCTGCTTCACCAGTGAAACACCACCATTTAGTGGTGGAGGGGGGGTACAGGGGAGGAGAAAAGGAAAGAACAAAAGCCAGCCAGACCTGCCCATTACCACCCACTCACTCCACTGGTGAAAGAATTAAAGGGGGTAAAAGACTGAAGTGAAGCCTGGCCCCTGCTGTCACCCACCAACACAGTTGCCAACAACACTCTCCTCAAATGTGTCTCCTAAGGAGACATGGGCACCCTCCACTGCAGGCTGGGCAGGGAGAGATGGCATCCAGACCAAGACCTTCCCAGGACCACAGTAAGGGCTAAAGGAAGCAATTAGACCCAAGAGCCCTGTGCTGGAAAGCACCTACACTGCAGCCACTAATCAGTAAACAGGCAAATCAATATAGTCACTTTTTATTACAGTTAGAGATGATTGTCAGGAAATGGTTAGATTAAAAAAGTACATACAAGATTTCCTCACAAGATAGTTTCCTCATATCATCTGATTTGGATTCTCTGAACTTCATTCTGAAACACCAACTCTGTTGATGCTCTTTTCAGGGCTCACATTTGCACTCACAGCCTGAAATAGCTTGCCAGTTTTATCAATTTGCTTTTAGAGGATTTGGTGTGTGAATGGAAAGAGCCTTTAAAAACAAGTAAGGTAAAGCAGAGATCGTTCCAAGATATTATTCCACCACACCCCATTCAGAAATAATTGTGGAGCAAGTGGCTCCTGCCAGTCTTACCATAACCCAGAGCTGCAGCACGGACAGCCTAGTGCCAGCAGAGAGAGTGCAAGCTTCTCACAAGTATTTTAGTGTGCCATGTTTTCACATGCAGCACCTTCAAGCACTAGGGAAAAAAGCCATTTTCATTTCCCCTTGCATCTCTGATCTTTAGCGATTACATATAGCTTTCACTGTTACTCTTTTTAAAACAAAGTTTCTCAGCTAGCAGTGACCATCAGAATCCCCAATTTAAACTACACACACCATGAAGTATTAGATAACCAAAAAATATTCAGCTGAATAACTTGCCTGTCTACATTTTTAGGTATACACAAAATACCTGCAGCCTTACAATATTTTTTTTAAAGAGGCTTGGACAAAAGCAGGAGCTACCTGCACCTAAAAAGGGCCTCAGACAGTATTCTCCTTTGGCACCAAAAGGCACTCATGATTGGAGTGTTGCAACTTGCAGAATTTCTCCTGTCCTCAAAAAAATTTCATTTTGAAGAGCTTTATAAAAAAAGAAATTAAAGATATTAAAGTAATTGCACACTTTCTGATTTTTTTAATGAACTATAATATTAATGGATATGCTGGGCTTTTCTGATCATCATTCAGAATGAAACTGTTCTGGCAGACAGTAAGAAGTGCCCTTCCACAAATTCTTCTTACAAGCTGTGGTTCTAACTCAGAAATAAAACTATATTCCCGTTTCCTTCAAAAGGCATTATTTTTTTTTTTTTTTACAAATATCTTGTGAGTTTTGTCTCATTTCCCCATTTCCAGCACTAAGCTTAAAAGACCATAATTAGATGCGTAGATAAAGCACAGTTATTTGTGGTTTGGTCTTTTTTCTAAAGACAATATACTCCTGAAAACATTTTCTTCCCATTGCGCCCTTCGAGAATGACTTTTTTTTTTTTTTTTTTTAAAAAGAAAGTCTTGTACTTTTGAAACCCCTGCCTATTTTCTATGTCATTTTTTCAGAAGCAAAATTATTATGGCCTTTTCTCATACTTTTATTCTGGAGGGCTGATCCTTTAGAGGTTAGATGAGCTAACAAAGAGCCAAGGACATTATCAGTTCTAGCACTTATCCAAAGCCTGACTTTCATCCCACCTCTGTGATCCTGTTTCCGCATTATTTAAGGGCAAAATACTGCAAGTCATGAAGCTTGCTTCATAATGACAGGCTGCTTCAGAGACAAGAAAAATATTGTGCAATTTGTTTTCTGCAGTGAAAAAAAATGACCTCATATTTCTCATACTCTCCCTCCTAGGAGTTTAGGTTTTTTTCTTTTAAAAGTTCAGGTGATTCTGGTGGATTCTTTCTATAAAGAGGTCCACAGAACACTTCTGGCAAGCGTGAAGTAGCAGACTGTGATGTAGGGGTTGAAATTCTTGTGCCAGATATGCTTGTGGGTTTTCTTGGCAACAGACCATAGCTACTTATCATTTAACTATGCCCTCAGATGATGTTTCTCACTGACTTGGGAAGACCCATATCCTGGGGTTGAAACATAAAAGCAAAGAATTTAAATTCAAATGTAATTTGGTGCAACTTCTACCACAACGTAGCAGCTGTACTGACAGGTTTGGGGGTTTCTTTTTTTCTTTTATTCCCTCCTCCCTTAAGCCTGAGAAAGACACTAAAACAAAGTCATGGGAGCAAGAAGGAAAAGAATTATACAAGATCAACTAATCTTAATCACATTGAAGTTTTCACATGTTTTCTCCAGCAGCAGAGAAGCTAAAGAACGTCTGTTTGGGCTGTACAGCCATGTACTTCAAAAACTCTGTTCTTCCTTCCATGTTCAGCTACTGATGGTTTAGGACAGTGGTGCTGTAGCAATGTTTAGTGTGGGTCGCCTGATATTTCTGACAAGGACTTACTGGCAGAGTCTCCCACAAAAGCCTCAGGGTGTAACTGAGGCTCATAGCTAACACCCCTCCACAAAACGCATCTACCTCCACTGACAGATACTGGGAATATTTCCAAGCCGCTGTCTCTGGTGCTCCTTGGGGACCCACTATCTAGCTAATAAATAAAGGGAAGACAGAAGTTTCCTTCAAACACACTAAAGCAAGATAGGAACTTGCGGCTAATGCATGCTGGAAAAGAAGAAACTGTCTTACGAGGCCTAGCATTACAGTCTCCAAGGGGAAAAAAAAAACGGTAGGGAAAAAAGGTATTTTTACTGTATGACCTTAAGAGATATTGAGTCAGTGTTGAAACAATCTCTCTTTTCTGCAGTTCTTCTGAGTTACCCGCGAGAAGAGAATAAAGTTAGTCCTTATCCATCATCTGCAAGTTTAGCAGAAGAGATCAGTGTCTCAATTTCGACCTGACGGAGGGACTTGAAGTGAAAAAAAAACACAAACAAACTACAATACCACATAATAAAGTAAACACTGATTACACTTCACTGAAAACATGTACTATCAAGTATAAATTTCTACATACTGAGGTCTAAAAATGCTCTTGCAAATTGCAACCCCCCCGTTTCTGCTTTAGCATTTCTGAATTAATTGCCTGGTGACAATTACACAATTTATTTTTAGGTTCAACACCAAAACGTTCCAACTCTCACAGTTTACGAGAGCACACAATTTACCGAACAAGAACGTGTCAGACAAAAACGAAGAGATGTAACCCACAGTTTAAACAATGCTCAGTATTTCGGAGAGAATAATTAAATACCCTCTCATCAGCATTTCCCCTACTTTGGGAGGTTGGTGGAAAGAATGGGGGGTTTCTCGCGGCTCCAGGAAGCCCAAAGGCCCCCGCGCAGCCCGGCACAGCCCGGCCGGGCGCTGACACCGTGCCCGCTCCAGCGCTGCGCTGTCGCGGGGGGGCCGCCTGCTGCATCCCCATGCCTGCGGCTGCAGAAACGCGCTCCCAGCACGCCTACGGCCAGCCAACACAATGGAAACGCAGCCGTGAAGGACCAATTCGTTTTATTGTTGAGACAGCGCTACGGCACAACCGAGTGGCCCGGTGCGCCAGGCCGCCGCGCCTGGGCGGTCGGGGCAGCCCCCTCAGCGGCCCCGGCCGCGCGCACCCACAGCCGCCCGGGGAGCTCCGGGCCGGGACACGGGGCCGGGCCCGCCACGGTGCCGCTGCCCGCGGCCGGGCGGGCTCCGAGGCGCTGCGAGGCACCTTCTGCCGGCAGCGGGGAGGGGCCGCGGGCCTGCCGAGAGCGGCGGGCAGGTGAGGGGCGCGGGGCCGAGGAGGAGCGGGGCGGCGGGAGGGCGGAGGGGCGCGGTACCGCCGTACTCACCGCGCGGGCCGGCGCGGAGCCGCGGCCGCACTTCCTGCGTGCTCGGAAATGAGCGGGCGGGACCCTCCGCCGCGCCGCTTAAAGGGGACGGGCCGGCCGCCCCCGACCGCCCCCGGGGCGGGACCGGGTCCCCCGCGCAGTCCCGCGGGAGAAGCGGGGCCGCCGCCGCCGAGCGGCAGCAGGGTGGGGCCGCGGGACCTCCTTCCCGCACTCCGCCCTGCGGCGCCTTCGCTCCCCGCTCCTCTGAGGCGGGGGCGCGCCGCGCTCGATGAGCCCCGGGAGAGGCGAGAAGTCCGTGTCTAAGGACCAGAGTCGGGAGCGTACCCATGCACCCTCCGCAGTGGTGCCGGCAGCGCCCGCCGGGCGGTCCCCTCAGCGCCACGGCCGCACCGAGCGCGCCCGGAGCGCTGCCGGCCCGCGGCCCGTGCGCCGCCCGCTCGCCCCGCTGCCCCCCGGCCAGTGACCCTGCCCTGCGGCACTGCCCGAGCGCAGACAGCGCACGCTGCTCTGCCAGCCCTGCAGCTCCATGGCTCGCAAAGGTCCTGCAGCAGCACAGTGATGCTGATTTCTCAAATGTTAGCAAAACCGTGACATTGTGAGGTAGCCTTTATGGTGGAAAAAACAAGCAGAATTTACCGATAATTATTTTCTACTTATCCAAATATTTATGTACAGTTCTGTATTTCCTAAAGAAATTTCTTGACCCTGGGTTTTTTTTTTTTTAATTATTAGTTTTCTGCAGGGCTTGACCTGAAAGGAAGCCAGGCTTAGGAACTCGTGCAGCTTTCCACCCACGTGCATGAATGGTGGCCTGTAACATTTTAAAAGGGTAAAGCTCAGGAAACAGGTAAGGTAGCAATGTTCTTCCACAACTATGTATCAAGTGGTTTTTGTCCCGCTTTTCAAAAACAGAGTCAGAGAAAGACAGTAAAGGCTTATCCTGTAAAGACCTGCACCCCCTAACTTGACATCAGTTTGTTGGATTGCCTGTGACTGCTCACCTGCCTGAAAGGCAGGCACTGAGGGCGGTCCAGAATGGAGCCCCCCGTGGTCTGAGCAGCAGAGGCTGCACCCTCTGTCACATTATTGCTCTGTCGAGGTCTGCACCCCCTTTAGCACAGAGCAGCCCTTTGTCTTCAGGCAGGCAGAAACCCATTTGTTCATAAATAGCTACACCACACAGGGTGGGAGAGGTCTGGATGTCCAAGGACCTGTTCTGTTCAGTGTAAATTTCAAGCCCTCAGACAGCAAAGACCTTTCCAGGGAATACCTTAAATGAACAGGGAAAGGACATTTGGCTGATGTGACTAGCCGTCACTCCAGGCACTTTCCTATCCACTGAAACTTGTCACAGTGTTAGATCATCATTTTAGGTATTCATCAAAAATATGCTTGAAAAGTATATTCATAGAAGAGAGTTATCAGAAGGTTTTGAATATTCATATATGCACTCCTCAAACTAGGTAAATGTGGCTTCATTACTCCTTTAGAATAGTATGCAAATATACTATTTTAAACCTGACCTCATGCAAAGTTTCAGTACTGCATGTTAGAGATGGCTGTTGACTCTCCCTCAGCACCAATGCTTGTCTTTGTTGTGGATAACGTGTGGGAGTTTAGTAGACACCCATGACACACTGGAGAGTGCCGTGTTCTGTAGACATAATATTATTTGGGACTACAACAAGATAATGGAATGGAAATAACTGAAATTACTGATTTGGTTAACTAATGCTAGAATGTAGATCCGAAACAAACTGACTACCCTGCAGCACCCACTGGTTGGCCTACAGAGAGCAACCAGACTCTGAATATTGTCCTTCAGGCTTCCCAGGTACCACCTTTCTGCACACAAGCTTGTTGCTGCTGTGTGGGGAAAGCCCACAGGGCCTTCCAGGAGATTATACACAGAATACTTTTTCTTCTTCTCTAAGTGCCAGTTTCCTCTGTTTACCACAATTTCTTCACTAGCAGAAGGTTTGGGTTTTTTCCAGATTGAGAGAAGGAAAAAATAGATTTCTTAACCTCTAGTAGGAACAACATGGGTATTCACAGTCATCTCTGTATAAAAGATCTACCATGTCAGGAGAAATGATGGGTTTGCCGTGATGTTGTGTATAGTTTCCTGACTCTTCTATCAGAATGAGCTGTTCTAAGATTAGACATTCCTTCATAACTCAGACCTCTATTTATGCTGACAGATGTTATAGTTCCTATTTGGTGTTAATCTTACAGGCCTACAGAGGAATTCCCACGTTGTTTGTGAATAAAGCAGGCAATAAAACATTTAGGAAATGGCTGTGTTTTAAGATACAATTCATTTCAGCCTGGGGATGTTTCTTAGACAGGTAGTTGCAGACCTCCTAGCATCTGAGAGCAATAGATGTATGTGTGTACATATATGTGACACAGCTTTGAATTTCCCTAAAATATTATGATAGGATGGTTATTTAGGAGACCAACTTTAAAAATGTTTTGCTAAACTTCGCTAAACACTGTTCTTAAATTGGTACAGTTAGGGGAAAGGAAGTGGCTGGCTGGCAATAGCTTATTCAAAAAAGAAGAGTTTTCCAGAACAGCATTAGCTCCAGCCTCTAGTGGTTTTGGTTTTCTTTTCCTTTTTCATGCCTTTTTTTCTTTTAAGCATATGTGTGGGCTGGAGGGGAAGAAACAAAAGAAAAAGAGAGAGAAGAGCTGATCTGAGAACATGATACCAAAGTGAAGGAGTAATGTAAATGAGGCCAAAGGAGCAAAGAAGAAAAGCAATCCTTCAACAAAGGATATTTTTGTTCTATTAACCTCTTGAGCCAAAATTTTCTTATTTGAGAATAAGAAAAATTGTCTGTTATTTTGTTTTAAAATTCTGAGCTTTAATTGTCAAACAACAGTCATTAATTTGCCTTGACACAAGGCTTTTTGTCAAATACCACAGCTCAGCTTTACTGATGGCACAATTCCAACATGATCCCATGTGAAGCCGCTTTCTTTTTCCTTAGATGTTGCAAATTATTTATAACAGATACTGAACAATACAACCAAAATCATGAAGAATTTTTAATAGCCTGAAATCAACCCTCCTACAGTATTTTAATAATTGTGATTTATATCCTTTAAAATCCTCAATTTGAGCTTCTAAGTGACACTCTCTGGCCCTTTGTCACTGGTCCTGTCCAAATGCATCCTGTTGCTCTGGGCAGTGAAACAGGCTCTTAGGAGAGGCCGTGTGCTACAGCAGAGTTAACTCACGTCTGGCTTGGGCAATGCCAAGCTTGACCTCAGGCTCTGCTGGCAGTGCTGCAGCGTCAGCAGCAGCTGGGTCACTGACAGCCAGTCCAGGGCTTGTTCTGCACCTCTGAAAGGACACAGGACACTGTCTTATTGTCCTCGTGGGGCATCTACTGTGGGTGTAAAGATGCTTGGAATGTCAGGATGTTTTACCTCACTGCTTTCAGAGACTGGAATAATCTCTTGACTTACCATAGGTTTAGGAGAGACAGTGCATCTGTAAAATTAGATTGTACTGACATACCACACAAAAATCTTCCTGTACTTATTGTTACTGTGCCCTTTATTTTGCACTGAGCAGCATTTTCTTTTTGTCAATGCCTAGGCTTTTGGCCTCTAAGTTTTTGAGTGCTGAAAGACTACATTTTTTCATGTAGTCTTTTGGGATCAAATAAATAGTAATTCTTTGGTATTATAATGTACTAAATTTTGGACTCAGAAGCATATAATTTATGTAATGTTTGGGAAATTAACTGCTATGGATTGCTCTTTTCCTGTTGTTTTGGGATCACAGTTGCTAAATTACTTCCTTTCAAAAATTCTCACTAGAAAACAGTATCAACCGACTTTCAGTTTACATAGAGTCCTTTCATACATTAAAGCAGACTCAATAATTATGGTACTAATTCATGAAAGTAGACGACATTCCTTATCATAAAAAACATAATCTATACAATCACAGCTGTAAGTGAATGTAAATAAGATTTAGTTTTATCTACTATCTGAAAAAGCTTTCTTCTGATAACAGAAGTGCTTGCTGTAGTCCACTTGCCTTTTTCTTTGAATAGTGATAGTTTAGCATCTGGAAAAGTGTTTGGAAACGTGTATCAGATTTTTTTGGATACAATCTCTTCAAATAACTTTTTCTTTTTGAAACCAACATATAGTTGCTGTTAGCAACAAATGTTTGCCAAGCTCTGTGACAGTAGTAAATGGATTGTGGAAACATTCCTGTACCACGAGTACGGTGTCACTCTGGCCGGTGTCACGGGGGAACAGGAACACAGGAGGGGACAAGCAAGGAGCTGTGTAAAGTGCCTGGGCTCTGCTGCTGCTTCAGCTGAGAGCAGCAGGTAATATTCTGCAGTGGTGGCTGAGCGTTTTTCCTGGCCACATGGCCTTATTTTTCCTGGCAGGAACAATGGGTTGTATGCCCAGGGTTCCACTGCTCACTCGCAGCTGCAGCAGGGTTATCACATCAGAGTAAGCAGTAACAACACATATGGAAAGTAATCCATGTAGGCAGTGCTGGAATTCTGTATTGGTTCATTTCTGACTATTCCAAAGCATCTTTACTATATAGCTTCTGTCTAATGGCACCAAGAAGTGCTGTAGGCATTTCTCTAAAATGAGAGGAAAATTTTGTCACAAATACATTGATGGCAAAGCAGCTCTGAAACAAAGTCCAAGCAACCATATTCTGTGCCTAGAACGGAAAACAAATAGGAGGGTTTTGACTGGAAGACTCAGTGTTATGCAAAACACACTAAGAAATACACATTCCTTTTTTTGTCCTCCAGTGCTGAAGAACAGTAACCTATGAAAACCATCAAGTAATATATTTAAAATCAATTTTATTAAATTACTTTTTAAACTGTAGACTTGAGTACCTAGGATGCAGGAAAAGAAAAAAGAAGGTTCTGTATATGAGACTTAAGCCTGACAATCTTTCATGAACACTGCTTGTCTGATGAGATAACAATATAAATTATCAAGGTCTTTTGGTTGGTTATCTGGTTGGGTTTATTTCTGTGCTTGAAAGTCTCATGCACCAAAGCTCAAGTTATTCAAAAAAATATCTACAGTAAATGCAGTCTCTATAGAGGGAAGTACTTGGGCTTCCTTAATCTGAGGTTCTTCGTGTTTTATACAAAATATTCAGTATATCAATAATTAATATGCATTACTGCATAATCAGGTGTACCCACTGAGCCAGTCCGCCAATAAAACCACCACCACCTTCCACACAAAATCAAAACAAAGCTGTAGAAAGGCACAGTACAGGGATGCTCATCCATGCTGAGAGCTTAGCAAACAGTTAGTACAATGCCAGCGTTCATTTCTTCGTTCAATAGACAGGACCAGGGACTAAGGAACTTCTCTTGCTCATTGTCTGTACTGTGCTGGGCCATTTTTTGCAATATTTATCTACTCCAGTTTAGGGCTTGGGGTGTTTTGCTAGTGTTAGCTAAGGCTTGTCTGTCACTGCCCAAAAAAGATCTCCCTCCCTCTGAATGAAAACTCCAGCCAGTTCATAAAACCAGTTATTTGTTTCTAGTTTCTGGTACCATTCATTGTTGCATATACATCATTAAAATGTTTTTAAGTGCAAAATTTTTCATATATTTAAATTCCTCCCATAAAATGGCATGGAAATAATAATAAAATCACCTAACTACTTTGATTTTATTAGCAGTACTTTACCAATGACTGAAAAACTCTCACAGGATTGAAACAGTGTAAGACATGGCAAAAGGAAGGTGGGACCTAGACTATTCCCTTGTCAAGACAGAACCCTCCTGGGTACCATAGAATATCAACAGACAAGCAGAGAAAAATACCATACCTCAGTTAAGCAGTTGAAAATACTTTGTTTAGATTTTCATGGAAATTGTCATGTGTTCCTGTGGTGCATAAAAGCAGTGGCTGATTTTGGAAAAGTGTTAAAGTATGCTATTGAGACTTCACTATTATCATTGTAAGACCAATGGGTAAAGATGAACTGATTTGCAAGGTCAGGATCAAATGTCACTGCATTCCTAGCAGTCTCACAAGCTTCCCTTTAATTGCTGACTTGTAACAATTGTTTTATCTTTGTTAGGAGAAAGTTTTGCTAATGAGCATCTTACAATAACTCACATCTGTTGGTAAAATGAAACTCCGAATCAAATTAATTCAAAGCAAGATTTTACATTAGAAATGCAATCACAGGAGAGCTGAACAGCAAGATACTTTGAAAATCACTTGAATTTGTACCCACTCCTTCTCAAGAGCAAGGAAAATGTGTTCCTGCTTCTCCTTTCCCATCCCTATTTTTAGAACTAGAATGAGAAAGACCTGATCTGGCAGCCTGTACCCCATTTAAATGATGAAATATCAGGTTCAGATGTATTTGCTAGATGGAATTGAATAGTTATAAATGACATTTCCATTCCAATTTCATTCCCTTTTTAATTTAAATTTAAAGAATGTCAGTTACCAGTTCTGGCACTGTGCTAGACAAGCAAGGATTTGTACTATTTTAAAAAACAAATCATATCTATGACAGGATAAGCAGAGAGATAGAAAGTTTTTTAAACTGACTTTTTCTGCAACTCAAGCATCTTAGAAGCTGTGTGCAAGCTGTGATTAAGTTCCTAATGTACACTCACAACATGAAGATGTTCATTACAAGCGCAGACAAATGCAAATAGTAAAATTTGGCCACATGTAGGAGGTGAAAGAAAAAATAGCTTAACTTGTGAATGCTTAAATGCTGCTGATAATTTTGTGTATGTTTTCTGCTCCCCCTGAGCTATGCTTAAATCTTTTATGACAAGGTCTTTACAGTAGATTTGATGCCTTTTATAGCAATAAAGGCAGTATGTACTATTCATATCACTGCATTTCAAGGTTTACTACCCTTGAATTGTGTTCTGCTATGTATTGCCTAGTAAATATAATTATCATTTGAAATGGTAACAATTAGAAGCAATCTCTAGTTCTATTATTTCCCCCAAAATAATGCATTTCAAAGCATGCATTTCATGTTTTCTAACATTGAGTAAACCTTAATGGAAACTCAGTAAGCAAACAGAATTGATTTCATAAACATCATTTCTCTGTTGTCTCTGATGGTAACTTGTTGTAGCCTAATTTGATTGCTTACATTATCTTTGTGCATGCAAAAATGGGGAAGAATATTTTGCAGTATAACTTAAAATATTCTTGGTAGTATTTTTTACAAAAACTCACATAATCTGTTTTTCCTCAGTATTTAAAAAATTGTCACAATTCATTTTAACAAATGATCCTGGAAGAACAACACTGTGTGAGACCTCCAACAGCAATGTTTTAAAATAAAAATCCATATAGTCAGCATAAAGTTTATGCTTTTCTGTTTGCTGTCTGGACCAGGCCACTGTTCAGAAAGCCTCTGCACAGGAAAAACAGTGAAGTAAGCATTTAAATGATTTCCTGACTCGATGCTAAAATCTCCCTCAATTATTTATACCCTGTACCAGAAATAATAATTCTTGTCTTCTGCTGTCAAATCAATCACTGACACTCTTGACCACACAGAAACTATCTTGGAGAACAGTTAACTCTGCTTGTTTCTCGCTGGCTGGTTCTTGAAGCTCTGTACACGTTTACAAATATATACTATGGATCTGGTACTGATCTCCTGGATCTTTTCCCACATTTCACTCTTTACAATGCTTTTCCAAGCTTTTTAATCATCTGAAGATGAACCCTTTACCAGATTTCTCAAGGCATGAGATCAGCCCTCCCTCTCAGCCTCCTCATCTCTCCCATCAGCCACCCCTTACTTGGGATTCCACTCTTTTTTGACATGTGCTTTCCCAACAGATGAGAATTTATTCTGAATCTCTTCTTTTTTGTGAAATATTCTTGATTAAAGGGATACTATTCTTGTTATTGGCAACAGTTTGGCAAACAAGTAGGATGAGTGTATCCTATTGGTTTATTGATTTGCACTGGGCTATAGCTTACACCACATTACAGTCTCTGGAAGAGTAAGTGGAGCTGTTGGGGTTTTTTTCCCCAAAATAACTTTAAAATATACCTAAATATAGGCAAGCAAGATTCTTTGCAAACCAAATGCTTAAAATACATATTCATTTGATTTAGTTTTATTAAAAAATTAAAAATACTTCCATCCTTAAGCACAGTAAATTCAGACAGGAAATTGCATTGGCAGGAAGCTATGAAAATGGCACGTTGCAAATGAAAATCAGTGTTCTCATCAAACTCTTTTGATCATGATCATGTCAAGAAGGAAAGCCCTGAACAGCTGAAAAATTATATAAGGGCTTTAACAATTATTTATGTGATCTGCTGAGTGCAGAAAAATCAGACTAGGAACTGCAATGATCGATTGATATCAAGATCGAGGCCGAGTTCTACAGGATTTCAAATCTATGGTAAGTACAACTGCAATGCTCTTGAATTGTTCTCACTATTTAGATTACTCTGTAATCCATATGAAACAGCTTTCAGATGAGATAAAGTTGCATTTTTATGAATTGTACCTTTTTAACCCAAATAAAGAGCTAATTATTTCTGATGAGCTTAAGGGAAGGTGTACTTGTCTATCCTCAGGCAGGCGAAATGTTTTTACTTAACTTCAGAACATTATCAGCAAAATGAACTTTGATAACAGCTCAAAGAAAGGTTTTAGCAAGAAATTTTTTAAGATACATGTAACCCTTTAAAACACCAGGTAAAACTAAAAAACAGGCCATAAGAAGAGAGGAACTATTACTTTTCTCAGAATGCATTAGGAGTATTTATCTCCTGGAAGACAGGTTGCTGTCCCAAAGTTTAGAAATGAGAAACAAATACAAAACACAGCTTACATGAACAACTCAGCTTTACTGAAGAACTTGATAAATACAAAAAAATATTTCATTCACTGTCTCTTCTAGGTATAAATTAGAAATTTATTTGTGCTTACCTGTCCTCTAGTGTCTAGTACCTAATTCTAAAGACTGCTTCCCAACAGGCAAGTTCCAATGTTGTACCAGGCGGGGATGGGCACACCAAGGCTATTGCTACTTTGTCCACATTTTGATAACAGTCTTTGTACTTTTGCTAGTTGACTCTTGGGATATTGGGTTTTAAACCAGCAAATGTTTATGAGTAATGTATTTATGAGTGATCCCACTAACTTCAGAGGGACTACTTAAATTTTATGTAGTTAGATACAGAGGACCTGAACAGCTTAGGTTTTCTTATTAGGATTCTAAATACTTGTGCACATCTTTAGGAAATTATTTGGTTCTTTTTCAGGAAGTTTGCTCGGGCTGAAACAGTCAAACCATTCATCGCCCTATGGACCATCTGCACTCTGGTCATGGGGAACATTGCTGGGTGCCACTTAAGGGCTGGTGCTCTTGAGTATTATCTCCAGTATTTTTTATAAATTTACCACTGTAACTACATGCTTTTAGGTAAGCTGAGTTTTGATACAAAGTATTTCAAAATTATAAGCAATTTTTTTGAACTTTCAAAAGTTAGACTAGAAATACTCTTTTTAGATGTATTTTGAAGCTTGTGTTATACATATAAGCTTGCTTTTACTGTATGTTTTTGAGAATTGTTGAGATCTGGTTGAGTGTAGCATAGAGATTCATGCATATTTTGCATGATAAGCCCCCCATGATTTAAATATTATGTACCTCATATCCATGGGACAATATTTTTAAGAATTTCTACTATATAAAACAGGCTAATGTCTGCAAATTAAAATTTGCAAGCTTGAAGCAGATTTTCTGAGTATCCCACCTCTGGAAGTTTGTGGAAACCAATATTGCAGTAATTTCCTTGTGCTGCTCTAAGGACTGTACTGACATGTAAGATTCATGCTGTCCCCCATCTGCCACAACTCAAAGCACAGATCAGGTAAAGCATGTTATTTCTGCAGATATTTAGAAAAGGGTGGCAGAAATTTTTAGACAGTTATTCCCTCCAACCTGTATATTTAGGTGAGTCATTTGTTCCCTTCAAATTCACTTTCCTCAGGGCAGCCAAATGCATAAGTATTTCTGGCACCGATGGAAATAATCATCTGCTGTATCACTTTTTTCCCATGTGGGAAGTACATTTACTCCCCAAAGAGGAACTGAAACAAAATTGTCACCATTTTGAAGAGTGGCAACACAGAACAAACAGGAAACACTTCAAGGGAAATATTTACAAAAATAGCATACACAGAAGACATAAGAAGCTTTCATATTGTGAATGAATACTTAAAAGCAATAATCTATTTCTTGCCAACATTAATGAGCAGGAAGGGAGTCAAAATTAATTGCATTAGGAAACACTTAAAATTTTTTCATTTAACTGCACTTAATGCAGGTAATTGTGTACGGAAACTGTAATTATGAGCCACGTATGTATTTTACATGCTGGATCTATGTCCAGTAGGATAGGTGGCAATAGCTATTAGTGAAATTTTTCACACAAATTAATGGTTGAAACAACACGGACTTATGCTGAAAGTCTGAAGTGCACACTACTCCCTGCATCCACTGGTTATTTCAGTATTGCTTACTGGCCCACTCACCTACTGTACAGCAATGCTGTCACAGGGCTTGTCGAGTTAGAAACTGGGTATTTCATGTCTCTCAGCTGCATACCGTTGATGAAGATACTGGATAAAACTACATTCTTCATTTAAGGAAGAAAAGATCCCAACAAAACCAAAAATCTTGATGCCTTGGTTGCTCATGGCAAGTGGGCAATTCCTATTTACAGACATAAATTACAGGAAAACGACTGGACAATGCAAAAAGTTATCACAAGTGTCATTTTTCTCTCCTTTTTTGTAGATCTCTCAATGGAAAAAACAGCCCATATAAAGGGTTTAATTTTCAGTGGCCTTTGTTTTACAAGTATGCACTCTGACGGTCGTGTCATGCCAGTGAAGATCACCATGGTATCACAGCAGAGCCCCTCCTGCATACAGAGATGTGTGTTTGCTGTGCATAAGCATTACTCAACATGGCAAGTGTCTGTGCAAAGGAAAAGCTGCTGTGCTTACTGCTTGTCTAAAACCAGGACAGGATCAAGTATGCAATCCAACAAGGAAGGTCTTTAAATTCCAACACATCACTTCATATCCCACTTTTTGCAAAATGAAAATCTGTGTTCAGGTTTTGGCAGTCTGACTCAAGACCATATTTCTGAAATCACAGACTTTAATGGAAACACAAAGTTGATACACAAAACAACATCTGAAAACAGATCTGAAACATCTAAATTGGACTGTAAGTGACAGGAGCAAGCTTTGGTAGAATTGGATTATTTAGAATAACCATCACAACGCTAACAACGAGTCACTCGGGATTTACATCCCAACATTTGTAGCAAACAAAAGGTTACCCTTAACCATGGTAGATTACAAATAAAGACAAAAGTAGTGCTGATCATTTACTCTTCCACATAGAACATGACTCACAGTCTGATTGTTCTCCCAAATACCAAGTCACTGTTGTAAGGACAACATTTTTATGCCTTAACAAATTCCAATGACATTTTCCTTGTGTAGTTTCAACAGCAGAGTTTTAGACCAATTTTGCTGTGCAAGTGTTATTTATTTGTGACTTTCACGGTAATAGGTTTATTTGGAATTACGTTATGGCAGTGTCCTGTGCATGGCAGTCTCTCCAATTTGGAGCTGAGAGGAGGTCTCCAACCCACTTAACAAGACTGCAAACAAAATCTCTGTACTTGAATATCTGCAAAAGGTGTGCTGAGGCAGAGGACCTCCTGTGGCAGAGCTGCAGGAGGTGGTGAGAAGGCTACATAACTTCAGGAAGGCTGGGAAGGAGTTGGATGGCTGGTTCCAAGGGCAGCCTGCAGTATGCCACACCCAAAGAGGCAAAAACTCCCCCACCATGCACACACAGAAGGGAGGAGGGGGGTCAGTAAGGCAGAACAGTGGACACTTGAAATGACAAGGACCTGCTGGAGGAAGAGACTTCCCTGAAGCCTGAGGTGCCCCTGCAGAACCACTTCTGCACTCTGCAAGCTGGAGAGGGAGGGCCCATCACATCAGGAGAGAGGCCGGAGCTGAGTAAGGCAGCCCCATCTGCTCCCTGTGTAACAACCAGCACAACTAAGCAAAGGTGACAGGTGAGAGTAGCAGGGGACTCTCCTCTGAGAGGCACAGAGAGCCACTTGTCAGCCTGATTACCAGAGAGCTGTACCAGGGATGTCACCCAAAGCATCATACCAAGCTTCATACTGTCCCCTGACCATTGTCTGCTGCTGCTGTTTCATGTGTGCACCAGGGATACAGCCAGGAGTGGTCTGAGGAGGACCAAGGAGATTACAGATCCCTGGGAGTGGTGGTGAGGGACTCAGGTGCCGGCAGCTTTTTCATCAGTCCTCCCTGTCAAAGGGAAGGGCTTTGAAAGGGCCAGGTGAATCTGGCAAATCAGCAAATGGTTAGGGGTCTAGTGCCACAACCAAGGGTCTGGCTACTCCTGGGGACTCACACTGAAAACATGGGCTGACAGAGTCTGATGGAGGCCCATCTGCCTGAGAACGGGCAGAGCATCTCTGGTCACAGGCTTGCCCAGCTGGTGAAGAAGGCATTAAATTGAAGTTGCTGGGAGAGGGAATCCTCAATCCATTCCACTCCTACTAGTTTGATGCCAGCACCAGCAAGAGATTTCAAGAGCCTGGAGAGGAATTGCAAATCAGCAAGAGAGAATCTGAAGTGCTGCACAAAGGAATTCCAGCCATTCCTGCCAGTAAGTCTGCTCCATCAGGGGCCCAACTTACATGCCTTTATGCAAATGCACGTAGCACGGGGGATAAACAAGAGCAGTGCAAGGCTGTGATCTTACCAGCATCAGGTATGTTGCAGGATGCTCCTGTGACTGGAGCGTTGGAGTGGGAGGATACAGGCTCTTTAGGAAGGACAGGCAGGGAACATGAGAAAGGGGTGTTGCCCTCCATGTCCACGACCACCTGGAGTGTTTGGAGCTGTGCTTGGGGATGGATGAGAAGCTTATGGGTCACGATTAAAGGGAGGGCAAGGACAGGTGACATTATAGTGGGGGTCTAAGGCCACCCAACCAGGAAGACCAAGCAGATGAGACCCTCTACAGACAGATAGGAGCTGCCTCACATTCACAAGCCCTGGTCCTCATGGGGGACTTCAACTTCCTCAATACCCATTGAGGGGACAACACTGCAGGGCAGGAGGTTCTTGGAATGCGTGGGTAACTTGCTTCTCCAAGTGACAGAGGAGTAAATGAGGAGAGTGGCTATGCTGGACCATTTTCTTTCCAACAAGGAGAGGCTGGTGGGGAATGTGAATCTCAAGGGCAGCCTTGGCTGCAGTGACCAGGAAATGGTGGATTCAGGATCCTCAGGCCAGTGAGGAGGCACACAGGAAGCTCACTAACCTGGACATCAGGAGGGCACACCTTAGCCTCTTCAGGGATCTTCGGGATAGAGTACCATGGGATAAAGCCCTGGAGGGAAGAGTGACCCAAGAAAGCTGGTTAATATTCAAGCATCACCTCTTGCAAGGTCAGGAGTGACGCAACAAAGAGGAAAGTCTGGTAAAAACATCAGGAGACCTGCATGGATGAACAAGGAGCTCCTGGACAAACTCAAACAGAAAAAGGAAGCCTATGCTTCCGCCACAGAGAAAGGGTGAAAGCAAGGACAGATAGCCTGAGAGGAATACAGAGATATTGTCCAAGCAGCCAGGGATTAGGTTAGGAAAGCTAAAGCCCTGATAAGAATTCCATCTGGACAGCGACATCAAGGGCAACAAAGCAAGCTTCTACAGGTACATTGGTGAAAATGTGAGCCCTCTCCAGAGAGGAATGGGAGACTTGGTTACCTGGGACATAGAGAAGGCTGAGGTACTCAATGACATTTTTGCCTTGGTCTTCACCAGCAAGTTCTTCAGCCACTGAGGCCCGAGTTTGCACAAGCCCCTTTGCTGAGGTGGCAAAGGCAGAGATTGTGAGAATAAAGAACCACCCACCACAGGGGAAGATCAGGTGTGGAACCACCTAAGGAACCTGAGGGTGAACAAGTCCATGGAACCTGATGACAAAATGTGGAAAAGAAGGTGACTGGTGACAGCCAACATGGCATCACTAAGGGCAAACCCTACAAATATCCTTCTATGACAGGGTTACAGCACTGGTGGATAAGAGAAGAGTGATTGATGCCATCTACCTGGACTTGTACAGAGCAATCGACACTGTCTTACGTGACATCCTTGTCTTGAAACTGGAGAGGCATGGATTTGATGGATGGGCCATGTGGTGGATGAGGAATTGGCTGGATGGTCACACTCAGAGTTGCTGTCAACAGTTCAGTGTCCAAGTGGAGACCAGGGGCGAGTGCTGTTCCTCAGAGGTCAGTATTGGGACTGGCACTGTTTGACGTCTTTGTTGGCGACATCAACAGCAGGATTGAGGGCACCCTCAGCAAGTTTTTCAATGGCACCGAGCCGTGTGGTGCAGCTGACACACCAGAGAGAGGGGATGCCATCCACAGGGACTTTGACAGGCTTGAGAGGTGGGCCCCTGCAAACCTCGTGAAGTCCAACAAGGCTAAGATAAGGTCCTGCACCTGGGTCAGGGCAATCTCAAGCACAAACACAGGCTGGGTGGAGAATGGACTGAGAGCAGCCCTGGGGAAAAGGACTTGGGGATGTTGATTGATGAGATGCTCAACATGATCAGGCAGTATGTTTTTACAGCCCAACAAGCCAACTGTATCCCAGGCTACCTCAAAACCAGCGTGGGCAGCAGGTCAAGGAGGGAGATGGGATGTTTCTCCCATCTACTCTATTTTTGTGAGACCCCACCCAATGTGCTGCATCAGCTCTGGGGTCCCCAGCATAAGGAGTTCATGGACCTGTTGGACTGAGTCCAGATGAGCGTCACAAAGACCACCAGAGGGCAGAGCATCTCTCCTATGAAGACAGGCTGAGAGAGTTTGGGCTGTTCAGCCTGGAGAAGAGAAGGCTCTGGGGAGACCTCAGAGCAGCCTTTCAGTACCTAAAGGGAGCCTACAGGAAAGCTGGACAGGAAGCTTTTTACAAGGACATGTAGTGTTAGGATAAGGGGAATGGCTTTAAACTGAAATAAGGCAGGTTTAGGTTAGATATTAAGAAGAAATTTTTTACTGTGAGGATGGTGAGGTACTGGAACAGGCTGCCCAGAGAAGTTGTGGATGCAACATCCCTGGAAGTCTTCAAGTCCAGGTTGGATGGGAATTTGAGCAACCTGGTTTAGTGCAAGGTGTCCCCATGGTAGAGGAGCAGGCAGGGGGCAGGAAGTTGGAACTAGATGACGTCCGAGTTCCCTTCCAACACAAAGCATTCTGCAATGTTACTATTCTATTCTATGAAATCAGTCTAAAAAGCCTGTATAACCTATTTTTAACTCATAAAAGAAACCCTGATTGTACAAGATTGTATGTTTTAACATTACTAATATGTGGGTGATGGAAAGTAAATGTGTCAGATGAACATTCTTGATTGCCATCAGTCTATACAGCTTATCTTGTATCAAATTTATCTCCATTGTGCTAAAGGTAAGAGAAGACTAATAAAACAAATTCTCTTCTCATTAAGACAAGACAATACATTTTACAAGACTTCAAATGTTGAATCTCAAGTGCTCTATTGAGTTACTAAATGTTTGCTTCCAAACCAAGATATTGGCTTTGTTAGTGCCAACATCATCCTAACACTTGTGATTTGATAGCAAGCTCAGTAATCTGGGAACCTGTTTCCCTCCTCCCTTCTATATATTTGTGCTTCCTGCTTAGATCAAGTGGTTGTATGCTAACAGCCACTATAAAAGTAGCAGTTCAAGTACATTTTACCATCCCAGAAAGCTGTAACACAGGATGGTTAGTCTAAAAAACACCAAGGATGAAGTGCAAGGCCATTTGCACTAAGAAGTTGCCAAATGGAACCATATGCAAAATGGCAAGAAGTACCAGAACTACAACTCTTATCCAGCTTGATATGTTTTCTGAAAGGGGAGAGTACCAATTATAGTCTTCAGCATAAATAACACACTTTAAAAACTACCAATAAAGGGATTTGCCAATTTAAAAGTTAGTTGTTGATTGTACAAAGAACGAGCCATATACTTCTCACTCTTTGCCTCCTTGTTCTCCTCAGGAGTCCATTACCTTTCACAAAGAAAATTTTAGCTATCAAACTTGTCCATAAATTTTGCCGCTGAGTGTGAAACCATCCAGTTAGCATATACACTATCATTTGCATATCTTGAAAACACAGAGTTAGTGCCATCGAATCTTGTGAGTGGAACGGGGCTCTCCTCAGGCCAGTTCGGGTATGACATGCCTAAAAATGAAAACAGATAATTTTTTCTGCACTGAAGAACCATAACTTCATGTGCAGACAGTAAGGCCCTTGGCAAAACTCCCTTCAATACTTTAAGCCAGTCCACTGGATTTCGTCCCAAATCAATTCATATAAATGATGTTTTGAAATCCCTGAAGCACAAATTCTGATGCAGACAAAAACCCTGGAAAAATTAAAGTGCTTACTCGATAAAAAATTGTGTGCGTGCATGCACATGTGCATAATAAAAAGCGAAGAATTGTTCTTCTCATAAGCCTCCAACTTTCCATAATTTTATATTTTAACAATCATGTAGCAATATATTGCTTTGCAAGAGGAAGTTCTTGCTGTACAGGAAATGCTCCAAGAATTAATAAACATATTTGGGACAGGATCCAAAGTCCATTTCAATGATAGAGTATTTCCATTTACTTAAATGGGCGCTTTTCCTTTGGCTTCAGTAAGGTTCTGGGGACACTTTCACACCCTCACCAGGGATCCCCTCCTTAATTTCAGAAAATCCCAGGAGCACAACTGAGTAAAGTCCAACAAAGTGCTGAGCACTCCTGTCTTGGTTCAGCATTTAAAGTTGCATTTCAGGCCTGTAATTATTTGCATTGATTCCAGTAACTCTTTCTGTGTTTAGGCATAAGTGATCACCAAAATGGATGCAGAGTGCTTAGCACTATGTTGATTCAGCTGTGCAAGCACAGAACCATAGCAGGGTTGAGAGTTTCAAAAACAAGAAATCTGATTCTGTTGCTTATTAAGCATTCAGCATCTGCCATCAACCTTGTGGCAACTTTTTACTTTTACTTCATTCTTTTAACAATCTGACCACTACGTGCCCCAAAATCAACATGAGCTGAGAAAACCTAATAAAGAAAATAATAGCTAAGGTATAGATCAAAAATAGACCCAAAGCCATGTATTAATGGCAACTTTAAAAAGAAAAGATCCAACTTTTCAAAAGTCATACTGCTTGAAGAATGAAAAAAGTATCTGTGATGTTAGTATCTAAAACCATGTAGAATATTTAATCAGAAGACAAAATATAGGAGTTTTGGCAAGAACCATTTTTACTGTCCATCTCACCATCACAATATGAAAGCATATGTTCTTTTAAAAACACTTGCTACATCATTCAGTCGAAGTTTAGTACTAACATGTTCATAACAAATCAAAGGACGTGAAAACAGCTGAGTGTATTTTCAAAATGTCCACTGTTAATTAAGTTTTCAAAGGATTTTACATGTCAGTTTAGTCTGTATATAATATTTATATACAGTATTTCTACCTTCTGTATATAATAATCTGTTTTCATCCTATGATACATTAAATACATTTCAGCTTATAGATCCAAAATGTACTAATAGCAGCTGAAATTTAGACATCCTTCTTAATAAATGAAAAATGTTGCAGATGAGTCCTATCGTTGAGTTATGACAAAAAACAGTATTTAAAAAAAAAAAAGTCTATTGCTTAAATTAGAGGTGCAGAATCTAACATATTTTAAATGTTGTAGCCTCCCCCAACAGTATAGTTGAATTAGATACTCATTAGCATTTTATATTTCCCCTGAGAATACTTCCCTGATCTTTTTTTTTTGCTTTTACTGTATGATATCTAGTCATTTTACTTATTTTCACATCCTTTTAAAAATGTTTATTTTAGACACAGCTGCAAAATGACTAAAGGATGATCCTGATGCAAACTTTGACATTTACCAAAAGAAAAAACAAACAAACAAACAAACAAAAAAAACCCCAAAAGAAGCTTCCAAGCAAATTTTGATTGGCTTCATTCAGACAAGAAACACTGTAATGGAGTTACAGAGTCTGAGAACAGTGCAGAAGAAAAATCAACTTTTTTTGTGTGTTGCTAGAATCTAGTAAATGCATGTGAAATTCTACCATAGAGTTTGTTTTCAATCCATGTGGAAGGGAGGGTTCGAGGGAGGGGAGCATTATTACAGTCCACGAGAGGTGTCTCCTCTTCTGAGAGCCCATCATCGTACAGTAAGGAATCGGAAGGTGTGGAAGCTGCAAGGTCTAAGTAGTCCTGGGAAATGAATGCACAAAAAGCTGTGTTAATGCACGTGGCAGTGTTGCTGTTTGAGTATAAAGGATAAACGTGCACCTGCTTTCTTTACAACAAGGAACTGCAGACCCACTGCATTTATCTTTCTCTGGAACCTCTGGCCCCTGAGGAGGCTCTGCTTTCCAGCAGCCACAGCAGCTCTGGAAGCATCTGATTTGCCTGAACACTGTCCCTGCTAGAGACATATGAATACTTCCCCTACTTAATTCTGCACATTAGCTAAACACCCAAGAAACTGAAGAGCTGTCCTGACTGATTTGTTTGACCTTCAGCTTCTGGTATGCCTGATCCATGTGTATGCCTGAAATATATCTATGGAAATACATATGCATGCTTAAAGGACAAGGTATTCACACCTCATAATCATTTTACAAAAGCTATTACATAATGATGCATAAAATAACTATGTAAATATTGCCAAAGAAAGCTTCTGTTGCTGTTCTAAAACTAAGTATTTAGGTCACCGATAAGAATTCATTGGTTTATTTTATGTTGCTGAATTGCTTTGATGGAAAAAAAATGAATGTGAAGCATTTTCAACTAATTTAAAATGCAGTTTTTGCTTTCAAAATGGTTTTACTTTGGAAATTCACTGAAGCATTTTAGCTTTTTATTTTTAAAAGATAAAATTACCCAATTTTATAAATGGAAAAACCTTTGGAATTTTTCATTCAGAAAGGAGAGAAGAAAAATTACTAACTTGTCAAGCTCTATTTTGGATTGGTTTTGTTTTAATTATGATGATAATTTCAGAAAGGCCTGCCAGCCCCTCTGTTACAAGTCTGTCCCTGGACATGCATACCTGTTGCATACAGATTCTCAGCTGCTGTAAGTCAGTGGCTGACACGTCAGAGTGATTTAATGTACAGCCCTAGACAGACCGTTCACTTTCCCATTTTTAATTGAGAATTTATTTTTACATTAACACTCTGAACACAATTGTTCCCATTTGTTGATTAGCCCAATGTAAATGCCACCACATTCTCAAATCCAATAATATCAGTTGCTGTTATTTCCTCTGTTTTTCATTGGTAACTTCCCCCTTCCCGTAATTAGTATATTAAAAAAAAAATTAAGATTTTATGTGCAAGTAGGTATGTCTACATTTTATAAATAATGCAGCTTGGGCTTATATCTTTAGACCTCAGCATCCATTCATTCAAAGCAACTCTATACAGGATTATAATAGTTTTACAGTAACTTGGAGTGGTGGAATCATACAGCTTTCAGACCCCTGATTGCATGAAGTACGACATTCTTCTAGTTCTGGCTCTCTAAGGTTATTTATTCAGGAGTGGAACTCAGGAGTAACTTTTCACAGTAATTTTTAAATTACTACTATTATTTAAAGAAAATAGACGGGTTAAGGATAATCCACCCACATTTTGGGCTGATGTCACCAAAGCCATTATAACAGGCAGTACTGATTTCAAAAAGCTGGATGCATGTGGAAGGAACTAGATACGTAAATACTTCAAGATTTGATGAAAAATAAGTTACTTTGCTTTAAAATAAAATTAAAAAGTAATGATTTCTCTACATTTGAACACAGATGACCACAAAAACTTTCAAAATCAAAGCTTTCCACACTTACCCTACTCTTCACCATCATTTTCTCCAGTTCCTTGCTGATCTCAGTAAATGTTGGTCTTTTATCAGGTTCTTGCTTCCAGCAGCGCAACATGAGGTTGTACCTAGGACCCGTCACAGGGTGAAAAAAACCCAAAACTGTTAGAAAAGAGTCATGCTTCTGCTCTAATGATTTCTAGCACTGAAGTTAACTGTGGCACAAAGGCCATCCACAAGTACATCAATCTCTGCTATGAGTTCTGTGAAATGTTCCCTGGAATTAACAACTGACACTCACAACAATGGGCTTTTATTTTAAAGAGTCTTCATGAGTTTAAATGATGATGCACTTGGCTGTCCTTGAAGGACTGTAGTCTTAGGTTTCTTTCTTTATTTTCACTTTCTTAAGAGACCACCTCAAGTGTAGGGCAGCATGCCAGACTTCTAATTACTTTGTTTGTATATGACACTGAAGAAATTTGTATATCAACCTGAAAAACTCTGTTGTTACACCAGAAAGTAGAATTTTGTTCTTCATTTGTTCAAACTCTTAAGTTTCCGTGAACTTTTCTTCGAAGTGAAGCCTAGCCTAAGACTATTTGCAGAAACTAATGTTCTTTTGAGTACTTCTATTACTGTTAGTTTGATTAAACCTATATTTATTCTGTCTTTAACTGCTTTCTATAGCATAGAGCGTGGAAAGGAAAGGGAACAGAATTAAAGTTTTATAAGTTGAGTGACTATCAGACAGACATTGGCAAGTTCTGGAAGTGTAACTCTCCAGCCTGTGCCATTCATGCTGTTTTTCTAGCTCAGGTGTTCTCAGGACTGAGTGATCTGCCCACACAAGTGCTCTAATAGTGGAAATAGTGGGCTATGAGAACTTACAGGAAGCTATTGAAAAGCACTGCATTTTATGCCTTCATCCATGATCTCTCTCTTACTTGACTGGGTATAGGAGAGAATGCAATTTAAGAAAAATGGTCCTTAAAGTGGGCTTTCACAGGCTGTCAAAAAAACTCCTGAGTAAAACAGAAAAACATCTGAAAAAAGTCAGAAAACCATGTTTTAGCTTCAATTAAAAAAATCCCAGAAACTCAGATGTGGTCAGCTTGCCATAATTATAAATGACATAACATGTTTGAGGAATGAGTATTCCCCACTGAGATGAAACAAAGAAAAAATTAGTATTATACATTTCTTAGACAATATTTGCCAATCATTCTTGTAAACTTCTACACTGCCCTAAATTTGGAAATACTTAATGTTTTGTTCTGTATGTTAAAGAAAAAGGTTTATTATTTATACTATTATTTATTTAAAGCTTTTTTCTCAGCCCAGATGTGGCCAAAGCATCCTTCCAACTGAAAATCAGTCAAAAGAGTGGCCACAGTGATTAAAGCCTGGGAACTTTCAAAAAACCACAACCACGATCAAATCTGCAGGCTGAACATAAAATCATGCCTCATCTCCAAATGCCATGGAAGATCACAGACAGAAGATATTTTACATTGACTGTGTTTTAATAAATCAGACAACACATTATGAACTGTCTCCAAAGCCATGGGCTTATCAAGTCACAGAAAATTTTCATCTTTTAGGGTGTAGATTTCTGGGCCAAGGTATCATTTTTCCTCTGGAATGCCGTGACAACAGACAATGACTGTGGATCGAATATCTGTCTCATTTGCAGAAAGTACTAAGACATTTTCTTGAATATTTCAGCTACCACTGTGTTTTATGGAATTTTCCTCCTTCGCCCACCCTCATAAGTTTTGAATGTGCAAACTCTTGTAATTGTTTGGCAAGCACGTTATTCAATACCCTACAAATGGTTTGGATATAGCTGTAGGCATTCTGTGGGCAACTTTTTCCCCTCTTTACTGTTCACTAATTTAATGACATTCTTTAAAGCACTACATATTTTGACTATATCTCTAAGATACACAGAATAGTATTTATGAGGTATTTATTTAAACCTTTTTTTCAAGTGTCTTTATTAATGTTTTATGAATCTAATCAGATCAAGAGTTACTTACATTTCTTCACTGCAGTTTTCTGGTCTCTCCATTCTATAGCCTGTTTTTAGGAGGTTAAAGAGTCTTTCAGGAGCAATACCTGGGTAGGGATTGCCTCCCAAAGTAACAATCTCCCATAGCAGAACTCCAAATGACCATCTGAAAAAAAAAAAAAAAAAGAGCTTTTATGTAGAGCAGTAGGTTTCAGGAGCTTAGTGTGGCATTTACACAACAGATCTCCTCCTAGTATTTTCAGAACCCAACAAAATTCAAGACACCTCAAAACCAGAGGGGCTGTACAGATGCAAGCAGGGCCATCCTTGTTCCCAAATACTGCTCATTGAAAAGGTTAGCAACCCAACAGTAGAGAAAACAGACAGCCCTTTTTTATCCATTGACAAAAGTTAACTATATCCTGGGAAGGTCCATCTTCTCTAGACAGCAGAAAGAGAAAGTCCTTCCTCTGGTGGCCCAGCCCAAAGGCTTGTTCCTCTTCTGCACGGTGCTCCTGCAGCAGTCTAACCTCCCTAATTAGCCCTTGTATTCAGAAATAACTCTCTAAATTAGATTTACACAATTACCACAAGACTTGTTCACTGTCTCGACCGTGAGGCAACACAATGTGTTTATTTTAATCATAAAGTAACACCTTTGATATCAGCTGGTCTGTTGGGCCATTTCAGTGATTCAGGACTTAATTTTCTTCTTAAGAGTTCATGAAAGAAGAGGAAAGAATTTCCTCTGGAAATACCAAATGCCTAAAAATGAAGTTAGACATAGAACAGAAGAAACCATTTTCTGAACTGAACAGAAGAAATAGTGAATTTTTAAACCTACTTTACTGCTGAGCTCTAACAAAAAGATCTTGCGCAATGGGTTAGAAATATTTAGAAAAATTAGTCCATTTCTGGAGAGCAAGCCAGGAGAAAAGAGGCAAAAATGTTTTTCTTTTCTTCGTGAAAGGCTTTTCGAGACACAAAGAAGCTACAAATCGCTCTGAATCTGCTCAACTGACAACTGACAAAATCTGGATGTTCGAAAGGAAGGAAGCCAGCCAACACTGGGGCTGCTCAATGGGATGCATCTGGAAGCAAAATTGCATACAATTTATGAAAAATGCTAGCTTTGGGCAATTTCTCTGTAAACCCCATTTTTAAGAAAATTTTAGGATGTGTTAGACACCTACTGCCAAAACAAACAGCCGTGTCTAATTCCCTATGAAAATTCCATCTCAAAATGTTAGCCAAATACCTCACCTCCTGTCTGACTCCATTCCACCTGTGCTTCTCACATTTTAAAGAACAATGTTAACCCCAAAAAATACGGCAATAAAACTTCCAAAATGGTCAGAAAAGTCAAAGTGACTCTCACACAGTCCCAAGTGGTATGCTGCCATTCTTCTCCCTAATGCCTAATTCACTGAATTAATTTTTAATCACTCTGCACATTCTTGAAAGCTTATGAATATTTATAGCATTTTCATATACTTTATTAATATTTCTCCTCATACCCTTTTTGAAGCCAATTATGCTCTGCCATCAGGTTATAATTCTGTCCATGATTAATTCAAATAAACTTTGGAGCATGGCAGGTTTTATTTTTAAAATCCACTTCTGCTCAAGAGGAATTTTACAGAATATGGAAGGAGATCAGATGAACAATTTCTTAATGGAAGTTGTTTAGTAAGTGAACGTATTAGAACAGAATGCTGTAGAGTGCTGCAGTACTTCCAGATTGTTATACAAATTAAGTACTATGGGAGGAGAAATGAAAAATTTCCCACTGTGTTATGTTTAATGCCGAATAAAAATATGATCACAAAAAGCCAGGAAAGAAAAGTATGTGAAGAGGAAGATAGTAGGTTAGCTTTCCACTGGTGTCATCGACCTCTGAAGCAAAAATGGGGTTTTTGTAAATGCTGGCAAGTGGTACTGCTATTAAGCTCTGCTAACCACTAACTATACAGAACAGCTTGAGAAGGAAGAGGGTGGAAAACAGAAACACAGAACATCAGAAAAAAGAGCATATTGGAATGGTTGCTGAGTAATGTGTTCACCTAAAATACAACTGCATCACCACAAACAACAAAGAATATCCATAAAATAATATTTTCAGAGTGCAATTATCTAAAAATATCAATCAATGCTGCAAAAGAAGTACTTCATTGATCAGTCTGCTGCTGCTGAAATGTCATCGTGGAACCTGGTGCTGGAGAGGATTTGCTCTGCAACTCTGTGTGTGTGTGTGCATGTCTCAGTTCTGCTCTGCAGGAACCTGGCTAAACTAGGAGCTGCTACACAGCATCTTAGATGATTTCCCATACAATGACACAGCAAAGGTGACCCAGCAGTGAGTCAAAGGCACCGTGTAAACACAGCAGACACCTGGACCCTTTCTGGCACTGCATGGAGCACATGTGCACAGCACAGTGCCGGGCTCCTGAGGCATCTCCAGGAAAGCTGCTCAATCAGCACAGCTCGACATGGAGATCCTAAGGCAGCCCTGGGGAGCAGGGAAGCTACATAGCCCCAGCACACTGTGTTGCCCAGGGCTTTGAGCTTGCTTGTTTGATGCCAGCTGGGCAATCTCTGCATGGTGTTGGATGCCATGGAGAAGAAACAGGCTCCTGGGCTTACTTAATAGCAGTCCATCAGGAAAACGAAACGGGAGGAATGCTATTGGATCCAGATGATCAATCAGCAATCAAAGAAGAGGCAGTTACATGACAACACAACCTGTTCTGACCCCAAACCATAGTGACAAAACTGTTTTGAAAATGAAGAAGTTAAAAATATGCTAAGAAGTTTTTAAAGGAATTTAAATGATTCTCTGGGAAAAGTAACTTTAGAGAAGCAAGTCAGCACAACGGGTGCTCTGAGGAGGATAAAAAGGGACCCAGAAAAACCTGTAAGCTGACCTAAGTAAAAGTGACATTCTCTCAAGAATTATACCTATTTTTTTCTTTTCTTACTCCAGTGGAAAATATTTTGGAAATTAATTTTGTAAGGAATTTCCAAGCCATGCAAAATATTTTATTTCACTAGAACTGCTCTGACCTGTAGAGTAAAAAGCGAAGGGTAATAATTTTAGAAGTACAAATCTAAAGGTGCGTATTTCGACATACTGCTATTATCAAAGTGTTTTTCCTCTTGAAGTGCCATGCCACCCAAATCGGCATTTTACTCCATTTGAGTGCAACAAAAACATTACTTTAGTCAGATGCTCTCTTTCAAGGCAAACTTAGAAGGTATCAAGATGCTACCTATTAGAAAATCAGGCCTAAGTACTGTGGCTTTTACAGTCCTTTGGAGGTTTTTCTCCTAAATAAATAATCCTTAGTTTTAGTGTCTGCCTGGTGACTAGTCACAAGCATCGTTCACCCTAGAGAGAAAGAAATGAAAGTATCTGATCCTGAATTAAAAATGTGTCTACAAACTCTCCTCTGCCTGGCTCCATGCTTATCAGACATGGGAACAGCTTAGCTGTGGTTGCTTTGCCTCCTCTTCATCACATGTGGAGGTTACAGCATATCCATCTTCAGGGTCTCTGTTTCCCTAATCATGAAAATGAGCTTGTATCTTGGCACTGAAACTGGATTGAGCTGACTGGCATTAAATTTAACTGGAGTTCTGTCATTGATTTCAATAGGAGAGAGGTGAGGCATAAAATTCCCCTTCCTTTCTTTCACTGCATCCCTCACCCATCACCCAGTATTACAGGCAAGTGATGAACAGCACTGAGAAGTTCAGGTATCACCATTATCTGTAGCAACCTCTACTAACTTGTGCCTATATATTCAAAGTCAATCATGTCAAATGAACAGATCCAACCCTTGCTGATTTCAACAGGAATTACAAATACCTCTGATAATCTTTTATTCAGATTTAATTCAACAGCAAAATTCTTAGGTATCACTGCCAGTTGATGGTGCCACCCAAGACTTCCTTCATGTTTCTTTCCAAGAGTAACAGCTTTGACTCCTACATACCTTGCTGTGCTTCCTCCCCCAGCTCCGTAAACAAGCACACAAACCAGAAAGTATTCAAGAATTTACACTTACACATCACTTTGTGTGGTGTAGATATGGTCAAATAGGGACTCTATGGCCATCCATTTCACAGGGATTCGACCCTAGAAGGTAAAAAAGCAGTAATGGTCAGAAAATTAAATTTCCAAGTGAGAAAACAAGGTATTTATCTTCAAAATGATAAAACACAGTCTATCCATACTACAGCATTTGCCAATGGGCTTAATGATTTGGCATTTCATAAGAAAAACAGTGAGGAGAATAACTGTAAGAGTTTTTAAAATCACTCATTCATGTCTTTTCACACACTTCAGCAATCTAATTATGTTCAATAAGCGGCGGTCACCAGTTTAAGTTAATTCAACTCTTAACAAAGAACTTTGAAAATGTGCAAATGCAAAAATTATGAGGAATGATGGTTAAAGAGGAAGAGCTATTTCATTTTTACCAGGGATGATGCATAAATGGAAGCACCTGGATGTTACAGTTACCTCTGGTTTCAGAACTGAACCTGGACAGGGATATTTGGTTACTAGTTTCTAAATGGAATCTGTAAGTTGCTCTTTTCACTGGAAGGAATTCCCTGAGAAAATCTGAGAAAACCACCCCAAATATTAATGAAAATCTAGATTTGCAAAATTTCCAAGATATTTCATAACCTTCACAATATGACTAGCATTCATATGCCTTACTTCTCATTCTCATTAAATTCATATATATCTATGCAAAAACTATTTCAGTTGGATTTGAAACTTGTTCTTCCTACTCAAATTCCTCTTTTCCCTGCTTCCCCATGCAAGCAGACAGATGCTTGTTAGGCTCTGAATAATACTACAGTGACAAGCGTCTCAGAAGTAAAGAGCAAATATCTGCTCAGTACATCATGCCCCACCAAATGAAACTAAACTGCCGAACTGCCTCTATGTAAATGCATTACTCTTAAAATATGGAGCAGCTGGTATAAATCAATGTAAAAACACATCCATCAGAAGATAGCCAAATGAACATGGCAATGCCCTTTTAGGTAAGATCATGTCTTCTAGAAGTTTTTTTTTTCTTATTTTGACTTATGAAACATTCACACAAAATGGCCTTTAAAAACAGGGAAAGCTAAACTAAAAATTCACAGTATTTATGGAAATCTTCTCATAAAATTTTAAGATTTTCACACGCAAAAAAATTCTTGAGAGTTGGCAACTCTTTCATATTAAGCCATAGAGGGAACTGAACCACCACTGCTCGTTTGACAAAGTCAGTGGGAAGCTGTGGTCATGAACATCACAGTCTAGCCCAGGAGTGACTTGTGGAAGTTCTGCTGGTGTCAGCGACAGGTGGATGCGAACAGGCAGAAAGGATTTACCTTGCTGTATTTGACAAGAGCTGTCAAAAGAATAAATAACCAGCAAGCCTTACCCTCCTAGTCTCGAAGTTATAATGCTCAAGCATTTCTCTTTTCTTTACTGTAGGAAAGCAGTAACATAATAACTGGCCTTTGCATCAAATTTACTCTCACAGTCCTGCAGGTGAAACATTACCCTGTGCTGTCTCCTGCCATGAGCACTGTGAGAAGACAGGACTGTCCAGGCACCCAACAATAATTTACTGTTGCAGGAGAAAGACAACTGCTTTAAATAACCTCCAGCAGATATCACGAGCTCCTCAACTACCCTGACCTGTAATGTACCACTTTAATTTAGCATCTTTCATACATTTAGAAGTATTTACAAGAGGGCTTTGCTTCAGGTCTTCTGCATATAAGAGATCATTCCTGAAATTAGGAACTTGATATAAATTGTCTATACCTTTTTCAACTCCTTGGTACTTTTAGTTCATATTTTTAATTATAAATAGAAAGAGAGAAAGAAAAAAGATGGGGTTTTTTGTTTGTGTTTTCATGTAGTTTGATGAAGAACTGGATAAATAAGGAGTGGAATGAGAGGACTGAATAAACAAAGAGTGGAAGAGGTAATAGTTACTTAAAGACAATCTATATTTTACATATATATATGGATTGCTATCCCACTGATTAATCTCATAATTTTGCTTCATTGTCATTTTTATTTCCTCAAAATATTTAAGTAAATAAAAATAGCAATTATCCTTTTCATCCATGCTCAAGTCCCACAGTATAAATTCATTTTCTTGATTAGGCAATAATTTCAACTACTGCTTTTAATGTGCACTGTACCTTGCTCCTCTTTACATACGAATCTTCCTCATATACATCACGTGAGAGGCCAAAATCAGAAATCTTCATTTTGCGCCCTTCTGCCACCAACACATTCCTGGCTGCTAAATCCCGATGCACAAGCTTTTGGAAGGAAACAACAGGAGTGTTTATGCTTCTTGTGGAGGAACCAGCTGCTCCACATCTACCACATGCTGAGATCACCACTGCCCTGCCCTACCTTCATCTCTGCAAGGTACTGCATCCCTCGGGATATCTGCCATGCAAACGATATCAGGTCTCCCATTGTTAAGGCTCTCTCATCAGGGTTATCCAAGTAACTGGAATTTCTGTTGCCATCACTGCCCACATAGCTCGGGCCTACTTTTCGACTTTCCCTGAGGAAACTGCGCAAGGAGCCGTATTTGGCGTATTCCACAATTAAATACAGTGGGCCTGAAATAAACACACAGGTCAGTAAACAATTAATAGATAACCATTTTAGAGGGGCTTTTTAAACAAGTCTCTCTTCTAATCAGCACATTGTTTTCAACAGTTGGAGGCTCCAAACACCTCTGCCCTTTATGTAAAAAGCACTGAGTCAGCCATGAAATAAGAACATTTTTAGCTTAGATCCTCTATGCGAAGAGAATGCATTTCAAGTTAAATCAAAGCACAATGCTGCCTCTTGCCTATATTCCCTCATCTAGATAATCTGAGACCAAAAAACCAGATGACCTTCACACAAATAGGATCTGTGAAACAGCCTAACTTAGAGAAACTTTAAAATAAAAATAATCTTCTTGAGCTTGTGATACTGAGCTCAAATCATCTGCTAATTCCAGCACTGTGTTTAAGGTGCCTTTTGAGAGCACTTAGAAACATTCTGGCATTACAAACCATTAATTTCTCCTCCCCATTAACCACATGAATAATACCTTCTCAGTGCTGTCATGCTAAATACATTTGTCTGCTGTATCAAAGCCCTCCTACCTCATACGCTAATGAATTAACTTGATATTTATTAAAAGCCTGTGACTCAGAAACATTTCACTTCCTTTGGGATGAAAAAACACATTGCACTGAAAAGAAAAAAAAAAATAACCCGCCCCACTGGTTCATTACCTTACTAAGACTCAGAGATGACTCACTCCTGAATTATATTCTGTCTACAACTAAAAGTGACAATTGCAACAGAACTGGGTGGGCAAAGAAGGCAGGCCTTTGCCCGAGGTTGCAGAATCCATACTGTGATTTTAGGCTGCACAACTGCAGATGCAAAAGGAAGATAATGTTGCCATGCCACTTTATTTAAAATGAGCAATTCCTGTGCACAACAAAATTTGCTTCACTGGGAATTTATAATACATGTGTCTGCAGATTTTTCCCCTTGAAATATACCTGTTGATGATTGTGGCTTTTAGAAATCATTTCATAACAACAGGGAGACAACAGTTTCATAAGAGTGGAGGAAAACTGCGTATCAACCTAACTATCCAGCTATATTTATCTGTATATGCGTGTAGTTACCTTTTTGCATTGTTTTAGCATAAATAATAACGAAAACTAAATTAAATTTGAAATACACCTCATATTTGAAAACACTTACTGATTCTTAACATAATATACAAATATATATTGATTGGAAGGGAATTTGTAGGAGACTTGTTAATTTAAAATAGCTTCAGAATCAAAATGTGCATTGAAGAAAACCACAGGAAGAATGCTTAGTTACACTGAATTAGTATTTCCCCTTCCTTTCAAATACCTTTTTTTTTAGATATCCCTCTTTTTTCAGCCAACAGCAAATTCAAAAGGTGCTCAGCAATTATTAAGCAGTTGTTGAAATCCATCAACTAACTGAATTTTATTTCCTTTCTTGATGGTTTTATCTTAATAATGAGCTTTTAATATTTACCATCTTGACTGCAGGCTCCATAAAGTTTGATGACATGAGGATGGTTGACTTGTTTCAAAAGGTTGAACTCTGACAGGAGATCTCGCAGCTCACTCTGGGAAGCATTTTCTGCAGAAAGTGACCAAACACAATTTTGGTTAGCAAAGCATCCCTCAAGAGTTCTCTGTGTACCGTCTGAAGTATGACATCTACCATCTCTCCTGGCGTTAACAAGAGGCTGGAAAACTCCATACTTCCCCACAGGAGAGAAATTTTCCCATCTCCAGTGTCCTGCAGTCATTCACATCAGAACCAAGTGAACGTGACTGCTGCTGCTCTGGCTTGGTAGCAGCCTGCTCCAAGCATTGCTCTGCCCTGATACAAATGACTACAGAACAAGGACGTCAGGCAAGAATCAGGACCAGAGTCTGTAATGTCTTAAAGATGCCATGAAATTATTACAGGCCTTTTCTATTGTTCTAAAGCAACTTCCTAAGGTGAATCAGTGCAATAAGAGCTTCAGAAGCATATGAAAGCCAAGATGTCACGTTGATCAAACAAAAAAAGACTCACTCCTTGTCCTGAATACATTTTCCAACAGAGTAAAAATCCACTAATCTGCTGGTCTACTCTTGTAGCATTCATCCATATTTAGAGTTCAGAAGCTAAATGTACAGTTCAGACTGATTTTTACTGGAGGACATGTATGCAGACTTCACTGATGCCAGTGAGAATCATGTGGCAACATATGGCCCCTAGAGGCTTTCTTAGCCTTTCAAGTGTTTTGTCTTTTTGCAGAATACTTCAGACTGACAAGCTTCCTCTTTGAGTGCACTGGGCCTTGAAGGAGATCCCTAGTCATAAAGACACCACAGGTCAGAGATAACCCTTCTTCTTCCTCATCCTTAATCTGACACAGAACTGGCCTGGACAGCTCTTCCAGTGTAATTACTGGGCATTGACAAGGATGTGTTCATCCTGACTTAAGGATAATAAAAACAAGTTTGCCTTCTACTCTTTGGTACTATACTGTATGGTTTTTTCATAAAGGCTGTGAGCACCAAAGGATTTATTTGCCTATTCACGTGAGACCAGTTTGCCCTGGTTAAGAAAATTGTTATTCTGTTCTACTGTATGTTTGTATCTGCCTGATATTATCTTGTACTCTGAATCTCCACTCAGAGTAGAGACTCTTCTACCCCAGGGAGCACAGTATCAGTTGGTCCCTCACAACTGATAAAGACTACAAAAACCACGTATTTATGTAAAACAAAAATTAAGAATGTCAACTTAATGCCTGTAAGAAAAGTCCTATTTTTGTAGTTCTAGAGCTGTATGATGTGAACAAACAGAACAGAACAAAATTCCCCATATACCATGCCTGTTTGTCTGCTGAAAAAACTAACTTTAAATTGAGACATTTAACTCTAAAGCTTTATGCCCCTTGTTTTAACAAATTGTGAATAATTTGTATTTATATATTGGTTGGTGTTTTCCCCTTTAATTTTATTGTAATGAGAGCATTCATATCAGGCAGGAGGTCAAATTTAATTCATATGAGAAAAGGGGCAATAATGGCCTGAAAAAAATTGTCCATCTGTTCCTTTAAACCTCCATCCATAGCTCCAAGACTGTTTTGGCTCAGCTAATTGCTCCCTGTTCCCTCCCCAGTACATAATGCCAAGTTGTCACAGTAGGGAGAGTCCTGCCCTGGTCTGTTCTCATCCAAATTGTGCCCATCCACCCAGCTCAGGCAGGAAATACCTTTTAGGTAAGAAGAGGCTTCCCCATTAACTGGTGTACCTACCACTGCCTTTTAGAGATCAGTCAGTGTATAACAGTCATGAACACTTGAACAAATGACCTGCTTTGCATCTGTTACAGGGAAAGAATGGGTAGTGTTGGCCTGATCCAAAATAACTGTCCTTTGTACTTCCTGGCAGCACTGCAAAGGCCACTCAAAGCTAATGCACTGCTCCTTATGCTTCAGCTGTCATGTGTGAGCTGTGAAGTTAAGCCAGTAATAGTACATAAATATTTGCAGAATGACAAATGTTTTCCACAGTCAAGTTGGAAAATGGAATTTCAGGTGACTATCTTCAATTTAATTTACATTACAGAGGGATTCATTAGAGCCTGAAGTATTACTGCAAATGTCAGATCAATTTATTAAAATAAGGAGCTTAAGATAAAGGTTCACTCCTTCACATTGTCAATTCTGTCAATTCTTTCCTTCATAATAGCTAGGGACAACTGAATGTCAAACCATCTGCAAGTAAAAGCAACGTTTTTACTACTATGTCTTGGAATCTGAACTCAGTCACACATCGATGAAAATGTGCTAGAAAAAGCAGTGTCACTGAGTGCACAAAAAAACATGAGATGAAATGGTGACTATTGTCTTGACAACGATACAATACAGGTCACTACTTGAGTATTACAAGTAATCGTTAATTAATCTCCACTTCTGAAAAATCTAAGTTCCTAGACGTCCTCCATACGACCTATTGTGCACTGAAACTCTTGCAATGAAGGCATGCACTGCATAATGCATTTATTTCTTAGGTAAAGTGGTGGGATATGCAGCATCTTCCCTGTCAAGGAGCAGCAGATATGCTTTGAATATAACAGAAATGGTAATAAGAAGTATAACATTTTCCTGTAATGACATGCTTTTACCGATAAGTGGCTGTGACTGGTTCAGTGCAAGGTCTCATACTGTCATCTTAACATTATCTAGGCACACTTTGCTTCCCCCAGGCTTACAGTCTTAGGGAAAACTGAAGATAGCAGCAGACAGCACTGGGTTACTCAAGCCATTCTGACAGAGCTCCTAGTGATTGAAAAGCAGATCAGAAAGTATAAAACTAGACAGACTTCTCAATCAGAAGAGTAACTTAATAGGTCTGCTCTGTCTCTTTGAATGACTATAACACGATTTATTTAAAAAGCTTTGTCCAAGGAAACTGGATAGAGGAAAAAAATCAGAAAGCTTTAACAAACCCTTGCAGTATTTCCATCAATGCCAAACAAAATTAAATACATTTGCTGTGTTAAGACAGAGACTCCTTGCACATCGTGATTTAGAATTACTTACTTGGATCAATGTGATGCTAGCTGCTAAAGTCACAGATCTGCAGATTGTGACTGTCAGAATATATTAGAATGTTGGAAGAAATAGAGGCTGTGACACTGGTGGCTTTTTAGCTGACCATTTTTTTTCACACTAGCCCCTCTTAAAATCCATTCAGAGGTTACCACAAATAGTTTGCCCAGATGGGAAAGGTACCTTTTAACATTTTCACTGCCACAGTGGTATAGCCAGCCCTTCCCTTGAGTCGGAACGCTGTTGCCTTGACGACCTTTCCGAATTCTCCTTCGCCGAGAGTCTTGCCCAGCACTAGGTTCTTCCGAGGGAATTCCCACTTTGGATCTTCCTGCAGGGGAGAAAAGAAACCCTGTAAGATGAAGCAAGGAAAGGAGTGGCTATTCCTCATATAGGTGCACCGCAGTGTGCAATGTTTGGTTGCTCTTTCTATCGCTATCAGTGCGTTCTTACAAAAGCTTCTGGATATTGAGGTATTTTGCAAATGTGTTTTCCCTCACCTGAAAACACCTCCTTCAAAACAGGCTGTACATGTAGTGTAGGGATAATGGATTATACAGGTCTGGGAAACTGGGTACAAATGAAAAATGAAGCGATACAGGATAAATGCTTGCTTTCAGAATAACTACAAATATGTGATTTCCATGGAGAAATAAATCAGTTTTACTCAGAGAAAAAGGCTTTCCTTTAAGAATTCATCAGCTATAACAATCATCCTCTTATAAAATTTGTGCTAATAAGCCTTAAGGTTGCAAAATGATAACAGATATACAAACCAGACAAGAAACTAAAGCAAACAGAGCACAAGCTCTGTGAAGACCTCATTATCTAACATTCAAATAGATTTGATGTTATATGTCATATAAAGTGGCAGTGTTTCTCTACCATGTTGGTTCATGAAAATGCCCCATCAGGCAGGAAACCTGGGTAGTGTGTGATTCAAAGCAGGAAAAAATAGAGTAAAGTTATGACAGCATGACTGGGCAAAAGTCCTTAAATGTGGGTAAAACTCCCACACCAACTGAGATCTGTGTATCAGAAATCAGGAAGACATCTCAGCAGGGGTGTTTTTGTTATGTTTTAAATTTAGCCTTGTTGTAGTACTTTGGCCCATCATAGAGAGTACAAACCTGCTTATCATTAGTACTTAACTGGACAATGTTAAAAGTAAAACCACAGTAATGTCAAATATAGTTATATTAGTAAAAATCACGGGCTTAAATTAGACCTAAAATGTTACAATATATTAAAGCATAACAAAAAAGGAAGAACGTACTGGCCTTATAGAGCAAATTAAAATGTTTATCCAATTACTCATGAAGTATCTTCAGTGCACGTGATTTCCAATGCTGTTATTTGAAGGTAATGGGTGTTTCCATGCCATGAATGGACTGCATTTCTGTAACATCGTCTGCATGCATAAACAAGGCTGACATCAAAACAGAGTGCGCAAAATGACATCAGGCTTACTGGTATCTTAAAGGTGTCTACCGACACCTGGTTCTCCATGGAATCCAGGGAAGGCCGGCGGACATTACTGGAAGAATAGCTGATGGGGTAGGACTGCGCCGGGCGCCGGAACGTCATCTCCGCAGAGGCGATGGGCGGCTTGGGGGAATTCTTGTGGTACCGGTGGATGAAATAGTAAGAAACCAGCACAGAGATGACGAAGCACAGTGCCACTGCCCCTGTGATCACGGCCTTGCACACAGCATCACACAGTTGCTCTGTGGACAAAGAAGAGCTCCTTAGAACTTTCCTTATGGTCTCTCACTTCTGATTTGGCAGGGCATATAGCCTGCACAGGTGTGACAGAAAAACAACTCAAAGTAATTAAAAAACCTAGAGAAAAACTTAATAGCTATTATTCAGTGTAATCTGAGAAGTTGCAAATATGTCCACTGCACCTACCACTCCTTTTTATTTTGGGTACCAGCAAGTAACTGTTTGCCTAAGTGCCTGTGTAAAGGCAAGGACAGAGAGCTTGAGCCCATGCTCCTCATCTTTACAGACACTGGCTACTTCTGACTCTCCTGTTTAGGCCCCAGCCTAAGGTTTTACTTCAGAAACTAAGTTGCTTTAAGTTTGTGTGCCCCTAGACAACATCCCTAGGGGGTTCACCTCCCAAAAAATTGTGAGATCCAAAATAATGTCCTTTTCACTGTTGTATCTAAGGTCAGGATTATATGATTTCAGATACATAATAAATTGTCTACATCTGCACACTGCACTTCAGAAATAAGTGAAACCACCACCTTTCTAGAATGAAAAAATAAGATAAATAAAAAGAAAAAAGAAGCTTTATGCTTCCCTTCTTTCTTATGCCTACTAAAAATTTACTCTCTATATATATTCTAAACAATTCAGTTTTAAAGATGCAAACTATTTCATGCCATGTTTATTATTAGTCACAATAAAAACAATTTAAAATATCCGTTATTTGTTTCAAACAACTGCACAAAGCTTTTCTATTTAAACAAAGGTCAATGAAAAAAAGAATGCACTTCTCCTAACACCATGGGAGCTGGTTGTCTCTGACATTTTGAAACTGAGAATTTTCAGAAATTATCAGGAAGCTGGAATTAGTTGAAAGTAATAGAAATCATTATTCTAATTCTCCTGGCTGCCTCTGCAAATATCAGGTAAGTCTCACTGAAATGCAAATGCTGCTGGAAATCAAAGGATGACCGACTTGTTTATCATGTAGTAATGAATAAAAAAGAATCCTTAGCCAAGGCTATAAATAACACACTCTGGAAATTTTCAGGCTCCATAGCAGATGTCAAGGTGCCAGTTCTTCACTAGTCTTGTATTAGCAGTCTCTGACCAAAGATACTGCTTATTAACATGGCCACAAGTGTAGACTGTTGTATACATACACATGACATATACAGAGAAAAATATCACTGTGAGAACAGCAGATAATGTTTAGACTTACCTTTGATATCATCTTTCTCACAATAACAGTTTTGTCTTGGGAAGCAGTAACAGATCCCATGTCCTGACTTAATTCCAAGATTTCCAATGCCCTTCCCATGGCCACCAATAATGTTTCCACCTAATCAAATACAGACAACAGGCTAAGATCCTTACATGTAGTTAAAAGGAAAAGTCTCAGTTTTTCATGTGTTTGCCCCCGTATGAATCTGAAATTTGACTGGGGAGCACAGTGCAGGAGTAATGACAGGGACTCCTGAGAGAGATGAAAGACTGTAAATTCTGAAATTCCTGAGATCCTGAACTGGGGGGACCTTGCACTGTTTAAACATTAGTCCTCATTAGCAGTTACTGAGTTCCATTCCTGGTTCTGATGCCAATTTCCTCTTACCTTGGAAAAGTCAGCCTACTGTTCTAGGTATCATTTGTTCCACTGCCAAATGGAGATAATGACACTTAACCACCTCTGCAAAATGCCATGGGACAGTCTAGTCAAAGCACTAAGAGCAAATACCAGGTTAAGTGATAAAAAAATGAATTGCACTGTCTAAAAATGCATTATTTAATATTAGGGAGAAAGTGCAGAAACTCATACTCTTGATTTCAAGTAGGAGTTCTTCACGCAGAGTAACAACAGGATTTCCAAGTAAGTAATTTTTTTCTGTGTATGCTACAAAAATGACCATTAGTAGTGACATTTTGAATCTCTAAACTGCCTTAATCACAAACAGCATTTTACAGACAGCTCAGGTAGTTAATATTGGAAGCGACTGCGCTGAGTCACTGCTCTCTGAGCTGACACTTAAAAGCACTGGTGTTCCCAAAAATTACTCATTATCCTCCCCATCTCTCCCCAGCCAACTTCCTCCATCATGAAGAGGTGATGAAATAAAAAGTTTCCATTTGCCACAGAAAATCGTATGTATTTACTTATATCTGCCTATGTTTGAAGACCTGGAAGAAGAGGAAAGAGCAAGGAATGAGCCAGTTCTATCTAACCTGTTCTTGAGCAGTTGCTTACTGCATAAAATCTCTTGCTCAGAATGCAGTTAGGTTGCCTCTGTTTGACAGGCACAGCCTCAGTACCAGCTGTTTCAGCTGAGTGCCCTTGAATGTAATATTCATAGTGTTACTGTGAGAAAGCAATTTTGGGACTCAAGGACATAGCCATCATAATGAGAAATGAATTACAAACATAAGTATTTTCACAACTGTCTGTACTTAAAGAATATCCTTGATCTTAACACATCTCGGTATTTCTATTTATTGTTTGCCATTCCCAAAGAAATGTCCCCTGCCAGTAAAAGCTGATAAAATGGTACTCCTGCAGCTCTGAGCTCCCAGAATACACTCATTTTTTTGTCTGCAAGTATACTGCTTTTGGGCACCAGCCCAGGTTCTGAGTTGTGTCAAGTCATGCATACAATTATTCAACTCAGGCGTTAAAAGGGCACACATAACATCCTGAAAACTTGTCTTACTTGCCTGCTTATTATCTAGTAAGACAATATTTCTTTCAGGCTTCCGTTGAGCAGAACATTTGATGTTGCATATGTTGCACATATTTCAGAATTGCAGCCCCTGGCACAAATATTTCCACTTTAAAAATGACAAATTATTGCAATTATTACCAATAAAGAATTCTTTTCAGATTATTAGAGAAGTTACTCGCATTTCCTTCAAGCACTTCTGCCACTCTAGGGATTGTTTTTATGCACTCTAATGAAATAATTATCTTTCTGATAACACTAATTTACCATACACAATCTATTCTTGAATGTAAGAAATACAAAGAAGCCTCTTTAGTAATTAATTTTATAGAAGAACATTAAGTCACAGCCTGTAAGAAAATGCTAGTTCCTCCAAGACTCCATTTTAAAATCCAAACTTGTACTATACAAAGTCACAGCCAGAAGATGCATTCAAGAAACATCTATGTCTTTATTCCTGAATCAGACTGTTGGATAAAAAGATCCACTTAAAAATTATCATCACAAAAAATGGAAATTGCTCAAGAGAATTACAGGGTTTTTTACCCTTTATATCTTCAGGGTGAGTTGTGAACTTGCAAGTATTCAGAAGTGTATGAGTGGAGTGTAGAAAAATGTGTTCATGTAAAAAAACCCAACACAAATGCATTTCAATTCTTCCTTCATAAATTCTGTTCATGTGAGTCTTTGCCTGGATCTTCAACTAGGTAAGGCATTGGATCATTCTGATGGCCGCCTGTCAAAAAAGGGCAGGTACATTTCCCCAGGTGATCTTTTGTCCATTTACTTTAAATGAAAATTCATTTCTTCTTACTTATTTAACCAGGACTTCAAATAGGCATGGTTCCTATCATACTGTACTTGAGTCAGGAAGTAGGGCATTACCATGCCTAAAACCTATACCTCTTCAGCAAGTACCTCCACTGAAAAACACCACCAGTGAATGAACAGGGCGCAGAACGGGAATTACTGAGAAAACCCAATCCCTCCATCAGTCAGCCAATGGGTGTCACCTGCCTGGCTCAAAAAAGGTCAACGTTAATCCCCATAACCTTAACTCGCTTGTATGATTCAAATGCAAGCGTGACAATGCAGAGATGTTGAGCTTGTAAAAGCATCTGTGCTCAGGAAAGTGAAATCTGGGAAGCGATCAGAGGTGACACAGAAAAGCCCATCCTAAAACATTCCCTACTTGTGCAGTCTTGGGGGCACACAGCCGGGTCTCTGCCCTCCACCACATCACAGATGCCATCCGGACAGGTCTTGATGCTCGGGGTACATGTGGAATAGTTTGTGGTGATCCCTGTTAACAGAGAAACAGCTGCACTAATACCACGAGGATTGAAAAGTTCATTGCATCTTCTCAGGGCACACTGACACTCCAAAGCACAGGTTATGGTGCCTTTTACAATGAACATCTATGACTATAAACACCTGCTAAAGTAACAGACAAGAAAACAAATAAAAGCAACAGGAAGAAACTTTTTTTGCTATCTTTTCTGCTTTTGACAGCCCTCTGGTCATGTCACTTGCAGTTACAGTGAATACTGCTTGAAAAAGAGCTGACTGACCACTTTGAGACTGAAGAGCAGCTTTCACAACTGAGGATGTCTCTACACAATTTCACCCACTTGAATATGAGGGTTAAGAGTGGTTGTAGAGAACATATGACATGCAGTTTGAAGGGATCAAGCAGCGACACAGATTCATTGTTCTGGAAGAGTCAAGTGCTGTCACCCATCAGATCTGTGCTACAGACCACAGAAAAGTGACACTGCTTTGTGCTCACTGTCTGCCAGGTGCACCTGCTCAGCACTTGCTCCAGTTACACTGCTGCAAGCTCAGCTCACTACGTGCTGGTTTATGTATCGTGTTCAGCACCACCAGGGACAAGATCAAGAATGACCATTCCAACTTCATCTCATTTTCCTTCCTAGTGCATGCTTCATATGGGTATTATGACTACTTTTTTTAGCCCCAGCTCCTGTGTAGTTTACCATACCATGTTTTCCAGCCAGAATAAACCAGTTTGTATCTATGGAAGTCAAATGCACAATTACAACTGAACAGAAGTTTGACTTCACACAACACACATGTACCTTTTCCACTCCCCTGTCTCCACTGGCATCTTCCTGTTAGCACTCCCAGGCCACCACACTCTTCACATTCAGCACGGTGCTTACTCATAGCACAAGAGTCAGGGCAGTCCTCTTCTTTTTTTAAAACTGTTGGGAAATGAACACACAAGCAAGTCAGCTCAAGGTCAAGCAGGTCAACCTGTTTTTAGGGATAGATAGGAAGGAAAGAAAGATGAAGAAAGCAGTGAAAGACGAAAACTGACTGACCCAATTATCAGTAAACTTAGATAACCATTAAAGAAAAGCCCAGATGTTTCTTTTCTGTGAAATAAAAGACAAACAGCAAGATCATGAAGGCATGGTTATGTCTGCTTGATGGCACGCTGTCATTGCCTAGAACTATAGATATGTGTAAACACACTGGTATCAGAACAGAGACCACAGACAGTTAGAGCTTCATACAGAACATTTAATCAAGGGAAAATACTTAGCTCTGGGGCTAACACAGTAGTAGCCCAAAGAGCACCAGCTAGAAATGTGTGTTTTCAGACAATTTGAGGCTTGTACAAAAAAAAAAGTCCACTGTAGGTTTTTCTTTCTCTTTCTTCAACCCATTTGCTCCTGGCATAGGAGTTCTGACCCGACAAAAAGTAACAGAGCTGTTTATGAGGTAGAATTGTAAGGTTTTGCATAAAATGCAATATAGCTTGCAGAGAAATGAGTATGTTTCCAGTGAAATCCTCCTCTGTGGCTGTTACAGGATATTTCTAACTTCCTTCCCCATAAGGGTGGGTCATCACACTGCCCTTAAGAAAACTATTTTTAAAAATTGTAGAGAGAAGGGGGAGAAAAATCAGTGAACAAACATACATTGGCCAGATAGTTCCTTTTTCAAAGAGATAGACAGATAGATAGATATACATATACACATACACCTATAGACACTTTTTCTTCCACAGGAATATGTGAAATACAAAATAAAGGTGTCACACACACACTAAAGATTCTTCCAAATCAAAGGTCATGATGAACATTATGAATTGCATATAATATCCCACCCTTCTGTGCATTAGTTCTCCAAACAAGTATCTACTCCAGGAAGGTCTGAATCAAAACTCAAAATCCAAAGTCTATGATCTGTACCTTGTAGCTCAGATTCATTTTCATTGCTAATGCCATCATTTTAGAGATCACCCTGCTAATGCATCACCTCATACCAGTAACAGTCATTAATAAATAAATAGTTCTGACTGGGGTACTTACGCGTCCCTTCCAGGACAACAGTGAGGAGGGTTTTGGTGTGTTTCCTGCTCTGCTTGTCTGTAGCTTGAACAGTGTACTGTATTTCCTTGCATTCAGGTCTGCACAGCACAGAGGAATCGTTGACATAGAGGGTCCCATATTTGTCTTCTCGGCCTTGCAGAATGCTGACAGGATAGCAGCTCGCGTTGGGGGACAGCAACTTGTAGGTGATGTTCACACCACGGAATTTCATGCAGTTTTCAATGCAGATCTTTCCTATCTAGGCTCAAACACCAGCAAGGGAATCACAGACAGGAACGAAACTCTACACAAAAAATGTTTAGTGCTTCTCAAAAATATCTGAAATAAAATGGAGCATACTATACCTTGCCAAATTCAGCATTTATTTGGGGTTTACAGATTTGTTATTTTCCTATAAATGCAATATGTAAATGCTTTAAATGTGATTTATTCTCAGTAAAAATGAGAGGTAAAGCATTATTGCTGTCTTCAGACTAGCAGTGGAAATGCAAAAAGCCTTGACCCAGAGACTCAGTGGCATTTGGTGCCTACTGCTCATGGTCAGCAGTTTTCAGTGAGAACAAGACGCTGTGATTTGGGAAAGTTTGAGTTCAACCCCTGCTCTGTCCCAGGCTAACCAGTGAAAAAAACTCTTGCCATCTTTGAGAAATCAAAGAGCTCAGCATGAACAAAGCTGAGACTCTTTTCAAACAACATAGAAATTACTATTACATAATTTTTATAATATTACAGTCAAAATGTTTCTGTCCAGCAGAGCTCTCTGAAAGCCTTAAAAGGAACAAGAACCTCATTGCTTCCCATCTGTAATTTTAAAACATTTTAATCTGAAAATGAAAATATGTTGGTATGCCATATTTCTGTGTGCCAGAGTATCTAGGCCAGAACACTCCTCAGTCTGAAACACATCATCTAAGAGGCAGCACAGGAATGTAAAGCCCCATCTCCTGTCCAGCTCCTATTGGAAACTGGTCCAAAGCTCACTTTGGTTTTTCCGTTTACAAGAGTGGGATTTCGATCAGGCCCAGAGGCATTGGCTTTCTTTGCAGGGAAAACCACAATGTGAAGGGTGGGGTGCTATTGAAGGGAACTTGGTGATAGATTATTTTCAAATGCTGCAGTTAAGAAATGTTTTCAAGAAACACTACTACTGGTAAAAGCGTATCTGTACATCTTGGTTTCAGCATTCTTACTAAAGAATGTTTAAAAAAAACGAAATTTTTTTGTACTAAGACTTCTTCCCATGAACCTGGACTATTTAAAGTCAGAGAGGAAGCCTTGCAGTTCTAGAAGAGTACTTTGTTATAGGATAATTCCACTTCATCTAAATTATTCCCATTCACATCGCTGATGGGTCATTTGGCACCATTCCTGTTGGGTTTTTTTGGTGGCAGGATAATACAGACTATTAAAGCCATCAGAAGCAAGGACATTTCTTTCTGGCTGTCTCCTCTCCACAACATGCTGGGACTGGCAGGAAGAAGAAGAAGAAAAGATTTCCACTGTTCATAAACTCTGTCTAGACACAAGGTCTAGACATGTCCCTTCCAGAAGCACGTCACCGCAGCTTTGGTGCTGCACTGCAGCTGGCAGCGCTTTGCAACTGCTCAGATGGTGCTCCTTCGAGGCAGGAAGAGAACACAATGATGTTCCATGGTATTAACCTTTACAAAGACCACATTAAACTGCCCCTTCTGCATACTCTGTCATAACTGCTGTTTCCAGGCACCTTTTTAATCACAGCGATTTCCTTCAATGGGCTTGGAGAAGACCCCATAAATTCAGGGTCCCTGAAGAGCCGATTATCCTTAGAATAGCACATTGACCAGTTTTGCTTTCCCTGTATAATTTGAGGAGAAGCTATAAAGGCCTCCCTCAAAAAATTTCTACAGAAAAGACAGACTTTCTCTTTTTGCCAGATTTCCACTATGGAAAGCCCAGCCTTGTAACTCTGCTCTGCTCCACACGTTCTAGAGCCAGCTCAGCTCTCAGGTGCAGCAGAGCACAACTCCAGCGGAAAAAGGTAAAAGCAGCTACTTCCCCTTTCTCATGAGAGTGAAAAATCAAGTAATCAGGGTAAATGGTAGTCAGGTTTAACATCAGCTTACAGGGGAGGAACCTACAAAGGTGCAATTTGCAAGACTCTCAATAGTTAACACAGAAATACCATTATAAGAAATAAGAACAGAAAAATCCATCTTTTGAGTTCCAATGTTTAATAAAGTCTGGATAATGATAATGTTCCTCTTCACTGAATTCCAGGGACATTTGGACATAAAACCTCTCTAAAAATCTCAGCCAATGTTATTCATCATTTGTCTCAGTAAATGTCAATAGAGCTTTAAGTCCTTTGATAAGTTAAATGCCACTGGGCAAGCCTGCACCATCAGGCCGTGCTTCTGTTATTCAATTCATTTAGCTGCTCAAACAGACAAATGGCATCAGCCCAGCAGTTAATAATTTCTTCACGCTCCTGTGTTTTCCTTAGGGCAAGAGACAGTTCAGCCTTCATATTGATTTAGCCCAGTACTTTCCCTGACTACTCTGGCACATCAAGGCTAATTATGCAGCCAACTTTAATAATGTGAAGTGCTGGGGACTAAACTGCTTACACTGACTTGTGCTCCAAGCTGAGCACACTGTAAATTCAAACCCAGTTTCAGAAGTAAATGGATGACACTTTAACTAACTGAAAACACCATCTCCAGAGCCAGGATGAGTTTTGCACTTCGCTGCTCAAGAATCAGAACAGAACCTCTTTGTGAATTTGTGTTTAGGCAGCACAAAGAGAAAAGATCTCTTCCCAGAGACTTGGAGTTCTTGCCAGGAACAGTTTTCCCTGCTACTACTGCCACCCAGTGAAACTGAACAATTGGTGGGAAATGCCACTGTTTCCAAAGATCCTAAAATTCCTTTTCAGATGTTTGACTCTCATGACAACATTCAAAACCAGTAGCTTTAAAAGTCAATGGGCTTTTTTTGGTTTTGCACTCTGAAACTAAAAAAAATACTCCCAGATTTTAACACTAAAGTGTTCAAGCAATCTAGGGTGTGCATAGATAACCATGGTTGTCCAAATTTAGTCTGAAACTTATTCATTCATGATAATACTGTATGCATACACCTATATATAAAAACATGCACAAAGAATAACACCCAACCAATTCATTGATCTAAATTCATACATACCTAACAGGTAAGCATCCACACTTGTTTCAGTTACAGCCATGTTGTGACACAGATACAACTGGGTCACATTTCTAGATGCAAGAGTTAGACTACGAGTATCTTACATACCGGTGCGATTATTTTTTTTAGTGGGAAACCCAGGTTTCACCCTACCCCCAGGAAACAGGCGAGGGTCAAGCTTTCACAGGCTGGTGCTACAGAACTCTCAAACCTAACATCAAAAATAATTTGATCTGCACAAAAAGAACAGAGTATCCTCTGAAGTTTCTAACAGACTACAAATTGAAAAACTGCAGCCACAAGGCATCGTGAAATGTCATAAAGGAGTAGCTTTTTGTAGTGAGGCTGCTAAGTGAGCACACTTGGTACCTTTCTTTAATTTAGGATATTCAGTGCAGACTATGGACAAAATGTCCCTTGTCAGAGCAGTAGAATTTTTATTGGTCGCATACAGCCTGTTCTGTACTCTGAAGAGCTATCAAGCCACAATGCATTTCATCAGATTAAATATAAGAAAGTGCAGTATATCTAACTTCCCTTTTTATTTCTTTTTACAGTTAGCCAGAGGCTTAAAGATTAATAAAACTTAATTCTTTCTTAAAAGTCTTCTAACGAATTGGTTTTCTCTGCAATTGGGATGACCATATTTTAATCTCAGTCCTCCTCTCTGCTACAATAGTTACAAGGCACACTTTCCAGCAGCTCTCCCAAAAGGGTTCATCACTGATGTTCTTAACATTCACTTTCATAATATTAATTATACTGAACTAGTTCCTTATTAATGTACATGTTCCATAGGAATTACATTGTAATTTTCACCTGATTAACGTCAACCTGTTAGAAAGTGTCTCTGGAAAGCGTTATTAATGGCAATGGTGGTGATTAAGCTAAAACAAGAATTGAATTAGGAAACACATTAATTACTAACTAGCCATTACCTAAAGAAAAGCCATTAATATACTGAGACTCCAATAGCTGGACAAATTTCTTTTTTTTGCCCTTGACATTGTTCCTGTTATTCATGCCTAAGCCACACATGGTTGCAACTCCTCCTGTCCACAACACATTATTTCTCTCCATTAGTACTTCCATGTGTGGCCGCTCCTGTTATTACATGGTGGGAGAGGTAGTGCCCAGCCGACCTGCTACCTACTACATCCAGCACCAATCACACTGATACCACATTTTTCATTGATTCTGCTTAAAACAGTTAAAACCAATGAGCACTTCAATGCATCTTGCCCCAGTGATCCAGCTATTAAGCTCCATCAGAAAGTGGATGTATAATTAACATGGTTCTTACTTGTGCAAAGCGCTCAGCGTTTCTGTTCACGGTGAACTGGTAAGTTATGTTTGAAAACTGAATGCTGACAGGGAGGATGGAGACATTGAAATGAAGCATCACTGATCTTTCTGGGCCATGAAATTCTGTGTCATTCACCAAAACATCCAGCTGGAAGGAACGATGCTCTGTGACTGAAATGCTTTTATTCAGTACCAGTTCTGTGAAGCAGAAGATTAGTCTATTAGCAAACCACATTATCTGCAAATGTATATTTTAATACTGCAAGCCCAATAAAAATAGATGTAGCAAATTTAATTATACATATCCAAGTTTCCTAACGGGAAATAGAAGGTGAGTTAAATATGAAATATGTTCTTATGCAGTTATTCTCTCTGTCACTCAAGATGTTTGGGAGGCCTTATTCCCTTCTACCTACCAAGCTGAGAATCCTATAATCAAAAGCTCTTGCTTATCATTTTATACCTCATCATACCATACACTCCCTGTTCCAGAGAGTTTAAGCTCCATTTTTCAGTACATATTTAAAACTTTACTTGAAATTTCTCAGCTTTCTTTGGCTCAATGTTTACAAAATGCTTGGAAAAGTTAAAGAGCTTATTGGTCAATTACTAACAAGCAACTTCTTTATTTGAAGAAAGGGTCCTTACTGTACTCGTGCCGAGTTCCCCTCACTTGGCTGCCATTTGGGCTGAAGTGGATTTCATCAAAGATGTGCTCTACACGAAATGTTTCACTGATCCAGGGATCATCAGTAATGATGGTTCCTGTGTATTTCTTTCTGCTGCTTTCAAGGGGATAAATAGGTGTGGTGTCTGCATCGTACACAGTCAGCGTGGAAAGAACAGTGCCCTGGAAGGAAACAATAAATGGCACTGCTGAAGGACCTGAAGCTTTCTTCTGATAACTGTTTTGGAGATTAAAATATTGGTCAAACAAGACCTTACAACTTCCACTGAAACCCAAGAAAATGTATTCATAGGTGTCTTGTCAAGACTAGCTCTAGTCAGGAGATGGCAGCAAACTCCCAAAATCAGTCTTCTCCCTTCCAGACACAAATACGATCAAAATGTACTTTGAAGGGAAAATTGACTAACAAGACATCTTGTCATTAGGAAAGAGAAGTTCTCTCATGAAACACACATCATTTATGCCCTCTCAAAAAACGTCTTCTCTATACCATAGACATATAAAGGGTCATTGCTCCCATGGAAGAGCCAAAGAGCCCACCTGTGTATTCTACCAAAGCAAGGGGCGTATGTGTGCCCACCCAGGGATTCAGACCTCTTGAAAGATCAGCTTGGCTTGGTAAGGGAAAAATGGGAGGACACCATTAAAACAAAATCCTGGAGCTTGCCATTAACAGCCTGGAAACTTCACAGGTGCAATGTTTGCCTGTAGAAATCAACTTCTACAGCATCCTAATAAATGTTCTGAACATAGCTCTGATATATTACACAGATTTGCATGTATGGGACAGATACACATATACACTTGCTCTAACAACACAATTTTAATCCCCTGGGGGGAGCAACCCTGTAAAAAACAGAGCAGAGCTCAGTATGGAGGGACGTAGAGCGATCCTGACCACAGATTCAGCTATTGTCCATCCCGACCTTGGAAACTGCTCAAATTTCTTCACACTCTTTAATTACTAACTCAAACTCCTCTTTCTTTGGGATCTGAGTAAGACATAACTTGGGCAGAGGAATCCTACAAACACGAATTTTACAATCACAGATCTGCAGAGCATGGTGTGGTGATGGGCTCGTTGCCAAGATCCATTACTCAGGCAGAACACGATGCTTCCCAGGAGTTGTGCCTCCCACTGCTGTGCTCCTACTTCAGAGACTAGGTAAAGGAGAACATTACCTCTTTCCTGTTGAACTCCACGACAGCATCTGCGGTATCAGTGCCATTGGGAAGGAAGGGAGGAGAGTCATCTTCATCTAACACATTGACCAGGAAGGGCACCTCAACCTGCATTTCCCTGAATCCCTCCCTGACGGTGCACTTGGCAATGAGCTCGTATCTCTCTCTCTCCTCCCGATCCAGGCGCTGTGTCACCTGCACGCCGGTGGTGGTCTCGTTGTACCGAAAGGGAACGCCTTCAGCTGCAAAACAGCCACAACATACACAGGGACAATCACTTCCCAGCATAGGGCTCTGATGGCTTTAATACTCTTTTGCAGTCCAGTAAATCCATTTGGACATCATGACTGCACAATAAAAGACAGAAGTGAAACACAGGGAACTTGTGTGGTTATATTAGGGTAGGGAGAAAACATGGAATATATGGGAAGATTCTACAGTTTAGAAGCAGCATGATTTAAAGCTCAGGATATTCTCAGTCTACTTTTAGCAGATACAAAATTCTAAAACTGATCTTTTTTTAAGGGAAGGGGATAGTTCTCTTTCCCATTTCCTCCGTGTATCTCAAAGGCAAAATCTTCTGGCTCAGTTTAGGTTTGCAAAGGAACTTCCTTTACAGAATCAAATCTAGAGGATCTACTACAAAAGAGATCTTTAACAGTGCAGCTGTTTGCATCTGGTGCTAGGATGTGAGAGGCTCAGATCCAGTTTTACCTGCTAGCAATTTGTAGGAAATGCTGAGATTCTGACACAGATGATGAACTGAGGGTAACTGGAGCTGATGAAATGTGCCAGGTGGCTTGTTCTCCTTGATGTGAAAGGAGAGATCCATTTCTGTGAAGCAAAGCTGCCTTGCTGTCAGAGAACTGCAAGCTGGTGCAGTAGCATTGATCAAAGAGAGGAAAACCGTGGTGCGCGTAGCAGAGTCGCATTCCTTCTCTTGGAAAGGGTGGGATGAAAGGAAGACATACAGCATCACCTTAGATAATGGCATCCAGTTTCCTACAGCTTCAGGGGGAAGAAATCAGTGTAAGAAATATTTTACAGAAGACAAGCCACCATTTGTTTTCCTCATTTTCTACCCTAGTCCATTATTCCATAAATGACTGTTTAATCCTATTATGTGGCAAAACAACTCTTCAACATGCCATATGCTGGTGGGAAGACCTTAAACCTTAATAATCCAAATAAGCCAAAAACTATAGGGCTTGGCACCAGTATTGCATTATAGAACCTCAAAACCAATACCAGCATTCTGTCTGTAAAACACTAACATAGAACACGTCACTGGCAGTAATCAGCTCTTTGATAGGATGGCTTTTTCAAGGCACTAGAGCACAGCAGGGTGGAAACAGGAAAAATAATGCATGAGATGGCAACAGATACTCAGGACAAACCCATATCTACTATGATTTCAGTCACAGCATTCCAACAGTTTATTCCAGTTGAGGATATGGACCAAATTGTTTAGGCTCAAAAAACAGATTGCTTCATCGGTTTGAAACATCAAGAGGTGGACAAAAGATAAAACAGAAGTTAAAACCAACCTGTGGCATCTACTAATACATCCTCAAGCCTCATTTTGATTCCCTTGGTTTGACTACAGATGGTAGTAATAGCTCTGTAATAGATCTAACTCGAAAATAAGTTCTAGGTCACTTTGATCTGTATGAACAAAACAAGGCTCTTGAGTTTTGAGTAGCTATTCCTCCTTTGTTCAGCACAAGTATTTCATATACATGAACACCAAGTACCAAAAATGGATGAAATATCAAACACTCAGCACTTCAAAAATAAAGCATTAAGTGCTTGAAGTTGAAAATTTCAACATCAATAAGTCGGAAGGTAGTGTTGATTTACGGCTCTTACAAACTGAAGACAGTTACTACAGACCCTGTAACAGTAAAATTTCTGCAACTGATCACAGTGGTATGCCATTAACTCCTCACCCATTTCCTCCTCCACCAGCTAATGATACCCTAATTTCCTCATAGATCAAAATCACCAAAACCAATTTACTGCTAGAGCATAAAAGAAGAGAAAAAAACCTGAGATAATGAATTTTTGTTGTTAATTTTTGTTGTTCAACAGTAAGCTTCTCCAACAAAGCCAAATTTCAAGAGAGGGAGGTACAATTAACTATTTCTTCAAAGAGTACTTTGGTGTACATGCAAATGTACTTTGTAAATCCATGTTACCAGAATTCAAGGACCATTTATGTAAGAGTTTGAACCACTCTCACAGCATTTGTCTGGACACTAAGCACCCACTGTTAACTCAATGGAATTGGTCTCACTTGCATCAGCAGATGAACAAACTGCAAATCTCAGTGAAAAGCTGTGGCCTATACAGCTATGAAATGCAAAAAAATATTTCCAGTAATGCAATTTTGCCAGCCTACTGGAGTTTCCAGTGTGAGTAACAGGATCTCTCCCAGGTCAGCATCTGCTTTGGCATACTGGTGTGGGTTTCATTGGGTCTGGTTCCTCATTTTAAAAGGGCAGATGTGTTTTTTCCAAATTTGATGCTCATCTTCTGATGGAGAAACCTCAACATCTGAACATACTTTGCTTTAAGAACAGATACCCCAAGAAGAAAAGCTGGTCTTCTCATACTTACACAGCATGTTAAAGTCTTCTCTATCCAGGCTTTTACTGAGGTAGAGAAGTCCTTTTTTTTCTCTGATTTGAAACCAATTATTTTCATGTGATCTCGCCCGAGAAATTATGAGATTCTGGCACAGATGGAAGTGGGCCACTTCCTCATGTGAGTCCTTCAAGGCATGGATGCGCAGGAGTGGCATTCCTGCTGGCTCGTCAATGTAGACGTTCTCCAAGTACTCTTTCCTGGGGAAGTAGAGACCCAAGGCCACTGCAAAGAAAGGCACGCGAGAGAAGAGGTAGGCCCAGTTAAGTGGTTTGTGCACTGGCTTTTTCTTAAGAGATGTGTTTCCAAAGAACCAAAGGCATCATTCTCTAAGAAGTAAAGAAGCATTAAAAGAGATGTGGAAAAAGGCAGATCCCCATCTGGTGTAAAAAACCACAGTTTTACTGCACTGAAATCAAGGACTTCAGTGCAGTAAAAACTTCAAGCCACCAAAAATATGGCCTATAGATTATGTTCAAGTTACAATATCATCTGCTTTTTGAAAGCAAAATTGCTTTGCTCTACACAAGGCCCAGTTTATGCTGAACACTTAAGGAAGCTCTGCTTGCCAAATTTTACTTAAGTTCCTATGTGGTGCTCTCAGTTGTAATTCCATTACCTCACAGATAATACTCAAAGAAGAAGAAAAAAAAAAACTTTTGATGAAATCACACACTTTAAAACCCTTTAAACACGCTCTCTGTTGAGAGAAAAACCAAAAATTTATCAATAGCTTGCACGCTTTTCCTCAGATTACATAAAACCCTTCTTATAGAGGAGTACTTTTGTCGCTACCCCTGCTTTTTAAACAGTCCAGCATGATACTCTTGGTACAGAAAATGAGAGTTGTTTAAAAAAAATACTGATATGAAAGTGTTCTAAGTATTTTAAATATGACAGATGGGAAAGCTGAGAAGTGAGCGAGAAGGGAAATGTACATTTCTTTTCAGTACAATGACTGTGACTGACCCGATCATCTCCCACCCTGGCTCTGCAGACATTTACATTTAGGAGGGCTCAACTGCCCACCTTGGTGCCTGTTTCTTCAGGTGATCTCACCTCACCTGGTCACTGCAATGGCCTCTCTACCTGTTTCCAGTGCTTCCCTTCCAATTTCACTTCTTGCAAATGTGATCAGAGTGGAATGCTGGATTAGCAAGGAGGGGACAAAGTGATCCTCACTGCACTCACACAGACCAAAATACTGGAACTTTCACTCTTGGACTTCACATGCACCTGACAGTCAGTACTTGCTCTCATCCAAAAGAATACTTGAATACTGCAGAATTATGCATCGTTTAATCCAAGTGATATGGATTCAGGCATATAAAAAGCTCACACATCTGCTAAACAAACGTAAACAATAACAACTTCCATATGTTACTAATACAAAGCTCTCTCAGCTTAAATCAAGCCAGATACAACTGGAAATGATGGTAATGCAGCAGTAAAATTAGGGATATAAGGCCAAAACATCTTCAAAATAGCATCGGGCTATAGCACATAGTTATTTGGTACCAGTATTGGATCCATACACTGTTCTACTGAATGGAGTGAACTGCAAACAAACTGTAAAAACAAGAGAGCTCTAATTTCATTTAGAAACACCACAGAAACCATGGTACCTTGCAGTGATTCATGACATCATCTATATCCCTGGATGCAATTACATCCATCAGGTTTGCAGAGGCCCATTATTTTTTTCTACATATACTTTGCAATATATGAATAAAGTGGTAAAATAATATGGTAGGTGAATTAGTTCCAAAGGCATTAATTCAAAGAGAAGCAAACCAGAGTCTTTTTGAGAGTTTTAGAAAAGCATTAACTCTTGACATTCTCTGTCCAGAAGAAAATTATTACTTTTGATTCTGATGCTATCACTCTTTCTTCTTTGTAAGTAAGATTCCTGAATATTTGTATTAAATTTCAAGTATTTTTTTTCAGTCCCTCCATCTATTTTGAAGTGCAGGAAAACCTGGGGAATATGTGCTTCTAGAACTCCTAACAAATGGGTTCAATAATAAGAGGAATAAGGTGATACCCAAGTAGAAAGCCCAGTCCCAGTGCAAGTAAATAGACTCCCTCGAGTTATTTAGTGTAAAAACTTGATTTTAAAACAATGAAAACTTCACAAAAAGTTCCAACACCGAGAATTCACTATGCAAGACTGAAAAATCACTTCCAACCCACAAATGCATACAAATGAGGCTTACATAACACTAGCTACAGGATAGAGGAGTAACTGTTATTTCCTTATTTCCAAGACTGGGGTGAACAGTCCTGTGTGCTCACATCACACAGTACAAGAACCAGCCCCACTGCAGAGATTTGAAATCACCTCCAGCAGAAGGAGCGTACAGAAAGTAGAGTATATATAACCAATGTGCAACATGACGAGTTGGAAAGGGAGAAAAAATGGAACATTCTGAGTTGCAATTATTTACTTCCTTATGCTAAACAAGTGTGTGCTGATCTTTATAGGCTTTGCTCTACAAATGAGGGCTCACACTGCACGCAGGTACAGTCATGTGTAACCAAGCACAGAAATAATTATGACAGAGCCTCAAACCTGGCACACAACTACACCTCAGCAGAGTTCAGCAGCCCAACTGCTCTGCATTCGAAAGCAAAGGTTAATATTGATGCTGCAGACTCTCTGAAGTTCTTTGGCATCAGTTCACAGGAGTCTTCTCCATTGTCAGAAAGAAAGGGAAAAAATCTTATATTATAAAAATCTGGTTTCTTTGGAAATAACAGAAATGCAAAACAATGCTTTGTATTCTGAAGAGAGGAAGATTCCTTCATAAAATAATTTAGCATTTACACATTAATTAGCTGGAAATGTATTTTACAAGTTTAAAAGCCACTTGAAGAAATTAGAAAAAGCTGCTGTAAGAGATATAAACAAACATATGATCTTTTTCTACCGGATTCAAACCTAAAACTGATTAAACTAAATTCTGTCCATCAAAAGTGTTAGTTTTTAGTACAGAGCAGAGTTCTATATTGAGGACAATGCCCAAGGATAACTTTAAGTGACACCAGCAAGTATCTCAAACTTCCGTATTTTACTTAGAAAACAAGTATTTGAAGTGAAGAGACTTTACAACACTGCAAAATAAACAAAATATATACATATAAAGCTTTGATTTAGCCATGTAACAAGAGTCACCAATGTTGTGAAATTACTGGGATTTTGTGAAGTGGTTTGTGTCACACTGACTCCATTTCAAGCACCAAAAGAGATGAGAGATATGCAACAGACTGTCCAGGTCACAACCACACTCTCCATATACATCTTTGGGGGCTAATTTTAAAGGAGACCTTTGAAGTAGAAGTGTAGCACCCACTTCTCAGAGCTGTGTTCATTCCTTTAAGCCCTAGTGAGTTAAAACCAGTTTCAATAAACTTGCCATCTGGCAAGTATGCTGCAGGAGGAAGAGGTTCTAATCCTGGCCACAGTTCCTTGTGTCCTGAATAAAAAAAAAATAATCCATTTCCAACGACTTGTGCAAGCTTCCTATGGAAGCCAGATGGAGTTTTTAATGAATCTGCCATTTAAATAAAGAGGAATTGAGATGGTTACATTCAAGACTGCTGGTTAAAGTGATTTTGCTTAGGAATTAAAAACAGAGAAAAATGTTGCATTACAAGCTTGAAATGCACCACAAGAAGGTTGTGCTCTGCAACATCACACAATCACAGAACCATTAACATGTTCTGGCATCTCTGAGCATTGTTTTAGAGGATGCTTCAGCTCTCCATACTACAATCAGCACAGGAAACATGGCAACTTCTGATGGATGAGCAATATTATGGGATAATAGCATATCAGTAACACACAGAAGAGGAAAGTGATCACATTTAAGCGGATGTAATGCTACTAACTAATAGCTCCTACAGGAAATAGATACAGTTATGACAGCAGTTTTCCAGTTCAGGGAGAGAAAGCAGGTAAAATGAGAGTAGAGAAATGAGATTATATGTACTTTGAAGCCTTCATGATTGCCCTTTGAAATAAGGCAATTTTTCACATGGCTTTTCTCAGTCATGAATGATTAGGTAAATAATGCCTTTTTTTGATACAAATTGATTTCTTCTGTACACAATTTGCTGTACAGAACTTTACACGTTTTTTGTGCTTTTTATGCTTGCCACTATGCTACTCATGAGTAGCATTTGGGGATGGCTCTTAATGAAAACTGTTAAACTGACTATAGCAACGTTATGTTCTCAATATCAACCTCGATGACAGAAAACACAGTTTAACTTTTTGGTCACAAAATGAAGGAGCAGGAAATTTTTTTATTAGCTATAGAGGAAGACTTCACTGTAAGGCATTCTCCCAAACAGTGTCTGTAACCATCTTTCAAGGTACAACTACAGACTTCAAACAAACTGGTTTGAAGTGAATTATCCAAGTCACGAGATTTGCTCTGGGAAAGGACATGCTTACATAATTGGAAAACCATCTCATGTCTAGGTGGATCACCTGCGGAGTCTCAAACATGTCAGATACAGTGACAAGAGAGGACAACCAGCACCCAGTGAGGCCACTGGTCAGGAGCACCCTGTTTCCCTGATGCAAAAGACCCATCCCCAGCACCCTCTTCTGAAGAGAAGCTGGTGCAGGTAGCAGCCAATGAACTGCTGGTGAGTAAAATGCAGCAGCTCCTTTGCTCTTGAACCCAGGATCCAGAACCTAAGAGCCAAACCCACAGACATGGGGAACGCAATGCACTATTCAAATTCAGGGCTTTCCACTTGGCCAAACCATTTGCTAAGCAGCAGATGTCTTATTGAGCTCACAGTCAAAATTCAAAGTTTACATGACCACTGCATGGTTTAAGTTACAGTATGCATTCGAACTAAAGGTTCACTCTTGATTCTTGAAAAATTCAAATGGCTGAAATGTAACATTACTTTCTAAAATTATTTTGGGTGCCATTACTCATGTAATTGAAAACTCTCTCTCGAGCCTGAGTGTCTGTTACCTTCCAGCTTCTTTTCATTAGTTCATGTTGTAAGTTACACTTTTGTCTAGTAAACAAAAATCTTCACAGATCTCAAGGAGCCTGCTGGATGAACATGCACTTATAAACAGTAGGACCAGATTGTGTTTTCAAAAAGACGTAAGGAAAAAAAAAAATCAGCAAAATGGAAATGATGGTTGTTTTTCATCCAGCAAGTAATATACACCTATATAACCCACATCTGGCAAAATTTACTCAGAGCTTCTCAGCATTTTGGAGGACAACACAACAATATATTAAGAATGGAACAGCCCCACGCAATCAAAATCCTTAATCCAGAATTGACAAACATCTCCAAGAAAAGGGAGATGCTCTTAATGCAATGATAGCCCTGTCAGTGTAACATACAGGATTTAATGATAAGACTGATGAACATGGGAGTCTGTTGTTAATAATCCTCCATTTGTTGCACAGCATCAGATTTCAACAGGCAATTATCTGTCAAGGTTAGTTTTGTGTTCCTGAAATAATTATCTTTACTTCTGACAAGTAGCCATTATGTTCCATTACTAGTATTAATATACCTAATGTTAGATTCATCAGAGAACAAGGCCAGTAATACACTTTTATATTTTAAATTAGAGGACTTGCCCACTTAATTCCCTTCTAGTCTCTACACAATTAGGAAATAAACTTGCCCTCATAAACCAAAAAGCCCATAATCTAGGAAAAACATTGTCAGTTGACAGAAAAGTAGTATGGAGCAGCAGAGCTAGAAACACCACTCTGGATTCAATCATCAGCTGAGCAGGTGGTCAGGCACGAGCCAGCCTGTGCCTGAGCTGGAGACACAGCAGTGGTGGCACAGGGACCCTAGGGCCACTGAGCTGCCTTAAATGCCCACACAGCCAGGCACCAGGGTGAGCCAGGCTCCCAACCACCACGCAGGGCAGGCTGCTTCTTGCACAACTGCAAGTCATAAAAACCTCTCCTGTTTTTATATTGAGAAGTCCAATGAAATTCCACCACCAGCTCAGCGAGCTGGTGCTGCAGTGTTCCTGCCTGGGTGTAACTCCTGATGGGTTTGAGAGTCACTACAGCAGCGATAAAGAGAACAAGTGGGATTCTCCCAACTGACTGGCAAGCCATTAATGCAGCTCAGCAGCATGACATTATTTACTTTTAGATGTGTCATTTTTAAGCTGATCACTACAGAAATTGTAACACATGTGATATGAACACCAGAACATAAGAAACTGTATTAAAGTGAAAATTAATTTTTTCCTTTTTTCCTTTTTATCCCCAAAGCTTGTCTGCTGGACCCCAGGTTAGAGTGGATTGGGTATAGATCATTGTAGAGATTTATGCCAGAATTTCTTTACAGTACACTCAAACTTATGGAGCTGGATAATTGCTAAATGTCACGCGTCGAGTACATTTACATGTAGCACAATTTTTGGAGAGCAACAGAATAAATTTCAGTACCAGAGATATCAGTGAAATACATGTGTTTTACAGAACACGATACCTCCAGGGAGAGCAGGTCCTTACGAAGTGACGGTAAGCAGAAACAGTCCTTAGCTAGAATATACTCCAGACCTGTTACACTGCTCTGCTTTAAGTTAATTGTCTCTCTTGTGATTTTCCTCACCAGATTCCCATGCTCATATTGAAAACAACCCTGAATTTTAGACGGAAAATATAGAAATTAAGTAGAAAGAAAATACTATATTAGATATTATATTAAATATAGTATTATGTAACATATAATTAGACAAAATACAAATATATAATTAGATATAATATTAAATATTCCACTAGTCAGCAAAATGACAAAGATTTTCAGGTACAGGAAAATAAGACAGACATGGTAAAGCAAAGGGATGGATCTGACAAAAAGAAAGTTTGTTTCTATATCAGGCATATTGAACATAAATTTAAAAAATGTCCAGATGAAAGACCCTAGATTTATAAAAAATAAGCAAATTTCGATTTGTGAGAACTGCCAAGATTGTCATTTTTGTCTCAATTCAAGACTGGAAAATCTGTGCAGCTCAGGATCTACCAGAGGACATCACCTCTAATGAAGCTTCACTTGTAAGTTCAGATCAAGGTCAAATCTGTGCCTACACTTTCCTTCCAGAGCCTGCACCTCTAGGTAAGTTTCAGAAAACTGCTCTTTAAGTGCCACAAAGGCTAGAAGTTTCCTTCCTCTTGCATTCTTATGATTTGTTGTTTGTTTTATTTGTTTCAGGGTTTTTTATTACTTTACCAAAAGACAAGTTTTTGATACTTCACTGTTCTAAATACCAGTGTTAGTAGAACTTAAACTGTCCCTTGTAGAAATTAATATGTGTGGAAAGCTTCTGTGAGAGATTGGAGGGGTTTCTGAAAATTCTTCAGATCCTGATTTTGCCACTTCCCCTTATTTGTATTAAATACTTGTTCTTTAAAGTATGGCTTAATTGTTTGAGAATACCTGGATGTACTTTTGCTCTGTAGGACTACAGAGCTGAAATGTAAGACAAGGAAACTCTCTACTGTATTGCAGCACAAATTATATTAATAAATGCTTATTTACTCTGTGTAGGATCTCACGTGCCTTCTAGAACGTGTTTATGTATGATGTGTACACAAAGACTGTGATAACGAGAAGCTAGAGAAGACCAGTGACGTGTCTCACTGCTCTGTGGTAAAACTGACACACTACTTGTATCAAATCCTCAATTAATCATGGAGTGACATACAAGTGCTCCAAATGCTTGTTATACTTTAATTAGCTTTCCGATATATTTAGTCTAACAGTGCTGAGCTCATACAGAAGGTAAACATTATAGCAGCAATTTGCAGAACAAAGTACTGACAACCAAATATATTTGTTTCATAAAAACATAAAAATAAATCACAGGACACTTATCTGCAGAAATTGTTCAGCATACTTGATAAGATGAAAGGATCCTTAAAGGCAAAGACAAATAAGCTTAAATTAATAATCTTAGTTAAAAGGATATCAGCATCACAATACATTTCCTACATTAAGATACAGATCTGGATCACTGTGCTGATTCCTTAATAAATATAGAGTACTACATTTTCACAATCCCAAGTCATGAAAATGAATGAAAACCAATTAACTGTTGATTTATGACAAAGATTTGTATATGCACAAACTCCTGCATTCCATTACTGCTTAAGCTCAAATTTCCCCATTTCTCTTCCTCCAGCTGCACTTGATTCTGTAGCACCAAAATGAACGCAAGTCTTCCTGTCAATTATAAATAGATGAAGTCAGACATAAGGGATCACCTTCTGACAGCTCAGTGCGGTGCACAAACACCTCCATCCATTTCCTCTGCCTAAGCCATCTTCGGAGTGAAAACACGCTCAGGTGAAATAAGTACCAATATTTCTCACAAACAGCTTCTTTTCCCCCTCAGCATCACTGGACTGCAACAATTAACAGAACCGTGACCAAATGTAACAGCACCAATTTGGGATAATTTGGGCTAATTCTTCTTGATCAACACCAGTGACACCACCTGTGTTGTGGTGAGAGGAATCTGGTTTTCAGAGAAAAGTTGCATGCAATACCATCTCATTTTCTAAGGAGTGGATGACTCTATAGCATCTGGATCAAATTTTTACTTTGGGTTTTCCACTGTTGCACTGGAAAACCTATTTTCGGTGTTAAGTGCAGATGTGTAAAAATTAGCCTGCTAGACCTCATGCAGTAACATATAGGAAATAGCTCAGCCTGAATTGTGTTTTATCCATATCTAATATCTCTAGCTTCCCTTATTTTTTCCAATTCCTGCAGCTAATGAAAGAGAGAGATCGAGCAGTGTAATTACTGCCTTACAGCAGGAGGCAATCAATGAAAACTTTTGCTGCTGGTGGTTGAAAAGTTGCCAGAAAAATGGTAATGACATGAACATCCACCCCTCACAGCAAAGTGCTCTGTTATTAAGAGCTGCTATTCTCTTTTCAAACACTCAAGGGAGCTATGAGCCTGCAGTTCAATTTTTCAGTCCAGGAAGTGAAATCTCACTGCAACTGTGAGCTTATTTGTTTATCGATTTATTTAAAGTTTTGTCTTGAATTAACAGAGCATTTTGGTTTAATCAATCACTATATTTTTGGTTAAGATTACTGTATTTTAGGCCATCTACGAAGTGAAATTAAGAACATAAGTTCTTTATCGTACTGTTGTTGTTTTAATTTTTATTATCTCATTCTAATACATATGTATATAAGAGCTAAAATACTATTAAGACACACCTGCACTTGAATCTTGAATTCCGTAAGACACCCTGGCAGAGAAGACATTTTCTTAAGTGCTTTTACAAGGCACACTGCTTCTAAAATAGTTTTAAAAAAATCTATATTACACCTGCCATCATGAAAAAAAAAAAAGACAAGAACCCCCACTATCCCAACTGTGAACATCCCTGTTTATAAAACAGAACTTTTCCTTTGGGGACTTTCAGTCATTACCGCACAGTAGCTACTTGTTATGCTGTTGTCTTAAAGCATAAATGTTGTCAGCAAAAGGGCAGAAATTGTATTGACAAGGCTTGGAAAGCGGCCGACAGACCACTAATGATATGTGCTGGGCACTGCTGCCTGTTCCAGACAGCTCTTCTCCACTGGCTTTGAGACAGTCACAAACTACCTCATATCCTTGACGAGCTATAGGAGTGAACTAGAGAAGTCTAAAGGAAACAAAAGTAAAAGCAGGGGTAAAATCTGGAAGAGCAGGGATCTTTACAGGACTATTAAAGAGCTTTATTTTCCTTTAAGTGAACTTCTGGGTTCCAGCCCAGTCCCTTGCTAGAGGGCATGCCAAATCACCACAGACTGCCAAGCAAGCGCACGCACAAAACAATCCTCCTCTGATTATTAAAGACTGAATTTTCTTAATATATTTCGTAACTATTTCAATGCCTTTTTTACTTTACAAACATTTTTATTGTAACAGCTAAAACATGTTTATACCCTTCACTGCCAACAGAAGAGAAGCAATTCTTTGTATCTCTCATACAGACACTTTTGATAAAGACTTCTCTAATGCTGCTATGCTGCAGTTTCTCTGTTGGGTAACTTCTGATCACTTACTGTCATTAATTATTAGCTACTTCTTCTACATCGAGGTCTGCACCGAGTCCTGGCTTGCACTGATGCACACAGATAGTCCTTGATGCTGACATTTATTTTGAACTCAGACTACCAGAGCAGTCATTCTGATAACACGTTTTTGATGTATAAACAAACTGCAAGTGACAGACCCAGAGTCAAAGGAAGTGCTGTCATCCTTCAGCGATTAGCTCCTGGGCAGCCCGACCCAAAAAGAATATTGAAACACAAAGTTTATACATTTATGTTTTTCTCGGATGGTGAAACTGATGCTTTGTGCTCTGTTTATGAGCTGAAAACACCTCCAGTAGCATCTCCCGTCACAAAGAAGCAATCAGGTTTTGTTCCAGCACAGTATCTCCATGCACATTTTATCAAGGCATATTGATTTTTCAACTCCGCTGCAAAGGTGCTTGTTGCACTATTTCATCAAGAGCTCATGTTTTAAATTTAAGTGTCAGTAAAAAACCTCATTTCCTCTGCTTCCCCTCTTTCCTGATCAAGGCAGCAATATTCACAGGCTAGAAGACTGGAACATATAATGAAAACACAAGTTCAGATTTCAACTGAATACCACAGAAATGTAAATTAAAAACTGCAGCTTCGGTGACTGTGTTAGAAGTGCCTTTCTTTATCTGTGCCCTAAACACCTCCCCACACACACCACAAACATTTGTCATCAACAAGCCAAGCTGGGTTTTACAGTCATGGTACGTGACTCAAGTGCACTGACTTTTCTGTGACTGCTGCTCCTGAAACAGTCTCCTTGCATCAGGAATAAAAAGCTGCCTGGCTTGATGCTTTTTAGTGTAAAAACTTAACAAAGCTTAAGTTTATAGCATACACTTGTCTATTCACATTTTATCATTAATGACACCTGTTACATTTCATTCCAGAAGGAGACAACAACATACAAACCTTTACAACTTACAGATTTCTTTCTATGCCATAGCTACCAAGAACATGCAGTAGGGTGGACTCTTCCTTTCATACATCTCTCTTCCAACAGGTTCAGGACTCAAGGCTGAAGCTAAATGTTCCTAGAATTTGTGAAGTCAGTGTGACAATAAGAAATGGAAAAAACACTCTGCTGGACTAAACTCCTGGGATTCTCATGCTGCACTGGGATTAAAAAACACTGGCTTAGGAAATTTCAGATCAAAGTTCCAACTTGCAGGTGCAATTAGAAAAACTGAGAAAGAGGAAATACAGCATGATCTCTATATATAATTAATGCCCATAACAAACCATTATCTGTGTATATCTTCATATTCAAAAACTCAGTTTCAGTTTTAACATGGATCCACATTGATTCTAGACTCTACCACCACGTGTACGATGCAAAATGCACATCATGACCAAGCCAGATACCTAGGAAATTTTTTGAATATTTTCAGGCTACAGAATAAAAGGTCCAGGGTATAAATCAATCTTCAGGTCACAGAGGTCCCCTGATAAGCATTAAAGCTACTTCCCAGAGCATTACCCAACCACAGGTGTCTGTTTTGACTTTTTTGGCGCACATTTCTTTTGCTGATGAGCTAATATTTTTCTGAGGACAGTAAAATCCACTGGGCAACTGCTCACTTTGCTAACGAGACTTCAGTGTGAGAAAAGTGAGGGCAGAGCTGCTTAAAAGTATTTTGTGGCTTTTCAATTGCTCTGCTCTGGAATGAACATTGACAAGTTCTGCTGCCCCTCACTGGGAGTTCCCACACACCGGCTGGCAGAGATGAAAGCAGTTGGAAGGAAAATAAATGTCATTCTTTTCCATATTTCTCCAACTTAAAGCAATTATCAATTTAATAAACTCTGATTTCAAGGAAAGAGAGAAGATTCTGGCTTTCGGCTTGCATGAATCATTTCGAAGGCAATGCCATTTCCAGTGACTATTCCCTAGTTTTTGTAATGTTATTAGAAAGGGCTTGACCTCCCATATTTTTCCATGCACTGGAGAAGACTTTGCTCAGCTAGCTAACCCAATTGCTTGTGCATTTGGAACACAATGTAGAATCAAAAAACAAACCGAAACAAACGAAATGGAAAACTCCAACTTTGTTTCTGTTACAAACGGACTTCCAGTGGAGCCTGCCCCCCCCCATGCCACTTTGAGCCTTGCTTGGGAGGTTCTCTGCATAGATCTGTCTCCAAGTACTTCAACATATCAGTTCCAGTAATCCAATAGCCCACTCAGAGACAAGACAATAGTGGGAAACAATTTAGACAAAGGCTATATATTTAGGGATGGCATCACACATACAACATTTTAATGCTATACAAAAAATAAAATATCAAGAGCACTGAAAGCACTGACCACTGTGTGGCCTTCTGCATGAGCTTACATACTTGCATATAGAACTGAGTGCTTCAGAAAGATGGAAAACAACCAGCAGGCATCAGATGCTGGGTTACATGGATTACAGTTACTGTTGAACAGAGGATGGAAATTTGGGGAGTAATATATAAGGGCAAGAATCAGAGAAATGGACCTACTATTTGCCAACACTTCTGACTAATGTTCAAGCTCACCATCTGACTGGTCCTTCTCAAAGATAAGAATCTAGAAAACCACAGACTGACAACTACGTCTCACTTAAGGATGCACAGCGGGCTCAAAAGTTTCCTTAAATATTTCAAGTTTTAAGGACCAGGAACTTTTCATCAGCCATCTTGTCTCTTAGATTGAAAACAACTTGGGAAGAGCTGGGCAGGGGAGACAGGTGAATTGGCTGGAAGTTTCACTTCAACATGAGGAAGAGCTTCTTTCCGTTGCGGGTGGCGGAGCACTGGAACAGCTACCCAGGGAGGTCATGGAGTCTCCCTCTCTGGAGACATTCAAAACCCACCTGGACATGACCCTGTGTCACCTGCTCCAGGTGACCCTGTCTTGGCAGCAGGGTGGGACTGGATGATGTCCAAAGGTCCCTTCCAACCCTACAAGTTCTATGATACCACAGTTGGCACCGCTGTGCTAAACCTCCAAACCTGCCCATGCTCACAAAGGAGCGCCCGGACGTGCAGCACTCCTCAGAAAGCACAGATTAAGAGCACATGAACCGTAGTTCATGCTACTGCCTAAGTAGTGCTGAGCCTACACCAGGCTACAGACTCAGAATAACTGACAAGTGCAGGCACATCTCACAAAAATACTTATTTTTAATACAATCATTGTCTCATCCAAACTTGCTGAGGTCAAGAACCCTGTAAGACTTCACCAGCTTTGAGACTACAGACAACATTTTGCAAATACTTGCAGACAGGATAACAAGACAAATTTTAGCATATCCACAGTGACATAAATGTGTGAGAGTACGGGTTACACCTAAGAAGAGAAAGATGCATGCTTGGGGACTATTGCATAAAAATGTTTAGTCAAAAAGAATGAGAAAGTGCTACATTTAAAGAACTTATGCTAAGGAAAACATATTTTAAAGTTTCAGCTACAATTCCCTGTGTAACGGTATATGTTGTTTTAAACTTCTTTGTCCAGAATTTCGGTTCAAAATAGTATTTGTACAATCAGCACTATTCCAAGAGTTTAATGTAGTTTTCTGTACCTTTAATTCAGCAATATTTTGTTTTTAAGGTAGGACAATATTCCCTTTTAAACCAAAATTAATGTAGCACATCAACTGTAATTTTTCAATGATCCGATCCCCATCCATTTGAATGAATGCTACTTCACCAAAAAGCCCCGTGGAGTCAGTCAGTCTATATATCATTAAACCCACTATTTTTTATCATATGCCATAAGGACTTTGGGACCTACTCAAAGCTTTCTGGCTGACCCAATTTTTGCTGAAATACAACTTTTTACAAAGATCACATTGCTGTGACTCTGCAAATGGGAATGCCTGGCTGCAGATATTTTGTTTTGTCTTTGCACATTTGATTGGCAAACCTCAGAAAGGATCTCACATGTTGCTGCAGTGAAGATCAACAATGTAATTTTAAAATTAGATTATTCATTATGGGTTTAATCCACTTTTCTCTGAAAAAAGGCAGAGCAAATCAACTTATACAGCTGTACGAGCAAAATATAACTCTCTTCTGGAGCAGGAGACAGAGAGTAGAGTTATACATCAGGCCTTTGTGGTTGTAAGGCTAAAGTCCAGAATGGACTGGGCAACCTCCACGGCCGTATGTCTTGGATCCATTGTAAATTAGCTCACCTGCAGACAGCATTTCCACTTTCTCAGCACTACCCTAGTCATGCGAGGTTGGTTCATTTTTGAGACAACCTGGCCACCTCTCAAGCATATAAAGTTACCAGTATCTTTTCCACTTCTAAAGGAAAATTGAGAAGGCACAAACAGATGGTATTTGATCAGAAACAGTGGTCTTGTGCTCTAGATTTTTTTTAAAACAACATATCACAGAATGCTTGAGGTTGGCAGGGACCTCTGGTGATCATCTCATCCAACACTCCTACTCAAGCAACACCACCTAAAGCCACTTGTCCTATTACTCAAGATAACCTTTTTTATGCCAAGCTCAAAGGCACGCTAGCCAAAGACATTTTGATCACACAGAGACATTTACAGTCACAATACTACTTCATGCATTTCACCTTTCATTCAAGAAAATTAAGTTGTACGCAAGTGAAAGATGACCTTCCTAGAAATGTTTCCTTTTACAAAATGAGAGCCATCTGCCAAGGATTTAGCACAGTAATAAGAGATTAGAAGTAGCTGCATTAAAAAGTTTCTATGGATTTGACATTTATAAAGGCAAACATATATACATAAAATACACAATAAATATATATGCTAATAAAAACTGCATTGCCTAGACCTTAATCATAATCTTGAAAAAAAATTCAAATTGCTTCTTTAACTAGTAATCATGGTTTTTTTCTGGAGCAATTTAGATTAAATCTGTCTCTTCTTAAGTATGCAGAATACCCTGCTTTCTAAAACAATTCATTTACCCTAGAAAGCTCATAAATGAAACTGTTAGCTAACATTCAGCATATCTTCATTACACAGTCCAATGTTTCAAATATAGAAACAAAGCAAGAACAAGATTAATACTGCTCATATTTCTCTTCTGATTTAAACAATTTACATATCAACACTTAAATTTCATATTGGTTGCACACAAACGAGACTATGTCCTAGCATATGCTCATTCATAAGAATTAATACACATCTGTGAAAATCTAATGAAAGTAGTAATACAGATACAGTAATACAGAGACTCTGAACTCTAATCTTTTAGATTATCAAGTCAATCAAAAACTGTTCAGCATAAACGCTCATACGCTTTTTTTCTAGATAGGATTTCTAGTGTGTACAGATTTTATATCTGAGTACATTACTACTTCCAGTAGACCTTATAGAATTGTAATTACTTTTTCCAATGTTAACTTACAGAAGCCTGTTTGTTCTTATAGTTCCATACTCCTCCTAACCTCTTGCACAGCTCTATTTCCCAAGTTTTCCTTCAATTGTCACACAATTGGCACCCACAGCCCTCCAGAGCTCAGGCAAACAGCCTTTTATTTATCAGCTTCTAGCTATAGACAGAGAAAAGTGAGTGAAACTGGATTGTTTCCTAAAAAAATGCACCACAATGAAGTTTCCAGTCCTGAAAATACAGTTCATGTGGCGGTACAAGCACACAGGTGGTTCCTGTGAAGCAAAGGTACTCACTCATACAGTCCGTGTTGAGCTTGTGCCTCGGGGCTCTGGGACCTTCGTGCCACAACCTTTGCTGTTACTGGCAATACCACCAGAAGCTCATCTCACCCACATTTTGTCTTTTCCTCTCCGACCCTATCACCTCAGCTGTGGCACCCACTGTGGAACTGTGTGTGACTAAAGGAGCGAGCTGGGCTTAAACCAAGTGTGCCCAGAAGGAAGGATGGACAAAAAACCCAAGGCCTGGGGCCTCGCCCATCCAAAGGCTCTCCAGAGCAAAGGAGAAGAGTGGCTCCCATCCCTTCTCCCTTCCTCTCTGACAGGTTGTCAGCCAAAGCAAGGAAAACTTAACTGCTCTTTAAAAGCTGTTGTTTACAATCCAGTCAATTACAACTACCCAAAATATCCTCACTTGAACATGATAATGCTTCAAAGGGATTTTCCAGAATGTTTTCACTTGGCCTCAAGGTGCCACATGTTCCCCAGGGGAGGAAGGCCTGGCAGCCAGGGGACAGAGGGAGAACACTACAAGGCACTGTCAACTGGGAGTTAAAGCTTTAGGCTTTCACTAGATCAAGCTCTCTGGGTAGTACTTCACCACCAAGTCTGCAACCAAGAGACTCCATTTCACTGGCACGACCGACAGGATTTGTGAGACAGCGGCACCAAGTTACTTGTTTCAGAGATACGTGTGACTTGTCCATCTGCATGAAAAACATATGCTAGGGTCTTTTAATGAGGACTACATGCAATGTCTGATAAGAGAACAGATTGCTGCATCACCTCTTCCACCATAATCCAGACAGATTGTGAAGCAGACTGGGTCAGTTGCCATGTGGCTTTTTTTTGGTTTGGTTTAATTTTTTTTGGTGTTTTTTTTTTTTTTTTTTTTTTTGCAATTTCTCAGAAAACTGACAAAAGAAACACAGCAAAACCCCAATGAAAGAGTTGATGGCTTTTGTATTTTGGCATTACTTTACTCTGCCTTTGGGATGATGAACTTTCTCACACATTTGATTGATGTAACTAGCTTAACTGATTAACCACTTTGCCTCCTAGCAGTTCCTTCCTGCTTATATCCAAGGAAACAGTCAATTAGGACTATAATTAATTCTTCCTTTCATGATGGGGTAAATTTGGAAGGTTGTGACCACATGAATGCAGGCAGTGCAGCTGGTTAATCTGCAACCCTGAACCTCATGCTCCTAATGAACAAGCTACAGCTCTTATACTTCAAACAACAGACAAAACACCCAAATCCTCTACAGTCCACTTGGATACCTACAAAATAGCACATGGAGGAAACACATTTAACCAGGCAGTTGCACTGAAAAATCTATGAATGTGTTTTTATGTCAAAGACATAAAGAAAACCATCAAAAACTACAAGACAAAACAAAATATTGGAAACCAGTAAACCAACATGAAGCACATTCAGCAACTGGGTGGGCACAGCTATTTAAACAGATTTTTAGCACAAACCATGGAAAACCTCATCTGGCTATAATGCAGACTTCTCCATCATGTTTTAGCAACTGAACTAGTTGCTTTTCTAAAATGAACTCCACCACGACAACAGACCTTGAGAGGCAGAAATTAAGTACTTCTATAGGCTGTTCAAAAGTCAGTCCACACAGCTACCTCACACCTTTCTCACCTTAAGGTAGCAGTTTTCAGCAAATTCAGAGAGTATTTTAGTAGCTTGACTGCACTCTTACAAGTTTCATCCCTTTAGCTGCATTACATTTCAATAACATTGACTCCACAAAATACAGAGATCTCCTTTTCCAAGGTACCATGAGTTCGGAGATTGTTAGGTTATTTTTATGAAATTAATTAGTTTTGGAAAAGATGCTCTAAGCACCTAAAAAGTATTCTGGCTGGTCAGACCATGTGAATTTTATAATACTTTAAATGATTTAATGCATCTTTATATTGAGCATAATTTGCTACATAAATCTGGTAAAAGCAGGAGACAGAGGCAGATGAGCAAACTAGTGGGAATAAGCTTCTGAAATTACAAGTGACCCAAAAAAAGATGCCTTAATTAAAAATTTTTTGAATGAGTGAAGAGGTGATACTGAGTTCCACGTATACAAATTTGCTCTCAGAGTTACAGATCTGGATCAGACTTCAGACTGAGAAGTTTGGTTTCCTGCCCAGATCAGCTGCAGAGTAATTTCATGAAATTATCACAATTCAATAGAGAGACATGAAAAAAACCTTAACCCCTGTTTTGCTTCAGCCTTGAAAATTGCTGAACATACACACATACAGTTTAATTTGGGTCTGTACTTTGCTCCTCTGAACATTCCAAATGGAAATATCATTATTAACTTAATCCAAATCAGCATTACCGTCAGACACAGCTCCTACCTCTCCCTCTTTTTTTTTTCTGTAAGCCCCATCAAAAGGAAAAATTGCTAATGAACATGCTAAGTAAGATAGCAGTTCCCTATTGGTCATCATTATTTACATGGAAACAGAAAATGGGTACTTAAAATAATAATAGCTGGTAATTTGATCACAGATTCCAGATGATTTCCAATTTTTAAGGCATTAACCACAATAAAGTTTGATCTATTATTACATCTTCTCTACATATTCTTCCATGAATGGAATAAAACTGTGTCAGAAAGGAGCAGCTAAGTAAGACAATGATTTTTATTCCTCTGCGTGTATATAAACACATGCACCCAGAAAAGCATTGCATATACCTTTAATTAAAATCCAAAATATTTATTTTCAACCAAATAATATTTGAAATAGCCACTCTGAAAAATCCAAGCTAACATCATGCCAATTTTTTTTTTTCAAATAACCACACAGATGTCCCAATGAAATTTGCCATTATTCTTTCCAGGAGGAGAACCTCCATGAATTTTCCAATAAATTTAACAGAATTCACTCCAGTTCTGTTTTCCTGGACAACATACTAGGAAAAAATGGGAAATTGGTTTTCTGAACTCTTCTTATGAGGAAAATACCATTAAATCAATCTTCATCGACACTAAAACACCAGATTGAGCAGGAAGGTGTTACATTGTGCACACTACTCTACTCAGTTGGGTTTTATTTTCTTTTAAGCTTGTGGGTGATTGCAAAGAGTACAGTTTTAGCAGCGTGTCATACAAAAGATACTGATGTATAGTTAGGTGGCCACATATACAAATCATCAATGAGTATGCCTGCATAGAAAAGTGCCTGTCTTATCAGCATATACTACTTCAGTATAACTGGTCCCTGATTCTTCTATCTGTATTTTCCTATACATTCCTAAAAACATGGGAAGCATACTGCTGAACTCCTCCTTTTTATTAGGGTTTGCTCTCTGAACTATTTGTAATGACTACAAATTTGCCTGTTTTCCATGCAAGGAAACTACTACAAGGAACTACTGCAGCTGTTCAAAGAACTAGGGGGAAAACTTCAAAACAAAACAAAAGCAACCAACCAACCGTGAAACTGAAGTATTAAGACAATTTGTTGGTATTGGCTACATATTACTCATGAGAAAAAAAAAGTGGGTCAAAGTAAATGAATAGTTCATTAGAACTGTTGTCAGTAAGATAAGTGAGGTGCACTGGAGATGTCTATTATCAACCTACACACCTCAGAAAACAAAGGTGTCCTGCTAATACACAGCTGACACGGATGTAGACTGGGAGTCTAGCAATTGAGTTCTGATTTTATCAACACTTAGAAATAAAAGAAGCCTACCTCCCGTCAGGAAACCATGCAAATGAGAAGCCTGCTGCACTGATCACTGTTCCAAGTCACTGATCTGACCAGAGAAGGCTTCAATGGCTCAGGAAGCAATGGCTTGACCGGGAGCTCTAACAACTGGTTGAAAAAGCAGCCACTTAGAGTGGCCTCCTGGATCACACCACTGTTGGCTACATCAGTTCTGTGTACACTGTCAAGGGGTTGGAAAACAAGCAAACCTGATCTTAAATGTCATTCCATCCCCTGTAAGCACTCAGTATGTTAATTCTGCTCTCAAAGTAACATCCACTGAAAGATGATTAAGGTTACTGAAAAACTAAGGTTGTTGAGAAGTGTCTGATGGGGACTGCTGCTTTAAGGATCAAAATATCCACAAAGAATCTCAATGTCCAAGGTCTCCCAGTCCACATTTCCTCCTGCCCAAACCACAACAGCATAAAATGATGGAATACTTTCTGTACTGACTGGGTAAGTACTCATTCAGTTTAAAATCACATAAACAGGGAGAAAAAAAGAAGTCATGTTTGCTTACATACTTATGGTTGTTTGCTGGTATAAATGGAGCTTTTGAATCACCAGCATATTTCTTTCATCCTTTTCATAGACCTTATGCTCTTTTCACAGTATCTGACTTAGGACAAGAAAAAGAAGTTCCAACACTAGGGTAAGAAATATTTACTTGCCCAAACAGAAAAGCACGGAACAGTTTGAATGTGCAGGCCTACAACAGCTCTAAGCTATGATGCAAAAGATTCCTTCTTCACAGAAAGTTTTCACGGAATAATGGACACAAATTTGCGGTGTTGTTTCTGTGTGGATAAGTGTTGCCAAGCCCTTAAAAACATAAAAGTGAAATAGTATCTCCTCATTATAGCATTCCTCCCCATCACTGTAGTACTAAGTGGTCTCACCATGTTTAATGTATTTCCACTTCTCTGAGTTGTCAAGAATCTTATCCCTGTTTTACACATGGGGAACTGTGGCACAGAAAGGTTAAGGATATATCTAAATGGCAAAACTATGTCCATCAGGTAAAACCTCTAACACAGATGTGTCTTCAGTACGGACCTAATCCACCTACAATCTGCTTTTAAGGATATAATTTCCTTTGCGAATAGAAGCTGGAAGTAGTAAGGGGGGTTATGCCCAAATAGAAAGTTCCTCTCTAAGAGTGCTTTGCACTGACAGTTCTAATACACTGCATACCAAGGGACCCAGGGGACTTAACCAAAACCATGCACCCTGCTTTGTCACAGGCACCTCATTTAACTGAGGTCTAATAAATAACAGATTAAAGCCCCGGCCATTATATCATCTCTTCTCTTGCTGTGATTCTTGTAAAATTGTACAAAAAGGGCTTTCAAAAACAACTTTGAAAAATCCAGAAGGTCTCTTTATGAAGGCAGCTACAAAGATTTAAAAATGACAACAAAAAGTCAAAGCATTAGAGTAGGACTTTGCTCAGATGGTATCTGCTGATGGCCAAGGCACGCTCCGCATCCAGCGCCGCAGGCGTGTCCCAAGCAGCTGCAGATGTGAGCACCCGACACCCACGCAGCACATGGAACTAACCCAGGGTGCTGTGGGACTCCAGAGGTTCCTCTGGGCTAAGTGACATGAGACCAGGGCTGCAGCAGGGGATACTCAAGGACAAGGACTGCAGGGAATGCTGCCACAAACTCCCTGTCTGAGGGAACATCATTCAACGCTGGCTTAAATTTACTGGATTAAGGCAATGCAACAGTGGTGTCACTGAAATGGCTTAGATTTTGGCTCTTAGGTGTCATTGAGTTCCAAGATTTTAACTAATTATTTTGAGGCTTATCCACCGAAATAAGAAGGGCCTGATAGGAAATGATCACAAACATCAGCAGCTGCTATGCATAGATGCTACTGATACAGAGACAGCTGGGTACACATTTCTGTGGTCATTTCCTTATGAATAGAGCGCACTGTTGCACATAAAAATGGCATTGTCAGCCTCTCTCCAAACACTATAGGTTCAGTCCTGATCTGAATGACTACGACTTGTCTTTAAGCGACAGAAAGACTCCAAAATCTGTCACTCCTTGTCCTGCTGGCATTCCATGCCTAGGATGACAATAGCTTTCACCAGCAACTCTCAAACCTGCAAGGCATGCATCTGATTCTGCAAAAGGTTACAACGGACATGTCACTTAACTGCACAGAGAACAGAGGTTTTAAAAAGGATACTCATTCAGCCAGCTAGGTTCATGCTCCAGCAGGAGCCAGAAAAACATGTCACAGGGCCTCTGGGGAAACAGAGCTAAGTGCTCCAGGCAGTCAACCCAGGACAGTTGGCAAAACAATGTCCAAGAGAAAGAGGAAATCTCCTCTTCAAAGGCTAACAGGGGCAGGGGCAAAACATGGGCATGTTGAAGCCTGCTCCTAAATGCCATTATTCAAGGGGAAGTTAATGACTCTTCCCCTCATACACAGGATGTGCTCCTCCCCCATAAGCTATCATTTAAAGAATCAACTAGTACTAACTAAGCACGCTATTAGCTGTTGATATTTAATAATGCAAGAACAGAAGCTACAGTTCTGGCCTTGCCAGGCCTCTTGATTAAGGGCAGCATTGTAACTAACAGTGCCTTTGGCACTTTGACAGGTTCAGGAGGTTAGTGCAAATTTTTGACATGATTTGCACATCAGTGCTTTACTGAATCACTCACTGACCAACCTCTCTGGACAAAAACAGACAAACAAACAAACAAAAAACCAACAGAAAAATCTTGTGGCTTTAGAAAAAAATCCAGCAAAATTATGAAATTTTCTCACAAGGTACTGCTCCAGGCCTTTAGATATGGTAAAGAGCAGAGCACCAAATGTTGGACAGTTGAATTTCTCCATTGTATCAGCAAAATGATTATTCAGTAATTGATATACTGGTGCCTCAGTAAACAAAAGTGCCCAAAAGTGACTGATACCCGAGCACCTCAGGGCATGAAGAAGGAGATTGTCAGTAAGACAGAAAGCTGATGAAAAAAAACTTGGAGGTGCTTCTAAATTAAACCAAGCTAGATCAGTAAACAGAAAAATCTTAGAGCAGGGACACCACAATTTATTTCTGTAGAATCCACATTTACACCCTGAATACTTGAATGTGTTGGGCCCCAGAGAATAAATCAAAACACAAAAAAACCAACCAGCTAATCAAAAAAAGTCACCAAAATTCCCCCAAAAACCCCAAACCCAAACAAAAAAAGAAACAAACAATAAAAAAAAATTAAAATAAAAATAAAGCAAAACAAAACCCTACAGACCAAAAACCCCCATATGCAACTCTACTAAACCATTTCCACAAAAGCAACAATCCAAGCTAAACAAATTTGGAACAAGATATTATCTGCATTAACCAGCTACAAAGCTTTAAAAGGCTATAAAAATACAAGAGCCGATATACAAGGAAATGTATAAGCAAAGGCAAAAACAAGACCAAAACCTAGGAAAATCATTTTCCAAGCTTCCTTCTAATGAGATGAATTAGGCCATGGAACAGTCCCCATTGCTCGGCCAGGCTGGAGCTGGACAGAACACTGGAAATGCATACTGCAGGGAAACTTGGAAGCCAGACACTCTCAAATGTCCTTTCCATCTTTAGCCTCTCTTATTTTACAACTAACAGGTCTAAACTGTTACAGAGTTTCCAGGTTTTCACTAAAACAAGGATGAGATATTTGTCATTGCAAAGCTGCCTCTAACAGGCAAGCCAGAGTTGCTCAAAGGAACGAGATAAAACAGAGACGTCAGAGCTCTCCCGCTGAGTGCTTTAGTCCGAGTGCTCAGTTTAGCAACATGAAGATGTTTATGCTGCCTGCAAGAGGACTTCAAATGGCTTGTCTACAGAAATTACTTTAGAGGAATATTATACATGACATCATCCAACTACATTAAGTCAGTTCAATTACTGGTAATCAACTTAGAATATATCTGTGTAGTTATTTTTAGAAGTTTTACTGAGGTTTATTAGGAGAACATATTCTAGTACTCCCTTTACTAAGATGCCATAATGCTCAGTTATTATGGAAAAGGACAATTTTATTTTTATGCCTTTTGTGTAACATTTGCGGTTTTGAACAGTTTTATCCTTTCTTACACTCCCCAGAGTTAGTTACTTCTGAGGACAAATGTCCATTGATTAACAATGAAAACACACCGGTTGCAGAGAATTTAATTAAGGGATAGACTACAGAGTGCCAGGTCTAACTATCCAGGAATCTGCTTCTCCCTTCTCAATGAAGCTCAAGGAGAACACTCAAAATTCTGACAGCCTACAAAGAAGTTACGTTTCTCATTTTCAGAGCTCAAAATAACAGAGCATGCAAAGGACAGCAGAGTTCCCAATAAACACACTGGGATAGCCAGTTTTACATTTTGGATGCTGGATGCTGCTGGGATGCAGTAATTCAGTGGCAGGGGGGCTCTGCAGCCCTGCCCGCTCTGCGGGGGCAATGCTACAATTTGCTGCATAATAAAAAAAAGAGTTTCAGCAGCACATGAGTAGAGCAGGCTCTTCTGTGGTACCACCACTACACAGGGAAACTTCTCACTCCTCTGGGAGCTGGGAAAGGGAGTAAATATATTTTAAAACCATCTTCTGCTTACCTATTTCACATGGATGTTGTCTTGCCTCTCATGCCATAATAAATCAGGATGGAATCCATAAAAATAATATTAAGCTAACATGAGTGGGGTGAGGATAAGTTAAAGACAAAGTAAGTTAAAAAAAAAAGTCTCCCTCCCACTCTCTACTTCCACCCTATCTTTAGACTAGCTTTTATTACTTGACCAACATTTTTTAAGGGTCTGTTTTGTTTTCTGTACACATGTAACTCCCATTACTGTCAGTGGAAATTATGTATGCACATCAGTAGCAAACCAGACTGCAGGATATTTAGCTCTCTAAGGTATCCATGTCCCTGTTACAGTCATGTTTCAGGAGAAAAGCCAACAAATATATTTGGAATTCTGCCTTTAAACAAACGCCATATTACAACAGGCAAAAGTACTGCCTGATTCTTCCAAATGGAGGCAATACTCAAGAGAGAATCCTACTTAAACCAACAAAAGACTGGATTAACAGCATTTATCTTCTCCCACCATTCCCGCAATGTTGCAGTGTCTCGCATGATGAAATTGATCAGAAATCTCTCTGTAGAGAAACAAAGACAGGTTTTTTCACTAACCTTTATACTGAAATAGTTAAAAAATTACAGCAATACTTGAGGATAGCAAACAAGAAGACTGTAATATTTAGTTACTAGAACTAAGAGTACTTTTCCATTCACAGACCACAAAGAGCTTTTCCAATATTGGATCTCCATCGCCATAAACTGGAGGAGGAAATAATGGGTAAAGTGGAAGAAATCTGGCCAAGAACTGAAATGAAAAGGAAACCATTTTTTCTAACTCCTCATCTGACATTTTGTCCTCTTGCAGCCTGTCAAGCTCTTCTTGACAAGCCAGTGTGCTGCCCTCTCAGAAGCCAAAATCCCATGAGATCATGGAGGTTATTCTTTTCCACATAAAGAATCCTGATGTGCAAAAGCTCTGACAATAACCTGTTCATTCAACTTGCCATTATTCTCCCAGGTATGAACAAACCTTCCTTCAGATACCTACACAAATTTTCTTCCTCAGGCTTTTATATCCACGCCTCTTCAGTGCTCCTCGACCTCTAAGGCTAAGAGTGAAAAACACGCATTAGCAGCAGCATATTCATCACTGTGTGCCTTAAAATCAGAGGAAGGCACTTGATTTCCAGTAAGAGCATCTATTTTCATTCCACCACTAATCATCTCACTGCAATGTTTTCCCTAAACCACACTTAATGTTTTTATTAAGAAATTAAATCTAATCATGAATGCAGGGATATGAACTACAGTTTCAGGGACTTGTCCTGCCAGGCTATACACCACCAGACTGTAAAAGCAATCATGCTTTTTAAAACTCTGTATTTCTTCAATGAACTCACTGCTCTTACTGTGCCAAATGAAATTCTGACAGGGTCTCAAAACCAACACAAAAGGTGAAATGAAACTTAATGAGAGTTTTGCAGCTGAAATCCACAAAGCTTGATCCTATCCAAAGTTATTTCATTTCTGTCACAGGAGGAAAACTCATAATAGACCTTAAGCTCCCTCTGAACACCTCTGTTTTTTCAAACAGACCCATATTAGCAGTGTATTAGCAGTCACAAATGCTAGTCTAGACATTACAGCTACAGCCTCCTTCTTTAATCCTCTCTGGCTCATATATATCTGCATGCACTAGGCTGTGTTCATCCACATGGTTTTCCCGGCAATTTGGATCTCTCAAGGACCCTGGCCTGAATATTGCTCTAGAAATAGCCAGTGCATCAGTTTTACTTATAAAAGTGATTAATCGAAGACTCTAAGCTGTTACTACCTTGAATAGGAAATAAAATGTCACTCAGCAAGCCATAAATCATGAAAGTTGCCAATAAAAGCACCTGAACCGTACAAGTCAGAATCATGCAAAGCTACTATCTGGAAAAAGGTACATCCTTGCAACAAAATAATACCAATTACTTGTGTTATTAAACAGCTATAAACTTTTCAGATAATAGCTGACTTTGTGCAAAATATCCTTCCCTGATTTATCATGGATAATAAGCTTATGGATGCAAACATTCAGGCATTTTTAATTTTTTTTTAAGGGTGTGAGTCTTAAGGATTGATCCAAGGCCTCTGAAGGCAGCAGTGCTTGTCAATGTTTGGACAAAATCTGAACGTTTTGGTGGATGCCAATGTTATCTCCTACTAGTTCATTTATTTATTTAATTTCCCCCCCCCTTAATAATTTAACACACTGACACCAAAGAACTGCTTGATTCTGAAGTAACATATCGACTTTGTAAAGAGTAAATGAAACTAATTAATTCATTTAGTAAAATTTACTTATAATGACAATACATCTATCATAACAAGATTAATTTTATCAAGCACTCTATTAGCTTGTAAAGAAATACTGTAAAATAAAAGCAGTCTTGCTGGCACATTGTATTGTCTTCCATAAGGTGTTTGCTAAACAGTGTAGCTATATTGTGATAGTGGCTTTCACTGTAAATCTGTTTCTCTCATCAGTGTTGTTTTCTCTGTTTTCAATAAATCTCTTTTGCATGTGGCAGTGTAGGAAGAAAAAGCACTGCAGTAAGGCAACTCCTACTCTACAATGATTGTGGAGGAACAGCGTTATTTGTTTTATTTATGTCTGACAGAGCTAATGTAGAAATATATAATGTATGTAGCACGCTAAAATGTGCAACGACAATTTAAGACATGCAAGCTACCATGCTTCCACTTCTTCACAGCAGGAATGGTGCACAACAATCACTAACAGAGTCTGCAATACATGGATCTTGCAGTTTTCTAATAAATCAAATGGCCTGGTGAAGAAAGATATCTTAAGTTACACAGTTCTCAGGAAATTAAAAATGCTTCAGAGTACATGACACCTATCAAGAGTTGTGAATAATTATAATCATAGTCTAACAAAACCAATCTACTTCATAATTTTTTTACAGTGCTTTTGACTGCCATACCTAAATGCTGCCTAAGTAAATTATTTCTATACTCTAAGAGTGGCTGTAACAGAAGCATCTGGTCTTTCCCCTGCATCTCCAAACTGAGCCTCCCAGAGCACAGGGCTGTCTTTAAATTTGTCTTGGACTTAGTGTTTCCTAAGGTTTTTTAGAACATGTAGGAAGTGTATTGCTCCTGTTTCCACCCAGTCTTTTCACTGTCCATGTTACCCCATGAGCAAATAGTCTGAGCCTGAATTTTCATGTGTTTTGCTCAAGATCTTACAAGATGCCTTGCTCCAGAAGAACACAGCAAATGAAAAGGTAATGCTCTTGACTTAGCAGGAATGTTTTCTTGATCCCACCCCTCCATCTGCAGAAAATGTCATTTCTTTGAAGCAGCTAATGACAGGAGCAACAACCTGGATGTCAACCACACCAGCAAGATTTTGCACAGCAGAAGCAACCCCAGGTGATGAACAGGAAGTATGGATGGGACTGCCATGTGAAGAGAGCCAGATACAGCTTGTTTCTGAAAAAAGTAACTCTCTGAAATATCTTTCCATGGCTTGTTATTACATTAGATTTTTCTTGTTCCCTTGCTGCAGCTGTCTGTAAGAAGAAAATTTTAAAAAAGCAAACACAGGTGTTTACCCAAGGATCAATTCACCTGCTGTTCCTCTGCTCCACCTGCCCCTGTTGCTCACTACCTGGCCCAGCCATACAGCTGAGATGACTCATCTCTGCATGAGTACATTTTTAAATGATCTATTTTCAGGCTTGGTTCTGTAAAAGGAGAAGGAAGGATAAAGACCTTTCTTTAATACCACATTATTTATCTACTTTGCATCACTCTTTTACCTTTTCTGAAACAGCAAAAGCATAGTGGCTGAAGCCTCCAGACTTTTGAATGCCAGGCTAATGTGCAATTCACCCCTTTGTAATGAAAGGCATCATAATTCATGGGCATCTGCATTGTCCTCCCCCACACAACAATTTACTGAAGCAGCGAAAAGGAAAGAGCTTTCCAAGTTTGTTGCAAAATTTCAGATCCGTGTTTGAATGGGGTTGATGGATTTCCAGAAGCAGAGTGGAGTGCTCTGCTTTGAATTAGCCATTATCTTTTACATCCCTCCATGTTTCCTGTCATCACAAAAGAAGATGAGTTACCCTTTAACTTACTGTAGAATAATCTCTGACTACCAGCAAAGGGGTAGTTAATGCTATTGGCAAGGATGATTTAGGAGACAATTTCAAAGTTCAGCTAACTATAAAAACAGAAGTCATACTAAAACAGCCTCATTCATTCTGCATACCGAGTGTGAGGGAAGCAGGGCTTAATACCACAAGTGCTGGGAGATGTGACAGTGTGATGCAAAACAGCAGTTTCTCACTTTCTCCGCTGACAAATGTATCCAGCTTTGCTGACAGGAATAGGTGTTCATCAACCACTGCTAAAATACAATAGATTAAGTATGAAATCAGTGCCCAGAGCAAATCTGACAGGCCTAAGTGTATGAAGAGGAAATCCTCACCTTACAGATCCAGCAGAAAATCCTGACTTTACAACTTCCATATTTAAACAAACCAAGTAACCTGATAGGTGCAGACAAAGGCTTGATTCTAAACTTATTTTTAAACATATTTTTAATCCTCCTTTAACAAAAATGTCCGTTGTTTCAGAAAGTCACAAGTTCTTTTCTGTGCCTTAAGAATAGCAGCAAATGCCCTCAAGTTGACAGTCAGAAGCTTTCTTTGCTTTGACTTTTTTCTTTGCCTGGCTTGTTACTTTTACACACATATAGACATATATATACATATAATTAAGTTGTTTCCACACAAAACCAAACCCCTCTCAAAAAAAAAAAAAAAAGAGAGAGAAGGAGCAACTGTGTATTCAAAATTCAAAATTGTTTAACAAAAGCTTTGTTATGGAATATTGTCATCTACAAGAGGGGTTCCCAGCATTTTGTATCACTATGTCCCTCAATCCTCATCCTCTTTTCAGGACCAAATGCATGTTTATCATCAAGGCTTTAACTGCAAGCACTACTGAAACAGTTGTTTAGTAAGGCTTCTCAGGTCTCTACTATGGCTAAAAGTCCATCAGAAACCCACAGTTCAACAACCAGTGATCAAAAGGTAACACATTTCCCCGTGGATATTCAGCTGTCAGAGGCACAATAAAGAAACACTGACACTGAGACAAAGACCACACCACCACCTGTCAATCATGTACTGAAGTAAACCATAGTTTGAGAAGTACCACTCCAGAAAGAGTAAACCCAAATAAAGTGGTATATATTTATCTGTGTACTTGACAGTAAGTTGACTCTTAATTTCATGATGAGAAACACCGACTCTTAAAAATGCAAAAATGCGAAGTGCCTTAAATGCACCTGATTCTCCACCAGCATTTGCAAAATAACCGGAACATTATTTAGGGAGATCAAATCAGCAAAACAGTCCATGTGGCTTATTTAATTTCCAGTGTACTCGTTTTATGTCACACTTCATGTATCACCATACAACATCTCGTTATTAAAAACCACCCATATATACTTAAAACAGAGAGCCCATGCAAAATTTCTGTGCAATACTCCATTGGTAGGATTGCTAGGTGATTTCTGACTACGGCTTGAAGACCCTTGTTAAATACTGACCAAACTATGGCAGTGATCCTGATGCCCATCACTGGCCATTTGTTCCCACAACAATCCAAATGGATAACTCGTTTACCCAGACAGCTCTACAGAAACATCAGCAACTAGAAAGCTGCTAATGACCACACTTAACTGACTTTAAGACTTCAGTGTTAATGTCTCATTGAGATAAATGGAACAATCCCTCACTTTCACAGTTTTTATTCCAAAGTGATTTGCAAACTCTGGAAGTTGTCACCAAATGTGTCTTTCATAACTTGATGTTGGGAAAAGTTACCACAGCAAAAGGAATAGAAACACTGTGCTCTCAGAAGCAAGTATAGCATCTTTAAAAGAAAAAAAACCCCACTATTAATAGTGACAATATCATTCTTGTTTTAATTATTTTACAGCCCACAGGTTGAAATCTAGGTGAGAAATCTGTCTTCATTAAGTAATGCTAAAAAGGACTATGACATCATTAAACATACAAGCGAACCATTATATGAAAATCTTGCCCATTCTGTTTTTTTGTATTGACAGTTTCCTGGTTTTTTAAGCTTCAGTCTGTTCTCCCTCATACAGTAAAATTGGTATTAGGAACAGAAAAGAAACAAGCATTTTAACACCCACTTTATTGAAATTTTCCGAGGCAAGTAAAACAGGTACAGAAGCTGAAGTGCAGCACCTGAATTAATTTCATTGTGGTTTTTTATTAGTTTAATTTCTTATCGCATTGACAATTTTTTTTAAGCTCATTCCTTCAAGGTTATATTTTGGAACTCTGGTCAACCCTAAGTCCACGTTGACATTTAATAAAAGAAGGTACAGGCAAGCCTTTGCATAAAAGACTTCAGAGTTGTTACCATTTTGGCAATATACTCCCTGATCCCAGATCTACACCCACTATCTGGCAGTATCTAAGGGCAGTCGTAATTAAAGCTATTAGAAAGAGTTATCTGTTGTGAAAAGGGAAAAATGAGGTTTTTCAGTTTCTCTGAATCACCTCTGTGAAAATAATGCTCCTTCCTATCTTTTTAATGAATGCAGAAAGAGCTAAGGCTCAATGTTTTCATTCTATTGTGAGACCGACTGGACTCACAAGCTATTCAAAAGTTAAATGCAGAAAAAAATCCAAATAAAACTTTCTCCCAAGACAAAATCACATGTCTAAACAATCACAGATGCTGTGACAGTGTCTGCACTCTCTATCAGGACATTTGGAAAGATAATCACATACCCAGTGCAATTTCATTTTCAATAGCAGTTCCACACATCTGTAGCTTTCTGTCCAAATGCCAACAAAGGTGACAAAGTAACAATTCTGCTTCAAATCAAGACTAGCTAGGATTGAGTTCAGTCCTTGGAAAGGAGGAACAATAGTCTTTCTCCTCTTCATAGTGATTTCCTGTGTCTTTCTTGCTTTCAAAGTGGAATAAAAGCTATTGTTATGTCATGCTGGTATGTACAGGGTAAACAAAAATCTTCTAAGAATGGGAAATAGGATAACATTATAGGATTGCACCATATTCCCCTCGAGTTTCACAAAACACCTTATCATCAGTTCCTCCATGAGACCAGTGCTGCCAACCAACAGTAGTTAAGTAGCTCATGTCCCAAACCCCATTTTAAATTAAGCATATTTAAACATAAACATTTAAACTGAAAATGCGAAACTATAACGAATGCAGTAGAAGATGCTAACTGTAGAACAGAACCAACAGCAGAAAAATACAAGCTGCAGTTCTTCAAAGATTAACATCTAACAAAGCATTGCACTGATAAAAGGGAGAGTTCAGCAGCAGAAGTCAAAGACAGATAAATGGTCCCGGCAATTGCAATTTAGGATTCAGGCTGGAAAATATTGACAGTAGAGTTATAATCCCAACGCTAATTTTTTTCATGCTCTCTCTGCTATCATTAAATTCTCATTTCACAAGAGCTGCCTACCAAACCATAAATCCAGTTTAACTCTTAAGAAAATGGATCCTCAAATCCTGTGTCTACTTCAACAAACATCATCACTCCAATGTGTTTTCATTTTTTATCTGAAGAAAGCAGCACTCTCTGCTCTTCTGGGTGACAAGGTTAGGCCCTATGTATACAGACTTTTTCAAGGCCTTAATTGGAAATGCTCAGTGCCAGCATGAGGTCCCCAACTCATTCCCTGGGATTTGAGAATGCTGAGCATGGAATTAGAAATTGATTTTTGAGAAGACAAAGACCATCACATATCAAATACATCCCTGGGGATACAAGAAGCTCGCCTTGACATCAAAGGCATCTAACTCCTGTCTATTCAGCTGTTGATGATTAACAATATAAGTATTTTGATACCAACTCTCAAATTGCATTAACTGCAGACTAAGTTATCGTGATCTTGTAAGGAGCCCTGATTGACCAAACACCAGACATTAACTTCAGCAGACATACACAGGCTGCATTTGTCCTGTTTCTTACATCCTAAGCACAAAACCGTAAGAAGATGAAGTCAAAAGTTTCCAAGAGAGGTCATCTAACTCATCCAAGGTAGGATTGATTAAACATAACCAACATCAGTACACTGCCGTCCCACCTGTTCTTAAGATACTCTCAATTAACAGAAACTCCACAATCACTGCAGACAACAGATCCTTGTAGTTCCCTGCTACCAAAATAAGTAAAAGTCTTTGCTACCAGTCTTATTACACTGACAAATATAACTACTATATTCAAGCTAAACTGAGTTTGTTATGACCAATCTAAATATTTAAATAATGTACATTTCCTTTATTGTCTCCTGGAAGTTGTGTTGTGGACAAACACATTCTGAAAGGCCAAAGTAGAGACTTGTACAGATTTTTCCCCTTGCTTTCTAATTGCCAGGTATTTAGGATGGCTCTGCCATGATGCCAAAATGGCTTTGCAAAGACAGAGGACAACATTTTTCCAATAAACTAAAAAATTCACACCCAACTGCTGCATGATGCCAGGGAAACAAGGATTTAAGAAATTATTGGGAAAATTATAAAAACACAAATAAAAATAGTCTATGGCAGCTAGATTGAAAAAAAAAAAAGGTGGAAGGGGAGCATCAAAAAGATAAGTAAAACCTTGGGCTTTCTACTACTGCTTATTTTCGTTAGGCATTTACTGCCCTAAAACCTTTGGTCCAACCTTCATTTCAAATTTTATCAGACTAGAATCTAAGAAAATAAATAGTTAAAAAAAGACCCTTTTTCCAACAGCAGGCTCTCAATGCCTTCAATGCCTCAGTAAGAAAAAATAATATTATAAATGTTTCTGGTTTTCACAGAGCTTTTAAGGGTGATCTGTCGCAGTCTCTTAAGATGATCCTGTTTGTTGTTAAATTTACAGAAACTAACTTTTAAAGTCTCCTTTTTTAAGTAAAAAGAAGTCTGGAAAATATATGTTATAAACTCTCTCACTAGCCAAAAAGTCCTTAGCAAAGCAATTCAGGACAACTTTTCTAATCTTCACAAAGGCAAAAGTTTACCAAAGCAATAAAACTGTTTAAAATGCCTTCTCATCTAGAGCATGTCAGCAATGCTGAATTGAAATGTGCAATAAAATTTATATTACAGCCATATTGTTTCCCCTTCATTACTTTAAAACATGTATGCTCAAACCCAAAATCTAAACATTCCCATTGCTTTTTTTGTTTCATAATTGCAATTGGGATGAGCCATTTTATGCAGATCATCTTCCTCAGTCCTTTTTACTTCATTGGCATCCACAAGCTCAACTAGAGAAAGCTCTACCCAGAATTGCTGAAAAGCAGTAACAGACAATCATATTTTTTTTTTTTAATATTTGTTTCTGTGTTTCCCTCCAAAGACACTGTGACTATCAAAATGCAAATGGGGCACCCAATACCTAACTCACACTTCAAAGGTAGCACAAGGGAGCTAAGGTAGCACCAGAAGCTGTTGCCAAACACCTACAGCCCAGGGAAACAACGGTCCTATGGAAAGGTGTAAGGGCATCGCCCCTGGTCTGAGGGAAGTTAGACTAATAAGGCTACTCATTAAAACTATCCAGTCAAATTAATTACTCTCTCTATATATACACACACAGAGAACTTTGTTCATGCTGTCAGTGAAAAGTATCTCAGATATGTATCTTAGTCACACTGAGCAAGTGGTCAGGATCATTGTACTTAAACCTCAGGTGACAAGGGAGGACAAAGACATCCAAACCAGCTCTAAACAACCTAGCCTCGATATTGTAAACTAAGGCAATACCTAGCTCTGTGCAAGCCAGCCTCACCTACGCCTGAGCAGTAAGACATGCAGCTTCCAAACTAGATGAATCTTGGTATTCTCCACGCATTAAAAGAATCTGAGACATTATTTTGACTTTTAGTGTGTTGGTCCCACAACAGGAAATCCTGCACCTCGCAGCCGTTTCAGTTGTCAGACAGCACACACCGGGAAAGGGGAACTTGACGTGAAATGGGAGCCAAGGGAAATCTGGCACCTGAACGTACTGCCAGAGAGTTTTAACTCCGGGAACTGCTGCGCAATTCTTCACGGGGCATTGATGCAGCAGTCCCAGTCTAAAATGCTTTGCTGATATGGGATAAAACTAAGCACATGCCTAAGTACTTCAGAGATGCGAGAAGGCTCCACTCAAGTGCTTTACGAAATTATGACTTCTCACTGTAGGTGCCAAAGCAGCACTTTGTTGTTGTTAATAATCAGCACTGGATACTTTCTCCAAAGGTCCTGTTGGAACTTCCCAGTCATCACAGTGCAATTTCACATGACAGCCAATGCCCTCCACCCAAATCAACTCTTATTCCACTACTCCCAATTTTAATTTTTGATTTCTTTTCCCCTGGAAAATAAACTTATTTTCCTAGTAAAATCAAAACTTTAAGCCTCTTCTAGATGAGAGTTCTTTGGATTCTTTCTTTTCCCCTTGCTGTTATTTAGATTTCATGAACAGCACACTTTTGACTTACAGTCTTGCACACCACAATCTGGCAATATAAATGTGTTCATATAATTTCCTAGTGTCTGCTTTTATTCTGTGTAAAAGAAAGCTTGATTGCTGCCCTAGAGTACATATACATTTCAAACTCTCTGGTCTTCTGAGATGACTGACTGCCATAAACATATGTATTAATCATTCTATACTGGGTATTGCTATCCAAATAGACATAATTTTCTTTGACTTTATGCTACATTTTATTTGCATTAATCCAAATTGTTACTCCCCTTCTTGACCAAACATCAGGAACAGTGGCAGTCAGTACCTTCCTCCCAAAAGCACAGCAGCAACATACAGAGCTACTTTTAACATGAGAGGTAATTTTTAAGCAACGCAGTGGCAGAGAGTGGAAAGAGAACCTAGAGAATCTAATCCATTCTCACCAACATCTTGTGAACCACTGATATTTTTTACATCCTTCTCTTTGCATAGAAATACTTTTCAGTGTCTACTTTAAGATAATAGGGTATGGAAGGGCATCTCGTCAACAAAGACAAAAAGCTCCAGAAGCCAACCAATGTAGAAGAATCACCTCTTAAGACAATCAAAGGAAGCTTCTCTGCATCATCCTTGTTGGGGCCAAACTGAAAGTATCTGCTCTTTATGCAGGAATGGTAAAGAACTACCCACAATTATGCTTCTACTCTTACCAAATCCAGAGAAACCATTATTTGTGTCTTTAAGACACTGCGAGATTTAAGTCTCATCTCCAAGACACCTTTAGAATGGCACTAACAGGACTATTGGATGCCTGCTCTAATTCAGTGGCAAAACTAGCCTTTAAGGGGCTTCAGAGATATATGAAATTCTGGTCTACTCATGTCAATATGAGTTTTTCCATTTCACAAGTGAAAAGAACAGATAATGGAACTGTCCATATCAGAAAACTTGGTGCCGCTGAATTAGGAGAAAAAGCTAGATTTAATTTTATTATCTGAGACTGAAATTTGTCTCACTTAGAAAAAAGCCATAATGGACACTAAAAAAAAAAAACAACCAACAAAAACCAACCACCCATTACAGCAACACAATTAACTTTGTTATGTCAGTTAAATATATTGTTTAATTAGTTTTCTAAATGCATACACTGAAAAGCCATTAGACAGCCATTAGGAGTAATATATCCATTTTCTTTTTACAATCACCTGATTTACAATCAGCCAAATTTCTAAAGTAACTTAGTCAAACAACATTTCTGGCACTATTACCCCAGCAAAGTTTCCAATTCCCTTTTTTGACTGCGATCACTATAATTTTCCCTTAGGCTCTAAAGCGCTGATGATCATCTTCGTTTCATCAGATTTACAGAGCATCTCTTAGGTTAAAATGTGCCTAGTATGTTTATGGTCTCATTTCAAGATCCAGAAATCTGAAACTCTTTAGCTATTTTTATGAAGTAATCTTTAAGAAAACCAGTTTTGTGTTCTTGTCATGTAGGGAAAAAAGAGATCGCTTCAGATAAATTTTAAAAAACCCCTGAGCTCCCAAAGGAGCAAAATCCATCTGGTTATTCACACCTCATCTGACTTACTACTTGATTAACAAAAACTTTCTTAATAACCTTATTAACTAGCAACATATCTACATGAAAACTTGTCAGAAGGCTCCTAATGACTTTGCCAAAACATTTTGGAGTATCTCAACATATCTCATCGATGAAAGAAAAAATCACATTGTAAAAATAAAGCCTTTGAATAGAATTTATTCTACATCTTCTCTGATGCCATTTTTCATTGATGCATTATCACTCTAGGGATTCTGTAAGGTTTCCCATTGTGTTTTCCCTACTTTGCACCAGCTCCAGTATACCCCAGTTTGGAACTATGTTAGCCAATTGACAATGCATGTGATATTCCAAGGATAAAGTAATTCATGGTGGTACTTTACAGAAAACTAAGAGAGAGAGTGTGAGACAACGAGAAAATGTGTAGCACAGCTGTTAAGTGAATTTGAATCCTGATCTAACCAAACTAATATGCAAGCCTCAAATCTATCCTTCTCCCACAGTAATCGCTGTACTTATCTTTGCAATGCTTCAGTTACTTGCTTTCCAAAACGTAAGACAGTTACAAAAAAAGAAAAAAAAAATCATCTGGAGAATAAACAATTCCAAAGTTTCTTTAAAACATTTTGGAGAATTTTTAAGCTTTGCTTCTGCCAAACCAAACAAAAGTAGAAAGTAAGAGCTAAGAACAGACCGCAGCATGAATGTGCCTCAATCCTAGAAGAAGATGATCTTAACCTGCTCCTGTAGGCAACAGCCACCTGTGTTCAGGTAGGTTTTGCAATGTTCCTGATACAAACACCCACACCCAATAAGCATTGTCAGGCAATTTTTTACATTTCAAAACCAAGAGACAATTGCAGTCCATCACCAGCTGGCACCACTTACGGCTCTGCCGGAAAGCATGCCAACGTCTGAACAAAGCAAACCCTCTCCTCACCGTAGACAGGCACTAAATGACCTTTACACAACAAGGCTCCCCAGAAAACACCAAGCTTCTAGAGTGTGGATTTTTTCCAACCCATGGCGTATTTGTGTTTGCTAGTTTGCTTTATGGGAGAGAAAGCAGCCTGGAGGAGCAGGACCAGTAGTGCAAAGCCAAGCATGAAAATACAGCAACAAGTGAACAAATCCTTTCCCTCCTACCAGGGGCCAAATTGGGGAACAAGGGAAGAAATGAAAATTAACAAAATACATGTGTTTTCACCAGCCCTGTCTGTCATGTCAGTAAAAAAAAAAAAAAAGTAAGAGACTATGACATGACATACAGATGGAAAACTGATGGTGGGCATGCTACCAAATAGGCATCTTGCATTCAGGTGCTGAACCCACACTGTTGTACAGACTGACTGCTGATGTTAATGCTACGAGAAATCTTGCCTGTTAATCAAAGACTAACAAATGAGCTTTAAGCATTAAAATGCTGGCTTTTTGTTATCTTCGTATTCATTTCCTTCATACTGTCTCTATGATAGTAACAAAACCCTTGAATGAAGCCAAAGACCAAGACTCCAACTAACTGACTGGCAGAAATAATCAAGCCAATAGCACATACTGCCCTGACTGACATCCTGAGAAGGCAGCACATAACAATGAAAAGTACAGGGAGCTAAATATAACACAAATATGGATCCTATTAGCATAAATTAAAAAACCCCAACACAGTAAATTACTTTCTATGAAATGGAGAATGCTGCAGGAGGTGAACTTCATTCCAAAATTTCACTTGTGAAGAAACTGGAAGGTGAAGGACCTGAGAATGGGAATAAAATGAGGGAGACATGAAGCCTAGAGGGCCACAGAGGGCCCAGGCACCTTCCTCGGTAGCTCGCGGGAGCACTGGGATGAACCCCAGTCAGTGCTGTGCAACTGAAGCAGCAGTTTCACGGTCCAATGCAGGCCACAGCAGGTGACCTGAGAGAGAACAAGTGCCACCAGTGGGCCGTGAGGTGCCTGGGGAAGAGCCAGAAGGTAAGATGATGAACCTCTGGGCAGAGAAAAATAACAAAGCAGGAAGGAACCAAAGCGTCATGATTAATACTCTTTTTCCTACCAAAAAGAGCAGCAGGGTTTGAAATTCCCACATAACTGTTTGATCCTCCCCAACGAAGACACGTAAGATCTAATCAAGTGCCACTCATGTTCCTCCACAGATTCCCTTCACCCTTTGCCCACAGTCAGGGTTATAATAAAACAAAAGAATTTTTATTTTACAATGTAAAATCCGGATCATATACTGTCTGACCGCATATATTGTCTGACCAGACCACAGCTTAAAAAAACCAGGCACACCAATTATGTCTGTCTTAGCCCACTTCCTGACTCAAGCCAATGGTCTGTGCTCCACCATTTGATCTGATCAGCACTGGTTTGATCTAAAGGTATGAGTGCACAGGAGATCTTTTATTTGGCAGAATCACATAGGTGTTCTTTTCCTAGAGAAAGCATGCATTTTCTATCATGAAACACAAATATTATGTGAAATATCCACACTTGAGGGAGAAGAATGTCAATATTTACAGTTGGTTTCTGAAGTTAGTCTGTCCTTGATCTGGATGCATGAGTTGAGCCTGGACTTGCTGTAAATTGTAACCAGTCAAAATATTAGCAGCAGTCCTAGCAGCATGGAAATGTACTGTAAGAATTGATCCCAAACAGTCCATAAATGAGTATCAGAACTAGTACATTCATCAGTAGTTTTATATCACAGTCAATAAAGTAGAAAAAAAGTTTGAATCATCTATATTCAAGAGCACATTGTTGAAGTAGGATCCATATTATTTCCATGAGACCGTTTCCCTTCCAATTTTACAAAATATGCATGTGTAATGCTTACAAACTTTGCTTTATTCACTGAAATTATCTCTTCAAAAGTATTCTCTCTAATAACAAAAATTACCTTGCAGACAAGACAATCCTACCAAGTCTTTCCCACAGGCACTCTTTTCTACATTTAAGTGAACAAGGTTCTCCTCTGATATCAGTGAGCTTTCAGAAATGAACCAAAACTCCAGCACCAAACAGCCATGCACCATGATGTACAAGCAAACACCCTGAAGCCCTACAACTGACAAGATGTAAAACTTTTTCAAAAGACATGTGCACACTCCACAATAAAACCCTGCATTTCTTTCAATTGGTAAAAGAGAAAGAAACCTTAATTTGGGAAGAAACATTCCTTTTATTTTTGCTATTTCCAGGCTACTGCATGTTAAGAACAGCGCCTGCAAGAGACTCACACATTGCCTGTGGTGCAAAAGCACCAAGGCTGCACCTTTCTGCTTCAGAACAAATGGTCCAGTGTGCTTTTTGAAGCCCACCAATACAAAATAACCAAATCTAATCCTTTCAACTAACAGCACGCTCACCAGATTGATTACGCCGGCTCACTCAGTAAAATGCTCTGCGTTTGTTGGGAGCACGTGTTTTACCAACTATGGCAGTTTTAAGCTTTCCAAAGCCTCACATTTAGATACACCAAAGATGTACCAACAGCAATTAAGTGTAAGGGTAGCACTGCAGGTTAACTTTGGGTGGGAATCCTCTATGATGAGGTCTTCCCAGGTGAGAGAGATTCCTGCACAACACCTGGCAGGAGCATGAGAGTTACCACTGAAGAATCCCTGGCTTTCCCCTGGGATGGAGCCCACTGAAGTTTCACTGCATTCCCCGTGAAGGGAATGCATCATCACTCCTAAGACAGCTGTATTTCTAAACTGGAACTCTATGCACACAGCGATTTTGCTAGTACCTCCAAAACATAACACCTCATCCTACCTCTGTTGTAGTCTCAGCTTTTATTACATAAAAGCAAATTAGTGTCACACATCTAAACAATGTGAAACAGTGCGTCTCACACCAACGCTACTAATACACCGGACTTCTTGAAATAACTATGAATACAATTACTCTAAAGTGTGGACATAAATGTATATAACTTTTCTTCCCCATAGTTTTAGTAGAAACTAAGGGGAATCAAGTATTAAGCTTCGGCAGTCAGAGCTGAGAGCATAAGCAAAATATTTACAATTATAAGCAAGCAGTATCCAAAAATGTCTACTTGGCAGCCTACCCTACTCAAATAAATTAGCTTCTGTATTATTCCTCCAAACTAAGGGCAGATCCAAAAGTTAACAATTTGTGGCTACATGTAATAATAAGAAGTCTTTGAAACTATTTCCAACTGCTGAGGTCTGTGACTTAGAAAGGTTTAGATATCTATCTTGAGTGGAGAAAACACCTTTCCCATTTGAGAGTTTCAGAATGAAATTCATGTAAAGTTGTACAACTAAAAGTAAAATCAAATGGTGGTCCAACTGAAAGGGAAATGATGCAGAAAAAAAAAAGTCTCATGAGAAAGCAGCTCCGGAGTTCCTAACACCAGCTAGTTCAGGATGTGCAATAATCTGGGGTATCACAGCATGAATCGAAGTAAGCTCATCTGTCCAGCTTAAACAGAAGTCACTGAAAATCATCTTCAAGCAAATGCATGTGAATCATTTTGGCTAATGAAAACATACCCCTCAAGCTGAAGAACTTACGTAAATTACATTTCTCCTAATTCTGCCAAAAACATTAAAGAAAATGGATTTGCCAAAGATAAAAGCAAAGTAGGCATGATAGATCATCCATTAGCAATACAAGTACGGCTAATTCCTCTTGACAGTGAAATGTCTTGGGATACAACCCACTTTATTTTTCTTACTAAGTGTTTAGATGCAGTATATCCTACACATTTTATCCCCATATATCCTAGATTTCACTACCAGTGAAATTTTACAAAGATCAGGCCTTAACAATAATGTATTAAGAAGAGAAAAAATAAGGGCAAATTAAAGTATTTTAGCATACTAAAGAAAAAAAAATTAAAAATAAAACAGGAGCTTTATAATTTCTGCAAGTACAGAAAGTAGTTTAAAACGGTGCGAATTAATACAGTTAATCTGAAATAATAACAAGAAGGAACAAATCACACTCCTATGGGGAATCACAAGGGCATAATTAATATTGCACTCTACTCACTGTTAGACCAACTAGTGAACTACTGGGCTGGTTCGGGCTTTACTTTTTATCATAAATGCATTTTTGGTGTGCAAGGTTGTACTGCATTCTCTAGCATACAACTTTGATTTATTCATGTAAACGTCAGAAATCCATCAGCAAACAACGCCATATGGAAGAAAAAGAGATATAATGGATTTTCTGTTTGCTTTAGAAACTTGACATCTGTGGATAGCATCATCTAAGTTACAATCCAATCACTTTTCATATTCTGGTCATTTTCATTTACCAATCCAAAACGCATTTTATCTGATGATACAAAAAGCTGTGGGAGAGGGATAACAGAGAAGAAATCATGTTTTAAAAACTTAAAATGGGAACATACTTTAATATTTTCCCTTTCACATCATAAATTTAGAAAAAAGCAAACTCACATCTGTTCTAACTCAGCTTTTTAAAAAGGAAGAAAACGTATTAGGATTATTTATATCTTGTCTGTATTTGTGGCAAGATTTTCGGAGCCGGAGCGAGCCACTGGCAGCACCCATCACCTGAGCTCCGCAAAGTTCCCGGGGGGCCGGGCTCGGCGGTACTCACCCCCGCAGAGCAGGAGGAACCCGGCTGTCCGCGCCGCCGAGCGCATCTTCCCCGCGCTGCTGCGGCCCCGCCTCGGCGCTCCGGGCAGCACCGGCCGGGCTGCCGGACGGTCCGCGGGCTCTCAGTCGGGCCGGCCCATGGCCCGGGCCGGCGGCAGCGGGCCGCGATGGGACGCACGGAGCCGAGAAAGGACGGGACGGCCGCGCCGGGTTGCTTCTCCGCCGGTCCTTCCCTCGGTCCTCCTGGGTCCGGTGCCGCCCCGCCGCCACCGGCCGGGAAAAAAGCGCCTCGTCCCCTCAGCGGTGCCGGCGCCTCTCGGGCTCTGCGGGAAGAATCGAAGTCACCAGCGCAGCTCCCGCTCCGCCGCGCCTGCCCCCGAGCCCCCCGCGCTGCCCGGGCGGCGGCACCGCCCGGCTCCGGCCAGCCCCCGGCCCCTCCTCCGCGGCCGCCGGGCCGCTCTGCCCGGGCCGCCCCGCCCGGCGGGCAGCCCCCGCCCCGCCCCGCCCGCGGAGCCGCCGCCGAGGGGGCGCAGCGGCGGCCCCGCCCCGCGCACCCCGCGGGCAAGGTGCGGGGCCGGGCGGGGGTGGCGGCACCGCCGCGTCCCGGGGCACCCGCCCGCGTCCCCCGGCCCCGCGGGCAGGAGCGGCGGGAGGAGCGGGAGGCGGCGGCTTGGGGGGAGGAAGACCGGCGAGCCGCGCAAACACACCAGGTGCGAGACAAAGCGGGGACAGGCGCTGCGGCAGCAGGATGTACCCGAGTGGCCGCCTTCCCCGTCAGCCGAAACAACATTAAACGTGTTGAATAATTAATCCTTGGGAGAGGAGACAATTTTTGCTTGATGGTATGAGGATGCTGTAAAAGATGTGCGCTACCTGGCAGGCAACCAAAGTAACCCGAACGGACGCGTCCCGCTGAGCGGCGAAACGCCACTTTTAAACCGCAAGCGGGAGGGGGTGTGGGAAATCTAACCAAGCCAAAGCAGAAATACGCTTTAGCAGGTCGGGCTCGCCGTGAAAAGCACTCCGAAAAAGCCGCCGCTCACAAACACCGCCCAGAGCACCCGCTGCGCCGCTGCCGGCCCTGCCTCCGCCCGGCGGCCCCGCCGCAGCGCCCGGCCCGCCCTCGCCCTGCCCCGGCTACCGCAGCCGCGCCGGACCCGCGGGTAGCCCCGGGACGGGGCGGGCACAGCCCCGCAACACCCGCGGGCACCGCGCCCGCGCAGGCTCTGGAGGGGCCACAGCGACTCCCGGCTGAAACAAACCCTGCCCCTCTACCTTGCCCTCTCCTGTCAGGGCATCTTCAACCTGCCGCGGAAATATTTTCTACTCCTCTCCCGAAAGCTGATGTTGCTTCCGTACAGCGCTGCTCCAGAGATCTGGTCGTCAGGATTCAGACGCAGATCAGCAGCTACAGCGTTCGTCTTTCCCCAGCCTTCACACTCTGAAACGCCCAAGCAAGGTCAAGTAGATACACAGAGTAGATTGATAATCAGTGCCATTGCGCCTAGCAAGAATTGTTATAAATTACTTAAATTGAAGCCAAATAGGAAATTCTCTCTCTAGACTAGTAAGGACTCTTCTTACAATACCCAGCACTTTAAGAGGCAAAGTACAAGAAATTACCCTATAGGAATGGTAAAAGAACTAACCTATTTTAACTTTTCTGTTAGATCTTCATCAAGTTAGATCTTCTTCCCGTGGTCTTCATAAGGCTTGGGAAAACAGTAAGCCAAGTCCAAGCACCTGGAAGGGTAATAATGAATTTGAGATGACCACTAATGACCACCAATTGTTTTTGAAGCTGCCTGTCAGGTAGTATAAGTTAAACTTTTGAATATTTACGTGTCAAGTGTTTGTGGGGCTTTTGCAAGTGCCTGAAAGAGGGAATTGAGAAGCGAACTTGGGGAGTCTCCATAAACCAGAGGAAAGTCTATAGCAAAGAAAGCAACATATAAAACATTAACATTAAATCAATGCTTTGTGGAGAAATGTCTTACGTTAAGCTAAGCTTTATCTTAAATCATATTTAAAAGCTCGTGCAGTATACAAATCAATATTGATGCCATCTAAAATACACCACTATCATCTGCACTGATAAATGCCAGTTTTCATCCAGGACAAAGTGACTTCTTGGAAGAATTTCAAGGACTTACAATCTCTTCTGGCATCTCAGCAACTGAAGCCAAAGCCATACTCTTCTGCCAGCTTCAGGCTCTGCTCCAGCACACTAGAACTGGTTTTAGATGCCATCATGTTCGTCATACAAGGAACAGAAGTAAGGTCACCAGAATAATTTTTTCATTTGATTTCCAGGCTTTTAAGCTAAGCAGTTTTATGTGTTTTCAGAGGATTGTAGCTTACACACAGCACACCTGGAAAAAACTGGCCAATTCGGATGAGAACAGGATTAAATATGGGTGTCTTCTGTGTTCCAGCTACTGTGATCACCTCTGTCATGTTAATGTAGTCACCATTCTTCCTGGAGCTGTTCTCCTTTATGGTCAACATGGAAAAGCAATGGTATATTGAGGAAACAGTTCATTCAGGAAAGATAGCCTACCATATGGAAAACAAAAATAACCTAACTGCAGCATCTCTCAAACCCTGCAAAAGCCTATCAAATTGGAGGCATTTAAAATTTTCCACTTGAAATTCAAACTTAAGGAGAAAAAACTTAAACCCTTCCTGCCCAGCCTGATTTCCACATCCCTAAAGAGGCCCAACACAGGCTGTGAACCATCTGCCCTTGAGTTTACATGAGGAATACAAGCCTATAGCAACCATCTCCTTCCAACAGCTAACTTCTGCTCCACTATGCATAAAATACACATTCACGTCATTCACTTGGTTTCTTTGTCAGAAGGTCTTTTGAAAACTGAATGAAAGTCAGTGCTTGTAAATGGGGAATAAAAAAGCGAGGTGTTCTTAATTTCCCAGACAAGCTCAAGCTTTACAGTGACATCTCCCTCCCATCACTCTCCTAGCAGAAATACTCTGGAAGTAAATTGACACTTTCCTGCAGGCTAGTTCAATTGTGAAACTACGGCTCATACTCCTTCTCTTTTTTTTCCCCCTGCTTTGACTCATTTATTTGGCACAGCAGGCTGAGCTATTAAATTATTGTAGGTTGTTCTTTTATAAAGGCACTCTGAGATGTCGCGATACAATAATGCTTCCTGAAATTGATGCTAATTGATAACTGTTTCTGGGTTTCATCAGAAGTCTTAGGTCATGTTCATTTAGCATCAGGGCAGGACACTTGAGGACTGTTCCACCTTTCCATGTTTTCCAAACACTCATGCACAAACGCTGAAATATTTTCAGGCAAATTTCCTCCTAGAATATTGTGTTTAAAATCCAATTCTTGATTAGTTCAAGCCTTAAATACTTTCTGCCCCCATGCTATGAGGTTGGTTACTGTAGAAACTCAGTCTGAGGCACTGCTGTTGATCATGTAGAAAAAACTATTTTAAAATTACAAAAAGTGGTTGTTAACACTCTCCACTACTTTGTGATCAAATTGTCAAGTCTTTCATACAGTTACAACTAGGGTGGCACTGAACAGATATTCTTCCTGAGCTGGATCTAATAGTAAAAGGACAGATCAAATTTTGATCCTGACAGTGACAAAGAATTTATCTGCATGTTATACTTAAAGTTCTTATATACACGTTTTTCCACAATCCCTGGGCTTTACTTTCCTATCCTTCTGTCAGTTTCTTTCTTCTCTACTTGTTACATGCAGCTAACATATAAACTGCACATTATCCACATTATCTGTTTAATTTTTGTCCACTTTAGAGCACTGAAAGAGCTAAAAGCAGTGTGTTTTCCTAAAATACTCATCCAAAAGTGCTATGAATTGGTCAGAAACACTGACTACCATGAAGAAGCAGCAAACCTGTGCTAGGAGATGTCTCCATCTTGGCACCTAGAGAAGGAACCAAGAAGCTATTTCTTTCTACTCAGGAGGAAATAAATCATTCTTGGGGAGAAAGTGCTACAAGACTGTCCTGATAACAAGAAGTTTAAGCAAGAGCTCAGGATTGTCCAATAAATAGATTTTCAAGGCAAAACCAGGATTCTTGTGAAAGCAGTAACAAGGGACTGGCATAACTGAAGATGCTGTGTGATGGAAAGCAGAACAGACCATGAGCCCGGGCCAGGACCATGACCAGGAACAACCAATGTCCTGACAAAGCTATCCCTCCTGGGAGCTGGTTGCGCCAGGACTGCCCTCTGACCTCACTGCTGCTTCTTGGCAATAAAATTCTAAGTTCCTCCAACACCAGTAGTTTGTGTCACTGTAAATGTAATACAGAGTCTTTTTGAAAATACGTTAATCCACAAAAATTGCCTGATTCCTAGCCATCAGATTGTTTCACTGAAAGCATAAGCTTAACTATCAAAACCATCATGAAATCATAAATCACAGCCTCAACATCTGGTGCCATCAGAAGTCAGTACCAAAATAGGTCTCTAACCATTGATTTATCTGAAATTTTCACCTGCTTGCCTTTATTGCTGCAGGTTTCCATGAAGCACAGGATGACTATGCTGGAGGATTTCCGTGCAAAGCGGAAACAAGTTCTCCCAATATTTGCAAACAATGTGTGTTTTCTTGTTTCAATTCTACTCAGAATCTCATCTTGCATCTGTCTTGTTCGAGTAGCCCTCTAAACTGGCAGAAAATAAAAGCTCAGTTTTCATGTCATTGTTCTAAGGATTGCCCCGGGAGTGCCATGGATGTACCTGTTACGGCAGAAAAGGTGTCTGGAGTAAGGGTCGCTGTGATACACACTGGCGCTCGGCTGTTGTACTTGCAATAATATAAGTTCCAAAACTCTGTGAAATCCAGAGTTACATTTTCTGTACTCTTGTGGGCCAGCAGGATTACAGGAGTGTGAGTGAATGAGGATGTAAACCTCTTTCTGTGATGATGAGCACTGCCTCGTGTGAGAGACCCCGCAACCCTGGTGTGCCTGTAGCAGGGCACCCAGCAGAGCTGTGCCGGCGGCTGTCATTTCACCGCCGCAGGAATATCCTCGGCTAGTATCAGGGACAGCAACAGGGCTGATGACTCATAATTATCTCATTTGCAGAGACAATCCTTTTTGCCTGGAACCATACTATAACATAAACCCAACAGTTGTAACCCACAGGCACGTTGGCATTGAAGCTCAGCATTTATCCCATTATTCAAGAGGCATTAATTTCCCCGAGGTATTAACAAATGTTGGCATGATAAATCTCTTCACATCGGTATGAACAGTAAAGTTCTTCTGAACTTTGAAGACTGGATTTTTCTATTTTTTAAACAAACATTTTGGATCTGCCTGGAAATGTTATGAACACACACAAGGACATTCACACATCTCCCATCAGAATTTGAATGGTAGGGGGTAGATATTCTTCCAAAAACTAGTTAGAGAAATACATTGAAACTGGCAGCTGATAAATTAAAACCAGCTAACAAAATAGAAAACATCCTTTGTTGACTCTTCTCCAGGTCCATTTCCAGCAGATAATACACTACTATGATCATAACAATAAAAAGATTATTTTCATCCTAGTTTCTTAGAATTTGGTGTCAAATGTAACAGCCCACATGAGAGATGCGTAACCTCAATTCCCTTCTTGTTCATAAAGTTCATAAAGAACTTACAGCCTGGGTTATGACCAAGGCAAGCGTCCTGCTCACTGCCAGCTGCGGTACCCCTATAGTGACCTGGGGGAGGTGAATGTCTTGGAGAGTGATTCTGTCCAAGGTACAGTCAGATTTATCCACCACAACTATTTCTGAAGTTTGTAGATGACCCTGAAAAATACTCCATTACCAACTTAATTAAAAATAGTAATAGCCAAATAAAGCTGTGATACATCCTAAATGACCAGTAAATATTTGTGAAGATGAGCTTTCATTTTATTTTTTCATTCTTTAATACATTTGGCTGCAGAGAACTTGAAAACGTAACAACTCTATACCCTAGGTTTCAACCTGAAAAGCAAATGTAAGAAGTTTCAAATATCATAATTTTAAAAATAACTAATAAGATAGAGAAACTAACCAAAATTATATAAATATTTGGGTTTCAGTATGAAAAGCAGTTCAGTTGGGCTGACAAAAGTATATTTTCCTTGAGCAGTATCAAATCCCATACACTTTAAGTTCAATGACTAAGCTCCGAAATCTTGTCTGGTCTAACTTTGCCTCAGTGTTCCTTAGAAGAGGAACAGCCAGCTTTGCATGAGGGAGCCAAGAGAGACTTCCCAGCCATGCTACTCTTCCTGCCACCCACAGCAAGGTTCAGTACATGCCATAGTGGCAATGACAGGGCCTCGGTTGTTTTAAACTTTCACAGGTTCAGAACAGAGGCACTATAACCAATGTTACTGGGCGGTTGGCCCCAATGCCATCAGGGGAAATGGTGACCTGATAGTTTTCAGTCTCTGAAACCATCAGGTCAAATTCTGTCAGGGCAGAGCTGACAAAATCATGACCTTTATTCAGTTATGAATATAAGCATGAAGGCACACCAAAGTTAATGAAGAGAAGATCACATTCAATGGAATAACAATTAATTTTGTCATTATAGGAATTAGTATAAAAATATCAGAATCAGGACTTATAAGGGACTTCACCTCTAAGTTAACCTGTATTGGGTTAAATGATCTACATAATCTGATTTACTTTCAGCACCATATGTTACTAAATTGTAATCACTAGAAACCAGGAAATATGATCCTAGGCTAATTCAAGAGATCTAGATTCACACTAAACTATATCTTTAAATATATGGTATCATGGCCATAAAAGAGAGCACTCAGATAGTCAGGTCACACATCTTCATTTGCGCCATGGTTTATAGAGGCACGTTTGCCCCTGTATTCCATCGATCTAACAGGATGTGTTTTTCTATTACACGTGCACACAGTCTCTACATTTAAAGAGCATTACATTAAAAATGAAGTCAAGAGCTTGCCTGTGAGGAAATGTGAGGATCGAGATTGCCCCATGCATTTTTTATTTGCTCACTGATAAGCCTTACAGATCTCATTCAGGAACAGACAGAAATGAGTGTCAGAACTAGTGCTGGAACTTGTGAATTCCCAGGATTCAACCCAAAGATATAACCTCAAAATAACATACCTGAGACTCACAAAGGACTCCTCTTTGTTTTTCCTCTGCATTGAGTAAGCCCAGAGTCCTGTAAATGCAAAAATATACAATTACATGTACAGATACTCTGAGCAAAGGGGGTGAATTCAGATTGAAAAGGTAAACCTTGTTCCTGTTTTGAGTGCCTAATACTATAATACTGTTCTTTAATGTAGGTTTTTCCAGTATGTAGTTTCCTAAAACTTTTTAAAATTAAGATTTCAGAATTATACCACATGGAGTCACACTGAGTGCTGCATAAGTTACCACAAGATTTAAAATGGCCAAAACCAACTATTTAAAAGGAAAGTAGTCTGTTGTACTAGTTACTGTAGGTAGCCATGACCAAGATGCCAAGCATATTAATGCAACCCGGTTTTCCTAAAAAAAACCACAAAACAAAACAAAACAAAAACCAAAACAAGAATAATACATCAAAAAAAATGCCATAACTCATATCTGTTCTTTAACTTTGGAATTTGGTCATAATTTGAACTTTAAAAGGACTAGAAAGTTCTCAAAATCATCATGGCAAACAAAAAGCAAATTGAAGGATGCTAAGTCTTGGCCAGCCCAGAAGGGATTCACCCAGTAGCACAAGGTTCCTGACCCTCTAATATCCTGCATGGCCCTAAGGCTCTGTACAGTGGAGAACACTTTATGGTCAAACAGACTGCTCTGGAGTTTTAGCAGAAAGTCTTCAGAAAGTGCTGAGGGTGCAAGTTCCTTTAGTTAGAGGCTTAACACACAGGCAGATGTGGATTGATTCTTCAAGGAAATGGGAACAACCCTCTCTTCCCTTAGGTCCCTGTTCAAAATGCCAGATCATGACAGCTTTCCAAAGTATACACTGACACCATTTCTCTTCTAAAAGATACACTTATCTATATGAAAGTGCAAAATATTACATAAGGTTTATTTGAGGAGAAGAGACAGGGTCTCTGTCCAGTTACCCATTTTGTAGCACAAGACTCTGACTGCACTTTCTCTAGTAAAAACAGCAACAACAGCACAAGATAACAGTAAATTGAACTCTACCTGTATAAAACATGTATTTAAAAGATTATAAATGTAATGGGTTTTTTTTGTCTTGGTGTTGCAAATCAAATCACTGAGAACAGTTTCATATCTATTTTTCTCATTTTCCAATAGAAGGAAAGACAGATTTCTGTTTTAGTGAAATTATGCCTACCTTTACACACATGCATAGAAATAATATAAAACCTTAGAAGTTCATTCTACTATTCCTTTGTGCCTTGACTTCCATGACCTTAAAGAGCAGGAATCAGAGCCCAGGAGAGAAAGACAAGAGAAACTTTAAGTGCCTAAAGGAGATAACCAAAAGTAGGTTACCAACTGTTTTTAATTTATGCGTATTATGAGATGAGCTGACAGTCATATATGTCTCCTATTATCAATGGCTAGGCAGTTTCTCTTTTGAGTTATCATGGTCAGTTCAGCTACTCAGAATCTATTTCTGTTTGTTTGGGCTGGGGAGCATTCTGTATTTTAGCTCAGAGAAATTCGTCTTCCTTGGAATTTCTCTGAAGCAGCATATATGAAGGAAACTGTTTCTAACTTCCTGTTAGAAGCTTCCTGTTTCTAACTCACGGCAGCTCAGAGCAATTCGACACAGCTGTCTCAGTTTTGTTAGCAGATACAGCAGCATTTAACTAAAACTAAGAGCTCAGTGAATACAAGCAAGGCCACACAAAGTGGTGGTTGAAGCAGGGCAATAGTTGTGGAGCAGGCTCACCACTCAATAATTGGAAGAGAAAACTTCGAAAAATTTGCTATTTATCCCATAGATTCTGACAAAAAAATTAATGAGATAATGGCCTTTTATTCCATTACACTTTCTACACTGAAACACCGGTCAGTTAACACCTGGGACAAACTGGTTTGACTGATCCAGGTAAACAGAAGTCAGGTAAATCAATGCTCTATCAACCTGCAATCATCATTTTTACAGCTCCAATATTTCTAAGCTAAGCCAGACCTTTTCAGCCCTCCTATATCACAGCTCATGTAAACTAGGCACAGCTGGTCTCTCCACCAATAAATCAACCACAGAAGTAACAAAATACATACAACTAAGGCACAGACAGGACAAAAGATGGTGATTGAAAGAGAAACCATGCAGTGAACCTAAGAAGTCAATTTAGAGTGTCTTGACATATTTCATCAACATGTACTGAGGAAGTGCTCCCGTGGGGAAGGTGGTTTTGTCTTAAGTTTTTTATACTGATTCTGCTGCAAATGCTTTGCATAAGGCATCTCTGAATGAGAGGGATGTCTGCTGTATTAAAAAGCTGCAATGCCTCTAACTAATGATCCTGGAGACTGTAAGAAATGAAGTCCTAGAGCAGAGTTGTAGGGGTGTGGACATACAAGATGTTGACTTGTGCAGCCAATGCAGTCCCCAGCCACACTGGAAGGCTAGGTCTCCTGAAGGAGCCCCACAACTTGTGAGGGTATCACAGAAACAGCCTAAAGTGATAGAGACTCCCTGTATAATACCATTTGTCCCCCCTATGTAATAGTAACTACTTACATATTATTTTGTAGGGAATTTTATCTGCACTCTGCTGACCACAATCCTGGCTCTGTTGGGAGCTATTGTAGCGGTGTTGTATGCACTTGTTTCAGAGGCTGCTGTATGTCTACATGGAAAAGATGCTTTATGTCAAATCAAATTAAGCAAAAAATTGCCTGTCTGAAACAAAGCATACATAGCTTTCCATGCCACTGGCCAGAAACCAAGAGAAAAGCACAAGTTAAAAGTACCTGAAACTGGCTCAGTAGAGTCTTCCAAGAAGCTAAGAGGGTACTGCCTTTGGTGAATCTAGTTTATTTTGCATGCCTAACACAAGAATTCTTAACAAGATTCCACAGATTAGAGGATATGAAATTAAGCAGTCTACACTGAAGTACAACATTAGACATTAAGCTGACAGTCCTCAATACCCACTGCCTAAGATGCTGGTGGGAAACAGTGTCAGAGTAGTAAGACATTCACAGAAAGGGGCCACAGATTAAGTCCTTTGAACCTTGTTAATTATATTAAGGAAACACTGGTTGTCACCTGCTGACATCTTGTTCTGTAGAAGACTGGAAACAAGAATGCCTGCTCTGTCAGAACTGATTTCCAAGTCACTGGGGACTTAAAGAATTTTAAGTAGACAGAGAATGACAAGAGGCTATAGCACAAACCAACTGGAACCACATTGTCAGAGCATGAAGTTAAGAGTAATAGCTTATTCAAAGCTATTAAACAAAAAACCTCAAATCACAACCCAGAAGTAACCTTAATGCACCCACTGCCTTCAACATCTTCCTTTTTGGATTTCAAAGATTTAACCTTCCTTAAGTGTCTCACAGATCCCAAATTTGTGGCTGTTAGCTTAGGAGCCTTGATCTACAATACTAATCAAACTATTTTTGCTGGATGTTTTCAGATGAAGTTGTTTTGCTCTGTGCACTCATTGTGAATCTAATCCAATCTTTTCAAATACATCCTGAAATGCCATTGTACCTGTGTCAGCAATACACCTATCCCCTTCAAACTTCCTGTGATTACCCATAAGAGAGAACTCCTGGAAATAGTTTTCCCTCCAGGAAATGATTGAAATAAGACTGAAAAGAAGTTTTTATTGATTATTGCCATAAGAAACCTGCAGTGACTTCATAAAGATGACTCAGAACTTAACTTAAGCAGAGTGACTTAATGTCACTACACAATCCTACATGAGTCGGAATTCTAAATGTCTCCACTATGTGATCACACTAAAGATTTGTCCTCTGAGCTTCTTTTTGTTTGTACTTCCAACTTCCTTCTTGAACTTTGAGGTACACATTTTCTCGTCTACGTTTTATTGTACTTCTCTGTGTAATTTCTCTTTCTGCTAATGAGCCTTTTGCAACCAAGTGTTCAAGTCCCTCCCTGAAGACTTTATAATACAGACATAAAACCATAAGGGCTGGCACGAGGCACAGTGAAGGCACCTGAACTAAAGACATGCATCACTGCACAGAAGCAGTGAACGTTCTTCAGCAGGACACCCTCAGGGCAGGACAAGCTCAGTCCTTGTCGATGTCTTGTCCAACAGCCACCTTTCCAGCACAAATGTTGAGTGAAACATCAGGACTGACTTGAGATGTCTTAACTGTATAGGGCTCACCAGCATCTGTTGCCTGAGGAAATTAGGGTCCCAGGCCCACACTGTTTTTAGACTTGGGTACTGAGCGCTACAGACTGGCTGCAAGTCACAGCACAGAGTGGCACACAGAGTGGCCCAGAGCCACTGTTGATAGAGCCCACAGGAGTGGCCTCATTGCTCCAAGCTGTGCAATGAACCTGGGAAGGTTGTTTTGCTGCCACCCATGACCCAGTACAAATCAGCAAGCAGCCTGCAATCTCCTTAGTCAACATCTAAAGCCAGTCTTGGGTGTTAGAGCTTGCAACATTTGGGACAGGACTCTTGATCGAGTTTAAAGGCAAAGGCAACAGTGTAAGTTTCTTTCCCAAGTTGAATGTGCCACCCGTCCAATATTTTTTGCCCTGCACAGTGTGAAAATACTGACTCCACAGCTAGTAGTAGAAGCTGCACTGGGCTTCAGTGAATAAACGCAGCAATTTTGTCACCAGCCAGTTTAGCTCAGAGCCTGGCTGAGCTGCTCAGTCTCTCCAGTAAGTGAGTGGACATGCTCTGAAACACAGGATCTGGCAGTGACAGTTTTCCCTTTTGCACATCAACTGCTTCACTGCTTTTGCATAAGGGTGATCTAAAGCTTAGCAAAGACTTGTAGCTGGAATATTGCACACGTATTAGAATTAAGGCAATGCTCTCCATTTGCAGAAAGCAATTCACTAGCTACTGGCTCAACATCCTATGGCTAACAATAGGCACTTAAACCGTCAAGATACCAAAAAGCAGAGCTATGGTGCCTTAGCAGGCATGGAATATTTCTCATTTACATAGTTGCTGCAGCAAAAGTACTTCAACTACTTCCTATCTAGACACCAGACAAAAAGTTCACTACAAGTATCAGAATAACATAGTTTGCTTTTGTTGCTCCAGTGCAAAATAAGTTTATGATTTATCTTTCTGTAATACAAATACAGTGTTGTTCATGGAAATAACTCGTGTCTGTTTCTCTTAGTGTTGCATGAACATTAACCACATGCTCTCCATTATCATTATTATTATTATTATTATTCATCTCAAAAGGGAGCCAGTGGAAAACACATTTGCTATTAGACACCCCAGAGATGGACTGTGATATAAAGTGAGTTGCCCAGAGTCACTAGCTGAACTCAGAATCAGTACATACAGACCAGGACCACAGTATTTGACAGGCAGGAAGAGATAAAGGAAAGTTTTCCCTGTCTGCTGGAAGTTGGTAGGGACCCCCAGGTAAGCTTAGTTGTGTACATTCCTCATTCCCTGCAATGTACAGTCATCACCAAACACCCACTGTCTGACCTGGTTGAAAGTCAGTTACCAGGCTGCTTCATCTTGAGTCAGTTTGATGTTTTCTTATTAAACCTCCATCTGCTGAAAATCAGAAATGTGTAATTCACTCTGATCCTGCAGGTGTTACTCAGACTTCTAGGCCTGTGGATGAACCCACAATAGTCTTTGGAGAGCTGCAATCACATTACTGCGTTGCTGCTCTGGATCACTAGTCTAATAAAATGCATTTCTCAAGACAGAAACAAGCAAGCAGGAACATTTTCACAATCAAGGGAAACAGCCAACATGGTCAATGACAGACCCTGGAACATAAAGTTATTCAATGCTATCACTTGCATAAAGCCACTAAGATGAAGAAAAATAAAACTGGATCCTGGTCCATACGCCAGGAGAAATTCCTTTGCTTAGATTCTTATTCAAGGCTCACACTTTCCAGCCTAGCATTCCAAAGTCCTACAACCCAACATGTACTATACAACTCAGTCCATTTCCCCTGGAAGACTAGGTGTAACAACTTACTTAAGATGCTCTTCCAGTGTTTCCAGGCATTCTGCAAGCTCATTTCTGTGACACATACAGCATATTTGCCACTCCAGAGATACTATCACAAGCTCTAATGACATACATGTGTGGATTAGGATCTCATGAGCCAAGTCAGTGCCACCACTTGTTTATTGTGATGGGATCTTCTAACTACAGCAAAGCTTGCCTCAGGCTTATGGTGAGCAAATTCGTATGCACGTAACTAACCGTGATAAGTTTGCCTTTTCAAGAGTTCAAGTAGCTTTTGGACAATGCTCTCAGGCACATGATGTCACTCTTAGTGATGGTCTGTTCCGGGCTAAGAGTTCGATTTGATGATCCTTGTGGGTTCCTTCCAATTCAGGATAGTCTATGATCCTATGATGTGTATATATATATATAACTGTATTGGAATTGAGGTGTTAAGAAAATGGTAAATAAGCATTAGATTTATTGTTTAGTAAATAAAAGACTGTTTACAGATTGTTATCAACATTAACACAAAGCATAGCAGAAGTGTTATAATATTAAACCCAAACCCTTCATTGAAAAAAGGTTGATTTTTTGCAAATAGCAGTAGACTTCAAAAAAATGTGGGGACCCTCACAACTATTTCACAGAGCTTTCAAATATTTTTTATCAGACTAACATTGATCACTGGTACCTTTAATATCTTTTTTCCTGACAGATGTCAGCATTCCTTCCCCTCTGCACACTTTTACTCCTCCACTCCCTCAGAAGTGATAAGAACCTTCTGCACTTTGATAATAAAGTATTTAGTTCAAATGAAAAATCACCTTGTAATAAAGCATGTGTAAGCCAGATTTTTAAAAAAATCAATTAATCAAAGAGGATTTTTATTAGTCAATGATGTAACTAATTAAAACCATTGATTGATAAACATAACACAAAGTTATCTTACTCCTAACCCAGCAAAATGGTCTGCCTGCTGCGCATGCAGATAGTATGGGATGACCTGCTTACAGATAAGTCTGCAACTGCTGACCAATCTACTTTTACTTAGTGGTAGTATTTCCCCAGCTCAGCAGTTCTGACAGATCACAGCTTTGAGTCTGAGACATTTGTGAACCATCTCTTTGTTAGTCACAAATAGCAAAGTGCACATCGATAAATCACACCCTTTGTCTCTTTCTTTTCCCTCCCCCCACACAGTTGCTGCTTTTTCTTGTGAAACCAGCCCAGGCTGAACACTATTAACCTGGAAGAAATTCTAAAGAACAGATCCTGTGCAATAGAAAATGACCTCAAACAATTAACATTTTTGAAGTGGTTTTTACCTGAATTGTGTCCAAGGTACACAAATCATCATTCAACTTTCCTCTTCCTGGCAGTGCACTTAGACATAGCCAGCCTTAAAATTATGACATCACCATCCCGTGATCCTTCATTATAAGTAATTAAAGCAGTAATATGGCTTCTCTCATGTACTAGTCATCAAGCAGACCCACTCATGAAATCTCAGGCATAGTGCACCTGAGGTGAAACAAAAGAGCACAGGACTCAATGTTTTTGGTGAACTGCCGGTACCTTTGTGTGAATTTATTGCTGCTGAGAGAGTAGTGCATGTTAACATGCAGGGAGACTAAATTCTGCTATTAATCCATAAGACAGGCACTGCAGAGGTAATAATAGGTTTCCTATTCACGTACAGTATCAAGGCCATAGCAAGGAAGGAAGGGAGGACTTAGTTTAGTCTGTGCCTCTTCAGATTTTCGCCTTTCTCATAAACACACTGGCAAAGCTATCAACATTAATGTCTGGATAATATGTTCAGTGACAGGGACAGTACCCAACAAGAACTCTGTTAGACACTCAAACACCTTTCTGCAAAGACTAATGATGATGAAAACTTTCTTATGCTTTGATCCAAAATCAGCAAGCTAAATCAGCTGCCAAGAGCAGTTTACCCATTTACCCATGTAGGCATTAGAGGGTTTCAAGCTGTTACTGCATGAATTCCAGACTGATATTTTAACTCATTAAAAAGTTTCAAAATACACACTGCTATTTTCTACATAACAAACAATAAAACGTTTGTCTTCCATGGGCAATTACAACACAATGTATTTTATTCACATCCCACTTGATGATCTCTTCTATGCTTTTTTCTTTAATAGATTCTGCAAAATATGGTCCAATTGAGGGGACTACTTGGGAAGCCCCATTCCAGACTTAGTTGCTTCCACATAGAAAGCAGTTGACAGTCTCCATTAGGGCTGTTCTGTGTATCTCTTTTTTCTGTCCCATTCTGGATTCCACTGTCCTGGCATAATCAATTTATGCTGCTGAGCTTAGTTAGGTGACTATTGTGCAAAGACCAAAAATTTTTTGCAAGTATATCAACCTGCACTGATTGTGCAATAAGTGTGATATACATGCAACAAAAAAAGGCATCTAGGAAAGGAGAAGAGCACTTACAAAGAATTCTTCTTTATCTATATTTTTGCTTGCGACAAATTCTGGATTACAACTACGTATATTTATTGCTTCCAGAGTTTACTAGATTGAATGATGCTCACTATTCAAGAAATCTGGGAGGACTGGCTATTTAGAACCTGATAATCTAGAATAACACCTTCATTTCTTTGGCTGTGGTGATTCAAACTACCTGCTCACCCGCCCCACACCTACTTTTGTCTTTCAAGCCACTTTTCTGCCTCTACCCATTCTGAATCCACACGATGGCACTACATCACACCTATGTCAAAAAAAAGCCAAGAAACCAGAGCTTAGAGTTGAACATATAAAAGAGGAGAAGCCTTGCCAAAACAAGATGTCAGTTAGAATCAACCTTGCATTACTGAGTATAAATCTTCTTTTTAACCTTATCTCCAGCTGGGCAATGCAAATAGAGGCAAATCTGAGAGTGCAGGGAGGATCCAGAAGATGTGGTCATGGTTCTGCAGGTATGATCAACTTTGACAAGATCCATGGAATGATAAAATCTAGGAAACCCTGTTCCATTTCATCTGGAAACAATGAAAAGAAGAAGGAAAAAAAAAGATAGAAACCATTTCATACAGTGAGAAATGATGAAGTGCATACTGACTTTCTCATCAGTCTTTTTAGATAGGTAATACATGATTCCTTCCACACTCATTCTTCTACAAAGGTTACACAGTCGATCCTCAGTTCCAGAGAAAGATCAGACATGACTGTCATTCCAATATTTGTCTTACTAGTTCTTGAAAAAAATAAAAATTACAGAGTCTGTCCAGGCTTCTGTTCCAATGTTTCATCTCCTCCATATTAAAGAGAGGATGTTTTTCCTCATACCAAATGTAAATTTTCCTTGCTGCAATTTAATCCATCTTGCTTTACCAACTGTATTACCACCTATCTGCAGTGTACAAAACATATAGTTTTTCTGTCTTTTAATCTACATTCCAGTGATTAGGAGATCTGTCATTATATTAACTTTATTTTACGGATAAGCAAGCCCAAAGAAAATTTACTACAGTATTTTAAGAGTAGAGAGAGAAGTGTTATAAGAAGAGCAAGCAAACAAACTGCCTTGTCAGCTGGTTTTCATATTATTTTAAAAAATAATCTTCACAAAAAACAACACACATAAACCTCCCCCAGCCCCTTCTAGGACAGTATCACAGGAATTATACTAACTGCAAAGATAATTAGTTATATCTAATATAGAATTCAGGATACAATAGTGGGATCTTTTAAGACCAGGTGTTATTAGTCACCATTCAGTCTCATCATCCAGTATTCAGAAAAGTGTATTTCCATGCCTGGCTGTATTTCACTACTACCTGCAATAAAAGGTTGGCTAAAGAGCATTTTATATCTCTAACCAAAAGTATAAATTATTTTCCTTCTGCCTTTATACAAAAATTATCATCTTTTCCCTCCTGTCATTATCATCTCTCAATTAATCCTACACAAAGGGCTACTTAATCAGTTAATTCTTCTATTTATTTAATCTGTTTACCAAGAAAAAATTTTCATTAAAAAATGAGTACTGCAGGTCTAAAGTGTGATCATCTCTGTAAGATTAATGTGTAATGTATATTCAGTTGTTATGAAATTTATAGATAATATTCCTAAAATATACATTTTGTAATTAGAATTCTAATCCATTTTCTCTCTGTGTGAAGAACATTAATAAAAAAAGGGTTTATATTTCTTTGTTTGAATGAACATTCAGTTACAATTCTGGTTTATTTGTTCAGACTGCTGACATTTTCATGGTCTTTTATTAAAGACCTGATTAACCTGCAGAAAGAGCACGATGTTTGTACAGAGCTTATGTTCTCTAAGCCCACTTCACACCCACATATTGCCTTCTGCTAGGGGAGCACTGGTAATGTCAGCATCCCCTATCATATGACAACACCTTCAGAGGACTGACCCCTCTGCCAATGCAGTGGGATTAAAGCCAGGAACCAGAATATGAGTAACACTGGAGTGTTCACCTGAGCCTTTGGCCAGCAGAAGTGCTGCTCCTGCCCCCTGGGCATGGAGAAAATACCTGGCCATACTGCTCTGCTAACTCCTTTACCCACATTGCCGCCCACTGGCATCCACTTGCCATAATAATCAACTTTCTCACAGTAGGTTTATTATTTCTAGACAAAAGTATTGGCTTAAAATAACTGAGGCCCTATGTATCTGACTCGCTTAGATATGCTGAGGATATTACTCTTCACAAGCTGATCACTCTTTCCCTGGTTTAAGAGTCTTGGAAAGTTAAAGCACTGCCTGCACTGACATGGGGAAAATTAATACGACTAAGAAAATTTACCTATGAGCATTTTAAAGTAAACCACCTGAAAGGTCTTGTATTAAATAATAAAAAACTCCCAGTGATATCTAAGATATTTAATGAAACCAAATTCTTCACAGCCTCAGTATCTGTTTCCCTGTTACCTGCTGACTCGGGTTGTGATGTTTATAAAAACCAACAGATCAGAAATGCCACTTTTATGTATCAACCAGTTGAAGATTCTACATCTGAAGGGAATTTATTAACATTAAAAAGTATCATGAGGTCCACACTAGAGAAGCAAAATAGTAACAGTTTATAAAACATAAGATATGATCCTACCAAAGTCATTATCAACTAATTTAAGATACGACATTGTGACACTAAGGGAAATAAAGTAATTGTGAGAGGATGTGATGGGTAGAAAGGATCCAGAGTTATGTAATTACTGAGTCAAAGATAATTGCAAACCTGAACTGATCAAGCTTTTGCTGAACAACTTTTCAATTTATTGATCTGTTTTGCACAGGCTGAACCACTACAAATATCTCACAATTTTAAAAAGTTCTCACAGTCAAGCGTTTCATTTTTCTGGACTGTCTGCATACTGTCTGCTTTTCCTTTGTGTATGATGCTTATATTATTTCCCAACTTCCTATATTTTCTGAAAAAATGAAGCTCACTACATTCTCAACACCAAAGAAAAATTTGCAGATGCAAAAAATATTTACCTAGGTTTATGTTTCTCTGTGCATCTTCTCTCAGGGCTTCCATGCACACACACAAGATTGAATATTCAGTAACTTAGCCAGGTATACAAGGAAGCCATGACTTGCATACCTTGTGCAAGACTTTCCTGTGTTAGGAATCTCTGCTGAATGCAATAAAATCTCTGTGAAAATCTCTCTTACTCAATGGGAATATAAACATGAAATTCTGCTTGTACATCTATGCCTACCCTTTCAGGTACACTGCAAATTCACACTCCACTAAACTGGCTCCTCTTTGACTCAGGTAAATTGACATTCTGCCTCTGCTCTTGCCAGAGAGCTGTAGGTTCTACTAAAGGGCCTGCCAAATCTGTGCGGCCAAAGGCTCCATGTGACACAAACATATGACTTGGAGGGTGATATTTTCATGCATTTTCTGTCTCTCTCTCCATTTCCTCCTTCAACTCCTTGCCTTGTATTTCCTCTGTGTCCATGAGTGCTTCAGCTCAGCCTGCTTCCTGAATGTAGCAGTCCCAGGAGACTGGAGACAGCATTTTCCAACCAGCAAGGTACATATTGACAATCTGAACCTCCAGAGTGTTCTGAGTGTGAAGATCATACACATAGAAAATATCAGGGTAGAAGAAGGTTTGTCTTTCAGGATCAGCAGGATAGCAACCTGTAATACCATGCAATTTTTTACAGACTAGCAGATGTTGGAGTTGTTTGGAGACTAATTTTTAAAGGTATTGTAAGGGTTTTCAACTTACAGTGAATATATACACCTAACTACATTTCAAAAGCTGGTGCCTAGATCTTCAAGAGTATGCAACACAAAAAAAAAAGTTAGTGACCATTACATACCATTTTTTTAAAGCTTTAACCTAGAAAATGCTAGATGTAAGATAAATCAGATATTAAACCAGAGCTAAATTTGATCTTAGCCAAAAGGGCATTTTCCTGTGTTCAGTTTTGAGTAACATCTATATCAGATTGGCACTCATAGCCCAAACAATGACCTTTTTAAAATTCATTTTTAACATTTGGTTTTATATAAGTGGGAGAAAACTTTGGCCTAGATGCTGCCTTTAAAGGAGTGCATTTGTACTACAGAAGGGAGGAAGATGGGAGGAACACCTCACAAGACCATAGTAGTTATTCCAAAGAAAACAGAGTATCTATGTTATTTAAAAGGTATAAAAGTCTCTCTAGGATATCAAAAGCAAGTTCTGTTCACAGAGAATTAACCTTAACGAAACAGCTGGATGAAAAATAGGACATCATGGTATGTTGCATAAATGTGGAATTTGGGATAAAAACGTAGTTTATAATAGAGTTATTTACTGAAAATGCTTCTATTTTTATTACGGAAAGAACGTGTGTTCCTAGTCCTGGCTGGCAACTGAAAAGTATAGAAATAGCAGAGTAGCTATCACTGATGTCTAGAATAGGGCAGAATATTTTGTGGCATGTTGAAAATGCTTTTCTTGCCCAGCTGGTTTTAAATGATACCAGCTACAAAGTCCTCTGGACTTTAATCATTCCAGCAAAGGAGAGAGGGTTGGAAGAGCTTAATACCTAACTCTTAGTCTGGTTGCTCTCTGTTCTAAGGATGCAGGGAAATGGCTGTTTCAATCTAGTAACTTTTCATTTCTGAATTCTGCCTCTCAGAGCAACAGAACAACAGCATTGTTCAGCTCAGTCACGAAATGAAACTTTAAGAAATGCAATAGCAGATCTTGGAGGGTGAATATTAAAGCTACCATCTTCTCTGTTCAGCCAGAGCTGCAGTCAAACATATGAGTTCTGCTGACAGTGCCTTCATGCTGGCTCTAAGTGTCAGCAAGCAAAATAACGGAATAAATATCTGTAGGCTTGTCATGTACTAATATCCTTTTGATAATGCAGCCTGTTAATCCTAACCCAGGTAAAGAGAAGAAAAGAAATTGGGTTCTTATCTTAAAGAGTCCACATTGGCCAGATGAACACTTCAAGGTCATTCAGTATCGCTATAAACAAAACAGATGTATCGGCTCTATTATGCTGTTAAAATCCCATCTGACTGACAGCGTTTTCACCAAACACAACCAATTTATTTTTGTTTAAAGCTTTAATTAAGTATAGATTGGAGTGAAGTAATTAATAACTTTAAAATACACTGACCCACAGAGAGCAAATACCTCAATCAGGTGAAGCCTGGGGAAAGGAAATGCACGAACTAAAATAAAACAATTCTCTCCCCTCAGTCTCTCCTAGTAAATCAAAGAAAGGAATTTTTATATTAATTGGCAATGAGTCTATGTCTAGTCTGACTGCTGACACAGTTAGTCATAATAATAAAAAACATGTCTGTGGGAAGTGAAAATGCAGTTTGAATGTTAATAATGTCTTCATTTTCTGTTCTGATTGATTAGTTTGAATAAAATTCAAGCAGCAATGTCCCAATAAGATTTCTTATCTTGGGAAAATCACAAAAATCAAGTAACATGAGTTAGTAATGCATATAAGTGACTGCCTGTATAGGGAGTTCCATTTCAGAGACAGTTCTCAAAAAAACATAATGATGATTAGGTGGGAAATCATTGCAGAACAAGTTTCAAATTCTGAGTACTTTTCCATCCCTCACTGCTTACATTTACCACAGGTAGAATTTGCTTAGTGAACACAGTATGGAAAACACTACTTAGAACAATGTGGATGGTAAAAGTAAAATTACTTGCCGTGTCCCACAAAATTTAAGTATTCAGACCACATTTTAAAAGAATAAACAGATAGTATATTGTTACTCTTTTCCAAAAACCAACCCTCAAAACCTCAAGAGAATAAGCATAATGTTAAATGTCTCCAAAATCTGACTCAGCTTGCTGATACATACAAAATCCAACGTTGGTGAACCAAGCCTGTGTATTGGGTTTGCATTTCATTGTAATACTTTTACACCACATCTTTTAAATATGTTTAACGTATTTATGTGTTCATTTTCCAAACTGCTGAGGAGATATTCTGTTATTAAAGGAGTATTTTTAATCTTCTGACATTGGAACCCCCAATTTCAATGTTTTTGTCATATGTTAAATGTGAATGACTGCTCATTTGCAGGGCATTAGACTTACACTTGTATGTTTGTTAAAGACCTCACAGGTCATTTGATTTCTTATTAATACAGAATAAAAAGAGCTTAACATCCTCCATAACCCATGAATAATTCCAGTTACATTACCTGAGTCATTGTTCCCAGATAACAAATATCTTCAAACGCTGAAGCTCAAGAGGTAAAATAAATCATTGGCTATTTGCTGTTTATTCTTGTCTATATGAAGAAGTAGCTCTTCAAAAGATAACTGCATCTGAGAGACATGTACCAGAAGGTTTGGGAAGAGGAACTGAACATGTAAACTTTGGAAATTTCATTTCCTAGTCAAAAGGGAAGTAGATGCCCCAAAATGATAGCATTGATACCTTAAAACTATGAAATTCAAACACTTTGCACTTTCTAAGGATTAAATAATACTGAATATACAAACCTAATGGATGAAAAATCTGGAAGAAAAAATCTTTAGAAGTGGAAAAACAAAAGGATGGCAGGCAGCAATATGCAGAAAAAGCCCTATTTCCCACACAGGAGAAGAGGAATAAAGAGGGGAGCAATCCCTGTTGTGAAAGATATAAAAACTCACAGTTTATTTACATTTTCCTTTGCTGCAGTCAGTCCTGGAAATCAGATTCACATATTTTGCCCACCCCCTCTCTTGGGACTGAGCATCAACAGCACACTGCTGTGTACTCAGAATGTTGAATTATGACCTACTGCAGAAACAGTACATTTGGCATCACAGCTTCATAAATTGCAAATTGATATCCATGAAGTAGAGTTTTTCCAAATGTGTCCAGAGGAGATTTTGAATTAAACAAAAATGATGGTCAAAAATGATCCCTGATTTCCCTTGGAAATATACACCCTATTTTCTGAGTGTTTCATGTTAATAAGCACTTAAGATGCATCAGAGAACAGTCTTTTCACTTATTTGGATGGATACTGTAGTATATTAGATGAAGAACAGGGCTTTATTCACACAGCAGTTACTTTTCACTAAGACAGACTGTTTTGGGAACAAGCTAATGGTCCTCACTGCTGAGCAGCTCCTTCACAGTTCCTTTAGTTCAGCAACAGAGTAATGATTTAGTTCCAGCATCCTCCCTGAGATAAATGGAGGACTGGCCTCTCTGCCAGTTCTTCAAATCAACATCACATAACATTACTCTCAGAAGGACAGAAAAGAAACAAATCACTGTAGTCACAGAGGGCAGAGATGTGACAAATAAAAAACCCCCATCAGACTGAGAGTGGAGAATGTTGAAAGTCACATTTAGATTTACACTTCCCACTGCAGGAGAGAAAACTGCAGAAAACAATCACAGTACACAGTAGCAATATTGTGGTTCACTGACATTGAAAAGATCAGCAAAGCACATGGAACTGGATCTTCAAGCCAATGTACCACAGCATTGCTGCGGTTGGGCAAATGGAGTTATGTAGTTTTGCCACTGGCTAAGAAGTTTTCCTTGGAGCTGAATGCTTCAGTTTTAGGAAAAAGTATACAGTGCCATTAGCTAAGACCAGTGAGGGAAATATAAGCACTGAAATTCAGGCAGCTAGCTGAAAAAAGTATATTTTGAGGCAAGAGAAGTTAGACATTTCCCATTTTCCATGCTAACAGGGACACCATGAGCAAAAATATTCATACAACTTTATTAGAAGCAGAAATAATAAATTACTTTAAAATTCTCTTAAATTGCTTAATTCAGATTCCCAAAAGAAAGTGATATAAAGGGTTCCAAACACATTGCAAAAAACATCTTGCTGATTTGAGTGCCTTTTTCAACCATACCAGCTCTTTCAGATCCTGGTAAGTCCATGATTTTAAAAACACTTATAATAAACCAAATATTACAGTAAGGAATTCAACTTATTAAAGTTTGGATAGACTTTCAAGTATCCAGCAAAGACAGAAGGGCAACAGGAACAGTTTGTTTCTTCCTGACTGTCATGCAGGATTAATGTGTTTGACTCAGAAGTATCACAGTATTGGAAAGACACAGCTGAAATTGTAGCTGGCCATTTTGCAAAGTGTAAAGGTCTTATGGTGAATTGTTCTGAACAATAAATTAAAAAAACCAAAACCAAACAGAAACAACAAACCAGCCCAACAGATAAACAAAACCAGCCCAAAACCTCCAGCATTTTGTGTTGGGGCTTGCAAAAAAAAAACTACTCTGGACAAAGCACAGCTTTTGGGTGACATTTGGGAGACATTAGGCTGGAAAGATTGGAGCCTTTAGTGCTCTCTGAGGTCTTGGGGCAGTAAGCAACCTGCAAGGATTGAGAAAGATGCCAAGATGTGTCCCTGGATCTGATCTCATGCATCTTACACCACCATAGCTTTTTTTTCTTTTGTATACTAAAGACTGCTTGCTAAAAGATTTTTTTTTCTGGGTCCAGATCAATGTATGAAATCATGCAATCTTTAGAAAGTTAAAATTATCTAAAAATGAGATATTAAAGCTGTTCTGAACATTTAAATGAGAGTAGCTGGAATTGCTTATGTTGCAATGAAGTGTCAATTTTCATTATGTTTTTAATTAAAATGACATTCAGTTCCACTTTTTTCCCACTACTGAGATATTCATAGTTATAAAATGTAGAAATAGGTAAACAGCAAAAACATTTAGCTGTTACATTTTCATAAAAGTGAACACATTTACTTTTTCTGCTTATAATTCATCTAGTTAACAGTCAGAAGGTTCTGCTGGGATGTACTTCTCCAGGAATCAAAGCAAGATGCATACTCCTGAGATCACTGCTTCCCATACTTACACTGTTTGTTTTTTGACTCTAATTCGAATATTTTTTCCTCGATTTTCTAGCTATGCATTTTAAACTTAAATGTTGACGTTACCAGAATGTCCAGGACTTCCTTCAATGAAAATTAATTCTTGGCATTATAAGCAGTGATTGATTTCTCATCTGATTTTGCCAGTGGACTCGAGGAGTATGAAAGCAAGGGCAGGGAAAGAACAATTGCCCACATAACAACACACAGGCACTCCAAGTTACAGACAAGGGGGCAGCAGCCGTGAGAACCCTAAGAGCTTTCTGAAGGCAATTTCTAGCAACTAGTTGAGGGACCAGTGGTTATTTTAACAACTGGTTTGACTGACCCAGACAGTCTCCAGCATTACATTCATCCTTGGTACACATAGTAAAAGACAGGAAAACTCAGTAAGAAAACTATCAGACGCTCCCCAAAAATGAGAAACCAGGAGTTTGGCAGACCATTAATTATACCTTTGAGACACAGGAGCGAGGACAAATGATCACTTGAAGTTCTCCAAAGGGTTGCCCAAGAACTTCCTTTAAGCTAGCCTTCCCAGCAAACCTAGAAATTTAACAGAAGTATTTGTCTTTTACATCTGGAATTACTATTTCAGCCCCACTCAGTGCTTGGAAAGTCTGAAGGCTAGATCATTGTCACTACTCCATTTTAGAAAGCTGAATGAATAGCCAGGTACGCAATGAATTATTTTCTTGAGGAATAAGGAGTAGGTACTTAAAACTCTTACGCCTCACCACATCCTTTCTTTAGTATAACCAATAACTTATTCATGCCTTCACCACTCATAAGTATAATGCAGTTATCCAGGACACATGCCAATATAATCCTTGTAGCATACACTTAAAAAGCTATGATTCACAAAATACTTCAAATCTTTTACACTGAAATATTTACAACATGTGAAATACTTCTTTGTATACAGACATTTAAATTCTACACAGTTATAAAAAACCCTATTATTCTCTTAATACACCCTGTGGAAATGAAGCCTTTCTAAACACGTCAGTTTTGTAGTGGTGGAAGGCTGCATTTCACACCAATAGGCCACATCAGTTCCATGCCTTTTTCTCTGAAGCAGTTATTGCTAAGAATTAGTTTGCAAAGTATTTGAACACAGTAAATTACTCAAGCAGGCACTTGTCAACATGCATTAACACCCTTTACAGCTCTGTTTATAAAAGGCATTTCCCCACTCTCCCTCCACAGCATTTGTATTGAAGTTCATTGTTCTATAAGTTGTATTGATGTTGCTGTGCAAAGTTCAGACTTAGCAAAGCTGCTTATCTGCATACTGCAATACTCTAAGTAGCTGCCTATTGATTTTTCCTTCTCCTTTAAAACCATCATGCCTTCTTCCAAGATTTTTCTTAAACAGCCAGTATAAAGGACTGGAAGACAGTACATGGTATTTCAAAGAAACGCGTAAAGTCTTAAGACTAGTTAACTCTCCATCAAGAGAAACACATTTCCTTGTGTTTCATGAAAAGTATAAAATAAATTAATTATCTTAAATTAAATTCCCTTTATTCATTAAAGAAATAAAAATTCAGAAGGACACTGTGAATTAATATATCATGTTATAATCAATATCACATTAAAATAGTTGATTTTTTTTTCACATTTAAGGAACTTCTAGAACTATAGTATCCTTAGTACAATTTCTGGGCATAAGCATTTTAAGAGGCACATATTAGAGCCATTCAATTACGAAGACAGACAGCAGTATTTTTAGCAAGACCTTTCTAGGAAGTCATTTAAGATATATTACACATAGGTGCCCAGAGTCCTGTCATATATCTTGAGCATGGACAATATGTCTGCAAGAATGCTGTAGTTTCATGACAATTTCTCAAATTCTATTCAGGGGTTTAATAATCTCCCCATTTTTAAAGGATATCAGCTATTTTGGCCTTCAGAGTCCTGTCATTTTCTTAAAAAGTTAATTTAAAAAAATGGCAGCACAGCTCTTAGCAGAGAGAAGACTTTAGAATTATGCTTTCTTTTATGGTCCTCTCAATACTGATCAAAAAGCCATGAACGTGTGGATGGAAGAACTCCAGGCTTTATGGCTTCTGCTAATTCTATAGGCAGGCAGTTCTCCAACACATGGCATTAGCCTGCTGTCTTCTTTTGGTTAGCAGACAGCTGCTCGTGGTTTGATAGCTTATGGTACATTTATTACTTTCTCATGGACTAGGCACCTTTTTACAGTATAAGATCAGTGCTGTGTTTGGTCAACTTTCTGGAAGTTTTTAATCTAGCTGCCAAAATCCTAATCTTGAGCACCACAAGGTGACTTGTTCTGTCCAAAAAAAAGACCAGTGGTGAACATTACTAGCGTTTTGTTCCATTTTAAGTAGGCAAAATTCATCTTCTTCTGGTGACAGCATGACTCATTCATGAATGGTCTTTTGGCCAGTTGCTCATGTGTGCTTTTGAAAAAGAACTGTACAAATTGTTTGTAATGAAATCCAAACCTGCTGACAGGTTTTATTATGAAAGCTCCATTTGGGCCCTTTAAAAACTTTCTCCGTGATCCTAGGCTGAGTGACTGTGAGCAGATTTATGATTTCAGATTGAAATTATGCTGAACGCAGAGGTTTTGTATCATTTAACGTGGAACCAAGCAAATCTTAGCAATTTGGGATGAATTTTATTATGTACTCTTCCCACAGTTCAAATATGAAAGTCAAAGAAAAGCCAGGCAGAGTAAAAAGGGACAAGAGATCACATGAATCTCTGAAGGCAAAGTGGTGGTGTTGTTGACAAACGAATGGAAAGATTTACAAAGCTGCAATGTTCAAGAGTGGCCAATACTCTGTAGTTCACCATTTTCACAGCATTTACTCTTGATTTTGGTTAGAGGGTATTTTTGCTCATTATCTGTTCATCTGCTTCAAATAACCAAAATACTCACTGCATTCTTCTTGTTATTGATGTGATGCCTTTTGCTTAAGTGCAGCATGCTTACAGCCTAGGCAAGCACACAGAAGGATATTACTATTTCACATGGCTACAGACCATTAAAGCTGTACTTTTCTCAGGAAAGATGATGGCCACCACTGATACATAACCAGCAATGGAATTAAAAAGCCTGATGCAGGAGATGAGATTTTTGAAGGCAGAAAGAAAATGTAGTGATCACACAGCGCAGAGGCAAACACTGAAGAGAAAGGATATGGAGGAGTCAGAAGACAGCCATAAAGAAAGTCAGGAAAATTCTGGGAGTCTACCTGGGTGGTGAGGATGCTCAAAAATGGTGACTCTAAAGAGATAAATACTGCTAGAAAAGGCATACTAGAGAGCTCAAATAGTTTGAACTTGGCTTCACTTCAGAGGAGTCTGGCAAGAAGTTGCATAGTATGCACACATTGTGTCATTTACTTCATCTTGGAAGGTATTACTGTGACCAAGGTCCTAATCTGCTACCTAATGAGATGCTAACCCTCATGAATGAGCAGTGATTTCAAATATTTTCTGATTCTTACTAATAGTCACTGCACTGATTCTAGACTTTTTCTTAGCTATGATCTAGTCTTCTGCTGGTATAGCTACATAAATATACTTTTTTGAAGTGGGGGCAATGTATTATTCCTTTCCAATCAAACAGCAACTAATGAACCCAATAAAGAAACCTTTAAAGGAGTTGTTTTCTCTATAAGCTCCTCCAGTGGTTTAGAGTAAAAAAAATGGAATCTGTAAACACGTCTAACAGAAAACATTTTGATTTGTTCACAAAATGTCTCAACATTATTATGCATAGTGTAAACAAAGATAAATCAAACTTTTCTTAGCTACTTCTCTCTTCTGCTGGCTAGGTCCAATAATACATTTCCCACCATTGTTTCATTACCCAGATCATGTTCAGTTTGATAAAGACATCTCAGATGACTACTACTGAGAAAAGAACATTAATAATAAAGTAATAACAATATAATTCTTGTTACTGACCAAAGGACAGCACTGAGACTATTTTTAAATACTAATTTGTTAGACTTGTGATGGATTAGCTTGTTGTCTGTGAACTGCCCAATGTCCCAGGTTCAGACATGTTTCTCTAATTAAAAAGTGAATATGAAAGTCAAACATTCTGCATTTGACAAGAGGGGATGATTTTTTGTTAGCTTCTTATTAATATTGAGAGAAACCATATGGAGATCAGACTTCTGATTGAGAAGCATTTCATTTTCATTTCCTAGACAAACCACAGTTCAGTCTGGAAGTGATGCAAGTGGTGCTAGTTTTCAAGTTGAACATTAGCAGGAAGAAGGAAAGGAAAAAATAAAACTGACAAAAACTTTAAACACAGCCCTGAAGGAATCTTCCAATTATGATATGTTCATAAAAATCAACACATCATTCAACAATAATAAATAAAATTTCTGGCTAAACATAGTATTTTCTACTATATTTCCCCATAACTACCAACTCACATGACGCTGCTTCAGATTTAAAAGTACTTACCAGATATTTCTTTCACAAGGAGGAGTCCTTGATTTCACATGTACTCAGCTAGGGCAGCCTAAATAATCCCCTCAGTGAGAAGAACCAGGACATGGGTCCATGACAAGCAATATCTACTGCAGAAATTACAGAAAATAAAGGCAATGGAGGAAGGCATCAGCATCCATGCCAGGCTATTTGTATTGACTGGAAAACCAAAAGGTGAATTGTTCAAAAAGAACAACAGGTAATCTGTGCAGTAGTGACAGAGAACCAACTCTGATTTTAGATGTGGGTCTGCTGCAACATGAGAATTAAACAAACTCTTGGTGGGGGAAGGGGGAAGAAGAATTTTATTAATTCAGATAAACTATACTGACGGAGAAAGCAAATCTGATTTGATTGTGACACAAACACCCACTTTTAGCTGTAGACATAAGGTAAAAAATAATTAGAAATGGGCATTATTACAAAAATAGATCTTCTATGTAATTTATTCGTAGTTCATCATTCTGTACTACTGAACATGCTGTGCTGTTTTCTCCCTCTCATCTCCACCTTTTGATTAATAAACTTCCAAAAAGTCTAAGTGTGTCGTTATCTCAATGATATTCTCAACTTCTAATTACTCTGACCATTTCTGAAATTAAGATATAGCTCCTACACTGTTTTGACTATTTTTTTTTTTTTTCAAACTACCACATAATGAATCCTTTTATGATTACCTTACACAAGAAACTATTGGGTGTTCCTCAATTTTATTTGCTGAATGCTGCTTAGAGTTCTAGGGTCACAATCCTAATTCTAGCACTGTGGAAGCAAGCCTAGTTTCTGTAATAATGCTTTTCCCTTTGTACTGATTTTATCCAATATTGTGAAATTAGAACAGCCAACAGAACTTTGAAGCTTTTCAGATGAAGCACATGCATTTTAACCGAGCTTTTATTTTACAGTTTTACTACTAACAAAAAACCATTTTATTTCTGTGGTCTCATTCCATAGAAATAAGCTATGTTCTCAGTAAATATTGATTTCTAGGAAAATAAAACAGAAAAATACAGTTTAAAAGGTTGAATATTTTTCAGGTCTATGAAAAACAAAGCAAGACAAATGAAAATGAAACACAGAAGATATTTGCATCGTTTCTGGCTTCATAAAGCAGGTGTACAAAAAAAAGATGCCCAGACCACTTTTCTGTACACATTGTAATAGATATCCAGTCCTTTCTGATTGTTTTCATTCTCTCTTCCACCAAAAATAATTGGTTTTATTTCCTCATATATGAGACTTACTGAATTCTTATGGCTCATAACTGCAGTGTGATCAGTACTACAAAATATGTGTTACAAATGTAGACATCTTGCATTGACTCAGTTAAATTGTTCTCGGTATTTTTTGGGGTTTTACTCAGCATAGCCCTTGCCCTCAGTCAAAGTGAGCACTGGAGAAATATTAAGACAAAAAATTTCAAAACTGCAACTTTCTCTGGTTTCTCAGAGTTGCGTCCACCCAGCCAAGAAGTGTAATTAAACAACACCTCTTTCTCTCTCATGCACACACACACAAAAAGGTATATCGGAGTATATTTAATTAGGAATACTTCTGTTCTTTTAACTTATCTCACCTATTTGATATGAAGTTTTTCAGCACAGAGATCATTACTTCCTGAGTCTGCATACAGCTGCTGCCAAAACCTGTGTCCTAATTTCCCCATATCTGTATTATATAGTAGCATTCTATAAATGTACTATGATTATTGAAACCATCATAGGAAAGAATCCCTTATTTTTGCAACCAGCATGTCACCAATCACAAGTCTGGATTTGTAATGCTACTGCTTTTATCTATTAGCACCTATAGATTTCATATATAGATATAGATTACAGAAATAAAGTAAAAGAGGGCTGTCTGTGCCATTTCAAGATTATATCCAAGAAGCATATTAAAAAAGCATATTCCTAAAATTGCTAACACCCCAAGGAACCACGGAACCACCTGGCCCCAGGTGCATCCCTTCTTCTACATGAAACATTGTGCACATTCAGGAGTCACTAGGGATACACCAGGGTGATGTTTTTTTGGTGGAGAGGCTATATGGATGTTTTAACTCTAGCACCATAACACAAGATTCAAGTTACCAGTTCTGCTCCATGGCAGCCCTGTTAGTTGAGCAGCTTTAGGTCCAATCAGCTGTTTCGAACTCTCCCTTGGCTGCAGCTTGAAAAGCACAAGGGAGGACACAGTGAGGCGGAGGATACTCAAAATAAATCTTGGCTGGTGTGGTGGCTGAGGAAAGAGTTACACCACTTTATCACATACCCTTTGTACAATGTTAAATCTAAATTAATTAAATAAATCAGTTGATGAAATCACCCTATAAATGTGACAGCACATCATAATTCACTGCAGCTGCAAAATCAGGGAGCAGATGGAAGACGTTGGATTTTTCTTTGAGCTGAAGTGCCACTTTGCTGGTCCCATTCTATTTCTTTTAAGATTACTACAAGTGCCTGTGTACAGAGGGCCTGATTCTGCAGCTGCTTCTTGCACAGTACTTCACTGTCAGGAAACTTTCCACAGAAACAAAGCAGCTGCCGAACTATACCTTTCATATTTTCTTCAGTCATAGGAGGATAATCCTGGCCTGTGTTACACTGGTGAAAAAGAGGACAAAAGTTTGCTTTAATTGTAGTCCATTAAGTAGCGAAATGATCCTCCCTGTTGTCCTCTCATTATGCACTGTACATTAAACAGAGTTCTTTTAACAAGGGTAATTGTTTCCTCTAAAATTCAAGCTTCAGTACTAACTAGCAAACTGGATTTTTCTCATGACAAGCAGTGCCTCAAACAGAAAACATGTTTTTGGCTGGCTAGAGCTTTATATTCTTAATTCACCTTTACACCATGCAAAGGGATCAAGGAGTAAGGGAAAACATGATATAAAAATATTTTCAAATAGTCAGTATGTCCCAAATGAAAACAAAAGTGACTTAGAAATTGCTTTTGAAACAATTTATAGCTGTGTGTAAGGTGGAGCACCCAGAGCAGGCTGGCCACCTTAGCCATAGGCCCATGCAAGTGGATTTACTGCCTGGGGAGCTGTCTGCTGCAAACTGCCAGACTTTGCTCTGCGCTTTATTCTGTCACGACCCAGTGACATGGGAGAACAGGAGGGTGCTATGCAGCTCTTGGTCTTTATTTTCATCTTCAGGTTGTCAGGTTAAAAAAAGACAGTGCAGAGCAATGGACTTGCCTCATCAAAGGAAACAAGCACGAGTGTTGCTCCCTGTCTTGGCAGGGGACAGAAGGGCCGAAGAATCAAACAGGGTTCCTTTGAAGTGACTTACAGTCTCACCCAAAAGCATACCAAACACAGCACAAATCCTTCCATATTGCTGGATTTTAGTTTATGTTGGTTTGGGTTTTTTTCAAATTCTCTCTCAAAATTGTACGAAGCTTTCATGAGTAGCAAAGGTAATCTTGAAAACATAAGTCAGATGGGAGAGAAAGAAAGACAAAGGAATCTGAAAAATGCCTATGTACCAATGCTCTGACAAATGGGACCAATTCCAGTGGAGGACAGGCTAAGGCCGCTAGAAGATTGGGATTAATCTCCCCTTCTCACTCAAAGCTGGCCTGAGAAATGAGGATTAACAGCAGTTAATATAGTAAACATTCTCATGAGCATTAGCCCAAACAGTAACTACTAAAGACAGAGAAACTTCCCCTTGTTTTACTGAGAGCACTGCTTAATGGTGCTGATGAGCATGGACACAGCTTAAGCCGTAGGGGGAAGAGATGGGCATTTCTTTCTCCACTGAGGTGTCTGGGCGCAGTAACTCAATGGTGCTTCCCAGTTTCCCAGCCTGCAATCAATAATGTTCATGCAGACGGAAGCCTGCAAAGAGAGGTAATGCATCTGTCCTGAGGTGAAAACTTATGATCAGTCAGTCTTAAAATCTCAGAGTTTTCAGAAACCAGTCTAATAGAACAGGGCCAGTACAGTACTGAACAAGTTACATCGTTACTCTACCTTCACGTTTCCTTATCTATCATACTCTCAAAGTTTGTTTTGAAAGTTTAAGGACTCTGTAGACCATTATGCCTGCCACTTGGATTACCATTCTTTCTTCCTACTCAGTTATTTGAAAGCTGAAACGTATAAAACCAATCCTTAACCAGTTAAAGATCAAGAATGACTTTTAATGAACACTATCATTGCAACTCCAGAACTACAAACCACAGATCCAGAACATTTTCTTTAGTATCAATTTTCAGACCTCAGACTTAGTAGGTAATTACAGCCTGTTTATATTAGAAGCTAAATAGTTACTTTGTCTTTGATCGTGGTAATCAACAGCGTATTTGACCAGACCATAGTACACGGAAGAGGAAATGAAACTGCTTAACAAGAGCGCCTTTTTCATGGCCTAGATAAAATGTCTCGATGGTTGCTTTTGTAAGAGAATCCTAACTTTATGAGCTCCAGAAAAAACAATGAAAATTCTCCTTCCCAGAATTTTTTCTTTTTTTTTTTATGGAGGGTTGAGGCTAATGCAGCAATAACCTGAAAACAAGAAGGGGTTAGGATTGAAATAGTTAATATTGACCTATCAAAATTATGCCCTTTCATGTTTTGATAATGGTTATGAAGGCTTCAAAATCAAACCTTTGGCTGAGGTACAACGGAGAGAAAGGATGGAAATGGTGTAACCAGAGCATGAACAGAAGCAGTTGCTTCCAACAGTTCATTTCAGCCGCAAACCGCAAATGAGAAGGCACACAAGAATGGAATACAGAGGTGACAAATTTAACGAAGGGGAAAAATTAGGGGCTTTGTTGCTGCTGAGTTGATATTGGGGGTGGGGGAGTTTGTTTGTTTGTTTGTAGGGTTTTTTGGTGTGGTGGTTTTCTTCAGTTTTTTGTTTGTTTGCTTGTTTGTTGGAGTTTTTGCTTGCCTCTGTGTGTGTTTGCTGTGTGTCAGCTGACCTATTTATGTTCCAAACCATTCCATATTAGGGTCAGAAGCAGAGATCATAAACAAAAACCAAAATGAACCATAAATAATACTACATAGAATCAATAAAGTCATAATATTCAAGAAAAAAAGCAGCCAAAATGGATCTGCTTCCATTAGAGAATAATCCAAGCAGCCTAATTTAGGTTTGAGTTCAAGTCTAGTCCTCAAAAAGCACCAGTGAAAGAACAGGGAGATTCAGATTTGATTTGATTATATTATCTAAAGTGCTTAATGCTACCACAAGTGTCATGCAGCACGTGAGAGCAAGTTTTGCACACAAAAAGCAAGCCTTTCCCGTGTAGATTAATCACTGAAAAGAAGAAATGTTGATGGCCAGCTGTGATTGTGGGATCAGGGGAGAGGCTGCTCATTTTTAACTTTACGTCCCTCTCTATACTATAACATAGTAATTCACCCATTGATGAAAGGAGATTTCAGAAATTAATAAACTACCTTGAGAACTGGGGGATAAATTCCCTTTATCACATTTCAATGATGATTTTATCAAAGGGGATATGATATCTTTCTCTTTAAACCTTTCAGTTGCCATTGTGGCACATGGTAATCATAGAGGACTCTGTCTTTCTTTTACAAAAATACTGAAAAAATCACTGAAGGGAATTGCTGATAAATCCTGTGCATGATTTTAGTTCCAGAGCTGTCCTCCTACTCCGGTATAGAAAAGCTTTATAGTAGCCTTCCTTCATGATTCATAACATTGATTTTAGTTTTTTAAATATCTAATCCAACAGTTTCAAATTAAGCAAAGAACACTCCACCTGATTTGTGAACTATCTTAATAGGATGAATAGCTAGAAATCTCTCTCTTGGCCCATTTATATAAACTCCAAGCTTTACACAATACAGCTTGAACTCTTTCTCTCCTATCACTGCTAGAAAGGCTATCTTATTAACATTACATACATCTACTCATCATTGTGACAGAAAAACAACATGATCATATTTACAGCAAGAGTCACAGCTGTGGGTGTCCCTTACAAAATGAAATTAGTTTTGATTTTGTGTCATGCCAATGTTCATTAATGACATAGACTCTAAGAGGGCAAGATCAGACAGAATGATGAATCATTGCAACAACAATAAATGAATATCTTAGCCAGGGTCCACATACCTCTCTCTTCTATTGGACATATATTAGATGGTCTTCATATAAGGCTGTTGGAATTTGACTGTCTGCCCTTCAGAGAGGAAGCTCATGGGTTACAAGGATGAAACAATAAATACATATATAAAAGCCCCAAAAAACGCTCTACAGGCCCTGTTGACCACCTGAATAAAAGTGCTATACCAATGGATAATATGATAGCAACTAAGAAAATCCAACAAAAACTGCACATGGCCCTGTGCATCCCCATTTTTTTGTTTGAACTCATGCTAAAAATAATCCTACTATCAGAAATCAGCTAGCTCTGAGGAAGTCTTTAGCTGAATTTGTGAGACAAGCTTGAAAAGTTTTATTTTGGAAAAATTATTTCAATATTTTCTGAGAAGGTTAAAACTGAAAATAAAGTAGCCTAAGTTATAAAGTATATGAGGAGAAGAGCAGTTTTGCTCTGCATCTGCAAAATGCCTGATATATTATTGGGAAAGGGATAAATAATAGAAATTAGCATTATTGCTTAACTTCTCAAGCAAAACCGAACATTTTAAAATCCAGGCAAATCTACTTATTTATATGAGGCTAATAACAAAAACTATGTAATTTGTGAAGAACATAATTTGCTACGTGAACCAGCAATACTGGAAACACTGAGATAG